>NC_047130.1:20520453-20844321 GCF_009829125.3 Periophthalmus magnuspinnatus | reverse complement strand
CTAATCAGCGTCATCATTAAGTTATAATTACAGTTTTAGTGTCGCATCCAATTGTTCTATAAATCTAGATGTTGGTACACTTAGTTTTCTGTAAAAAATACGGTATAGTTTACTCACTGATAAGTTTCTGGCAGTTTCTACTAGCATGAGAAAAGCAAGACACATGCGGAAGTGAATATATACATGGGCGGGGATTAGAGCTTGATTGACGCATGTTTCAGCCAATGAATATGTTGGTCTTGAACGGCAGAGAAAGTTGTAATTTTTATTAAATGAGAATACAGTAAAATAGTGAATAAATATAAATACGCTAACAAGTTACACGATTTTAGTGAAGTAATATTTTAATTCTACCTTTGTTTTCAAAAAGTTAAAATGTAGTGGGCGGGATTTATGAGAAACACTTCCGCTCATTTTCCCTAGTAACCCACATGGTAACCAATTTCCTTGTGTTTTGAGTTTCGGCGGCTTTTGTGGAGGCAAGACAGTCTCTACGGATTTTGGGCTGTTTTCCACCTACAGGAATAATTTGTGGTTTTATTAGTGCTTGTTTTCATAGATACAATAGGTATGAAGATCGAGGAGGTGAAGAGCACAACGAAAACCCAGCGTATCGCATCTCACAGTCACGTCAAAGGACTGGGACTGGATGAGGCCGGTAATGCTAAGCAGGCAGCATGTGGTTTGGTGGGGCAAGAAGCTGCAAGAGAGGTAATATAAAAGTGTTGTTGTTATTATAATTATTTGGTATCTGTAATTTATTTTGATGAATGATTGGAAGGTCTGTTGCCATTTAGAGACAGGCAATTAGACCGGTTAACAGGACATGCTAATTTTGCTAGCATGGACAGTGGGGTCGCTGTTTTCCAACCGGGTCAAGAATAAAACTACAAACTGTACATTTGTGGATTTATAATATGTAACGGAATTATAATTAACATTATTTTCTGCCTAAAATAACCAAAAGTGCGCCTATGGAAGTTTAATGCTTCAATTGAATTAGCTTTACCTGTCCAAATAAATAAATCTTATTATTGCTTTCAGGCTTGTGGTATCATTGTGGAGCTAATCCGTTCAAAGAAGATGGCTGGAAGAGCAGTATTATTAGCAGGGCCACCAGGTACAGGAAAGGTAATGTAAAAACGCATCGTAATGCAGTATACTTGCTTACATTATGGTTTATGAAGAGGTCTTTTCGCTCTCTTTTCAGACTGCTTTAGCGCTGGCTGTGGCACAGGAGTTAGGAAACAAGGTGCCTTTCTGTCCAATGGTTGGCAGTGAAGTTTACTCCTCAGAGATCAAAAAGACAGAAGTGCTGATGGAGAATTTCAGAAGAGCCATTGGTGAGTATTATATGTCATATGTCTCCACTATGAAAAGACTGCTTTACTATTCATCTGAACATCTTTTTTAATCCATCTCCAAAGCTCAAATATTTGATGCTATGTAAATGTTTTATTGGTATTTTTACACATCCTGCAATATTTAGCATTAACAGCAACAGTTTACAAAAGATTTAGTTGACCCAAAAAATCTTTAATTAATTATAATGTCCTCAATAAAGAAACTAAATATAAAAATATATCTGATTTCTTACAGTTGTAACACCAGGCTAATCTATTTTTGACCCACATCACATTTGTTTATTTAACAGGCCATTCAGTAGATGCCCCAATTTGTTAAGTAAAGCTTGAGTTGTTGGGAGACAGAACAATGAAGGAGGAGAGGGAGGGAGGGAGAGGGTGAGGGTCGTATTCTGGATGCTGATAGTTCCCGTCACAGAGGAGGAAGTGCAGTACATTCCCTCTGGGCTTTTGGGGCTGTGCTCCTCCCACAGAACCTGATCTGCTGAAGTTTAGAGTCAGATTCTGAGTCTGTCGTCGCCTTGTCCAGAACAGTTATGTATGAATCGGCCACCTGTGTGCATCCTGCCCAATGGACCAGGATCAGCTTACTTTTAATTGTACAAGTAGCCATTTTTAAAGTGCAGGGTTTTCTGTAATTAACATACTGCTAGGTACAGGTAATATATGTTTGGGAGGACAATTTTTAAGTAAAAAAAAAAGTATACTATTAGTTTATTGTTCTAAAAAATCATTAATGAAAAATGGCTATTGATATTTTTTGTGTTCTTCTGATAAAAATAAGCAGATCACAGTTTTGGAAGCCACCATAAATTTGTTAAAACGTCCCTATACAAGTCTTCCTTGAGGGCCAAGAATTGCATGAAAAGTGAATGTACCCAACATTTAAACACAAAAGAGCATATTTTGGTGATTTATATGACTCCCTTCCAAGCCCCATAAAATGCTACTCTGGCTAACTCCAGATTGAACGGTAGCAATCACAAATATAATTGCAAGAGTTAATCTTGCTTTGAATGCTTAAACTTCACAATTAAGTTTATATTTTAATGTTTTGTGTTGCTGTATGTGTGCACATTTAGGCCTGCGTATCAAAGAAACAAAGGAGGTGTATGAAGGAGAGGTGACAGAGCTGACTCCCTGTGAGACGGAGAACCCCATGGGCGGATATGGCAAAACCATCAGCCACGTCATCATCGGTCTGAAGACTGCCAAAGGCACCAAGCAGCTCAAGGTGAGGATTTTCCGATAGAGAAATAATAAAACGGCATTCATAGACCTCATTGTGCTCAAGAAGCTGTTGCGTGTTCTAGCTTGATCCCAGCATTTATGAAAGTCTTCAAAAGGAGAGAGTTGAAGTGGGAGACGTCATCTACATCGAGGCCAACAGTGGAGCCGTGAAGGTAATAAGCCTGTTTCAGTCTGTCTGGGGGATGAAGAGTGAATCTGGTGGGGAAGCTGTGTTTTGTACATTTATGGCTGCTGGGGAGAAGACATTGATCTGGTGTTTACAGGCAAATTTAACCACAGTTAGAGAGGAGGTCAGTACCACACACCAGGACTAAGACAAGGTAGAACTTTACGAATCTCACTGTGCCATGTCAAAACTGCTCTTTATAAATAAAAAGGGCAAAATAACTTCTAAGGAAAGTGTACAAAAGCAAGACGTTTAGTTTTTTTTTATCCAAAGTAGTCTCAGAACATTTTGTGTAGTAGTCTCTGAGTGCTCAGTTTATATTTTTACTCAGATGTTGCATCACAGGTAAAAATACAGACTTCTACACAGTTTTTAAGCCCATAAACCATCACCGGACGCATTCTCATTAGAAAAATTATATGTTCTTTTCAAATAAATGTTAAATCTATAGTCCCATAATTCCAGTGACCTTTCTGTCCTCTACGGCCCTCCTCTGTATTCTCCTCTGTGAAGCTGCTGTACATTCCCTCCTTTTGGGGCACGAGCCGGTCATTCCTGCCCCTCCTCACGTCTCCATATCTCTCCATCTCCTGCGCTGCTCCGGGGGCTTGTGGCGTGCGTTGAAAACCTGCCATAAGACCCCCTTTAGTCGTCTCTGGTGGGCCGTGAGCACATAAGCCTTGTATTCAGAGCCACATTTGTTACTGCTGACAACCTCATAACCTGATGATTCAACGCTTTCATCTGGTTTGGCACAGGGTCACCACACACCTGCTCCCCTCTGCACTGGCTGTCCTTTGTTCTCTCTCTGATTTGAAAATGATCAATGTAATTAATGGAGGTGGAGTTTTTTTTTTTTTTTTTTTTTAGGCATGGTCCAACACTTTTTGAGCCAATTCTGATAACCAATATTTATTTTGCTGTTGTTGCGATTTCAATATTTAGATTTTTCAATGTATAGCAAAGACCACAAATGAATTTTTATAGTAAAGTTATATCTTATTTGCTCTTTTTCCATTTTTACTCGTGGGTCTGTTTAAAAAAAAAAAAGACAAATCTGATACAATTTGGGACACGCAGACTATCCTAGAATATCAGTGCCAAATATCGGCTAAAATGTCAATACAGATATCTCTGCACTTCCTCCAATATCACCAATAACAGAAAACCCAAACTTATCTTTTAGAGACAAGGTCGCTGTGACACATTTGCGACTGAGTTCGACCTGGAGGCAGAGGAGTACGTGCCGCTGCCCAAAGGAGACGTCCACAAGAAGAAGGAGATAGTTCAAGACGTGACGCTGCACGATCTGGATGTGGCCAACGCAAGGCCTCAGGTACGGGCGTGGAGAACTGGAGTATCATCGGTGTAATTATGTTAAATCATGAAAATTATATAATGCTTTTGTGGAACTTCAAACTAAGTTAATACATTTCATTGACTCTTTACACACAGTGATTGCAAGGCAATTATATTCATGGGTTTCAAGACAATAAGAAGTTGAGGCTGTTGCCATAAATTACCTATTCAAAACAAAATATATCTTTGAATGGTCAACCGTCCCTCAAAATGGCTCCACATAATACGAAGCAATAAACCAATGAATAGTCAAAGCTGTTCTGTAGTATGGCTGTCAAACCACTACCAATGACATACTCCAGCTCGCAAAAGTGTCTTGCTCAAGGACACAACAATAGTATATATGCACTGGGATATATACTAGAGATAGAATTGAATAGTCTCACTTGAAGTTTGTGCTCCAAAATGCTGATTATTGTCATTTTGTCAGCCATTTTTCACTCTTCATTTAAAAAAAATGTCTTGACTTTCTAATCTTTACTAAACTTAAACCTACATGCTTCTTTCAGGGAGGACAGGACATTCTCTCTATGATGGGACAGTTAATGAAACCCAAAAAGACAGAAATTACAGGTAAATCAAAAGCTACAATCGATATTTATTTCTACAAAAGTACAGTAGTATCTTACAGTTGGTATTTTCCCCAGATAAGCTGCGTGCAGAGATAAACAAAGTGGTAAACCGGTACATAGACCAGGGTGTGGCGGAGCTGGTGCCGGGGGTTCTGTTTGTGGATGAGGTTCACATGTTGGACATCGAGTGCTTCACGTACCTCCACCGAGCACTGGAGAGCACTATCGCCCCCATCGTCGTGTTCGCCTCCAACCGTGGAAACTGCCTCATCAGGTCAGCACCAGTATAGAGGAAGGGTTCGGAAAACTCGCTTAGAAAAAATAAAAATAATTTCTCATGTAACGTTGGTTAACTCGTACACCTCTTTCTTATAGTAATAACATCAATTCTGTTTTCTTGAATGTGAAATGCAGTTTTTGAATTCAGTGTCTTGGTCCAGACTAGACTCTCCCTGTATCATTTTCCATAGAGACCATGCCAGACTCTTTATTGTGCCTTTTTATGAAACCAAAATGTTATTAAAAATGAGCCCAAGTTTTCCAATTCACGAAACTAGTCATTTTAGAAATAAACTAATTAAAGTGATTTAATACGAGCCAGACAGGATATCTTGGTGTTTTATTGTACTTTTCCTATGTAACATTTTATCTGCATATTTGCTTTTGTGTTTTTGTTGACTTTTATGTGAAGCACTAAAGGTCAGCTGAAGTTGTTTTAAATGCGCTTTATAAAAACACTTGGGTGACGCTTGGGTTTTTCAGGAGCCAACTAGAATAAGAATATATCAGTTTTATAATTATTTGCTCTGGAGCTCTATAGTCCATCAAAATCCTCCTCAATATGTGTGTGTTTTTTGGGGGGGTTGGGGTCTTTTGTTTTTTGTTGTTGTTGTTTTTTATATACAAATAGCTTTAAATGGGAAATAATTGCTAATATCATTGTCTTGTCTCCTCAGAGGGACAGAGGACATCAGCTCTCCTCATGGCATCCCTCTGGACCTGCTGGACCGAGTCATGATCATCAGGACCATGATGTACACACCACAGGAGATGAAGCAGGTCAGCTATAATCTCTTTAAACCTGGAATTATTTTATTTTTATCACTCAATATTAATGCCACGGTTGTGTTTTAGATTATTAAGATTCGTGCTCAGACTGAAGGCATCAACATCAGTGAAGAGGCTCTCACACATCTGGCAGAGATCGGCTCAAAAACTACACTCAGGTAAAGACCTAAAACTGCACTCATAAGATTACAGGTGCACAGGAGTACATGCAAAAACTACTTTTTATACAGAGAGTAAAAAGAAACAATGAATTTATACACAGACAGATTAAATGCATGAATCTTGAATTTAATCTGCCTTTTAACACATAACAACAACAACAAAAATCCAAAACCTTCAGCTAACTCACAAACTTCTCCTTTGTGCAGTTGTCCCATAGAAATCTTTATAATCTACATAAAACGACTAATGACTAATACAAATTTTGGTCAAAACCACTGACCAATTAATCAACTAAATGTCAACAGCTCATGTCATCTTAAACCCCTTTGGTTGGATAAAATGTAATCTCTTTGAAAGTACTTCTTGTCTGACTCTACTTCTACTGGTTTTATCTAAAGGCTTTTCCATGGCCTTTCACAGGTTTGACAGAGGGTGATTAATCTAAAAACTGAAAACTCAAAATCATCTAAAACTGAATAATAAAGTGATTAAAGTCTTTGCATGTTTTCTTCGTTGTTTACATGAGCAACTAGAGACTTGGCATGAGACGATATTGAAATTTTGAGTGGCGATTATCATGGCCAAAATCATTGTGATTGATTCACGATAATGATTATAGTTGTTATGGATATGAATAATTATAACTTTATAAGAGAAAATGTTATGGATGAGCAGGGCTGTCGACTGAAATATTGGAGGATTGGGGCAATAAGCTTCATATGGCCCCCATGTAATACAAAATAATAGGAAGAGGGTCCAATTTTGGGCCCCTAAGATCCCGAGGCCCCAGACAACAGACCCCTTTGCCCCCCCCCCCGTTCACTCCACTGTGAATAAGTGTTTTTTTTCTTTCTACACAATCTGGTGATATAATGGTGACTATCTTTGTTGGCGATTATCACGATTATATAAAATGTCCTTTTTATCATGATAGACGATATTATTGTTGTCTCATCCCTACTAGAGACAAAACAATATGGAAGTGTGAAGTCCAGTTAGATACTATAATATGTATGGGGTTTTGCTTATTTATTTATAATGATTGGATGTTGTTGTCTGTTTATGAAATCATCTGGTCTCATTGAAATGTATTCAAATTTCTATAAATCTGTCCCATCTCCTTCTAAATCCTTAAATTTTTCTTCAGATACGCAGTGCAGTTGCTGACCCCGGCCAGCCTTTTGGGGCGTGTTCAGGGCAAAGAAAACGTGGAGCGAGAACAAGTAGAAGAAATCAACGAACTTTTTTACGACGCAAAATCCTCGGCCAAAATTCTCCAGGACCAACAGCACAAGTTTATGAAATGAACACAAATCCAGTTTTATTCTGAGCCAATAGACGAAAGCATTTCTCTGCATAGTATATTTATGCAACTTTTCATCACTCACCCAATGTTTCTGTTCTGTTTCCTTCATATGTTGTTCTGTTGAATTAGTTTTATTTGTTACAGCTGGGAAATTATTCCTAATAAAAGAAAACAAATATTTGACTTGACAACCTCTTTTATTTTGTAAACTAAATTGTGCAACAGTTTTGACAAAATGTGTTATCAAAATCCAGTGGTGGAAGAAGTACTTGATTTGGGCAAAACAATAATACTCAAGTAAAAGTGTCACATGAAAAAATCGTACTTGAGTAAAAGTATTAAAGTACCCGTTTATCAAAAAAAGATACATTTTTAGTAATTTTTTTAAAGATTTGTTTTGAATTTTGCTCAACAGAAACAACTACTGGTAAATATTTGCTGCTAGCTGTTTTTATTTGTATATTTTTGTTCGCTCAAATTATGAACGTGTTAAAAATAAACCCCTTGGCCTTTTCAGGTCTCAAACGGTAATGAAAAATATTTACCTTTTACCTGTTCAAAAATGTAGTAAAGTAAAACTACTACCACTTAACAATGTACTGTATGTAAAATGTATATTTGAGTACAGTACTTTACTACTTGTACTTCGTTACATTCCATCACTCTCAAAATCAACATATTATTTTCAAGACTCAAGGACAATAAAGGTGCAATCTTCAATTTAACAAAAGCACAGAATCATATAAGAAAAAAAATCTTTCCATAATATAGTTTTTAATCTATCTCAGTCTACTATAGGCAAGAGCTATTCCTAATCTAATCTAATATCATGCATCATGTTGCAGTGGCCTCAAAGCCATATTCCAAATGATAAAAAGTGAATTCCAGCACAGCGCAGTGCAAAATAAGCCGTTACATTTTTCACACAGTCAGGATAATGTTCTTCTACTTCTTCCTTGGTCGAGTCGAGCGTGTGTTGAGGACCGTCTCTCCTCCTGAGCGCACTTGACTGAACACAGACGGTGCTGTTTTACCCATTTTCTCTGTGAAAGGACAAACGTATGATCAGTCACAAAATTATCTTAAATCCTAAAACATTATGATTTAGAGAAAATAAATGGAGTTGGTATGATTAATTGAGATTCAGGAGCAGGACCACGCCTCAACCTCCTCCTGCTCCTCTCCAGTGAACCACAGCTCACCTCAACCACACCTCTAATTACCCAGAAGCCCTATGTATACAAGCCTATCCCAGCAACACTAGTGATGGGACTTTCAGCTCTTTTATGGGATCTTAAATTTTTGGATCTGTTCATTTCAAAGAGCCGTTCAAAAGACTGGCTCTTTTAGGCCAGTCAACCCCTCTCGGCTCTCTCCACCCCTCCCTCCTCTCCCATGTTTCTTGTCCATCTTTAAGCCCGAAGACCTCACCATCTACAGAGAGGGCATCCTGAATCGGCTGGGCCACTCCACATCTGTTCATAATATCAATGAATATCTTTATCATATGCCATTGTTGTGGTGGTCCTTGTTAGTGAAATAAATAAATAGGCCTATGTATTAAGATTATAGGACAACCACCTCTCTATATGTAGACCTACACAAAACAAAACTTTACATTGCATTGTTCATTCACTTAACTGTTACCGTTTTTAACCACAGCTTCTCTGGGGTAGACTGACAGAATCAAGGCTAAGTAAAAGTTAATATTTATTCCATGTAACAATGTGGTTTAAAGGGCCCATACTAAGCTATTTTCGGATGTTTTTCTATGTTATAATGTTGTTTCCTCATCACAAACAGACCTGGAGTTGTGTTTTATTTCATTCACACATGTTTAACAGAAAAACCCAGCACATTTAGGCTGAGTTTTTCTCTCTCCAACAAAAAACACTCTGTTCCACCTTGTGATGTCATGTGGCAATACAGGAAGTGCTCCACTGTGTTTTTAAACTCCATACACCTTCACTAGAATCATTTGGATCATTTCAGCCCAGGAATTTCCAATCTCTACTACTACTACCGCTTCATGACATTACAAGGTGGAACAGAGGACTTTGAGGTTTGGAGATGATGACAGACTAATAATAAAGTGTTATTCAAACATGTGTGAATGAAACAAAACATAACTCCAGGTGTGTTTTTGAGGAGGTAACAGTATTATAACATGGCTTAAAGCTCACAAGAGTCAATTTTGCTTTATATGGGACCTTTAATGTTTTGTACAAGTCACGTGGCACCAATTAAAAAGAAGAACATTCTAATGGTTGTTCAGGACATGTAAAAAGGAACAGGTGGTCACTGCAACTGCTCGATGACTCTGCATGTTCTTGACCGAGACAAATCTCTGTTTAAATCCCTCTGCTGTTAGCCTCTTCTCTCTATATATGGACAGGAAACTTGTTCAACAACAGCAGGAACATGCCTCTGACTTCCTCCAGTCTCCAAGGACATTTAGACAGAGGTGGGTAGTAGCCAAATATTTTACTCAAGTTGTTGTTGTTAATGTTACTTCAAAATAATATTACTTAAGTAGAAGTAGACACAGTTGTAGTGATTCAAGAAATTTCTCAAGTAAGAGTAAAAAAGTATTTGGGTAACTACTGAAGTAAGACTAATTGTAAGAGTAACTGTTAGAACGTAATATCTTATTTATAATTTGGGGGATATAATGCATACAATTAGGTACTTTTAAAAGAATATACCACAAAAATGAGAAACTATATTTTGGAAAAAGCAGTGCAAGAAACACAAATGTTCCCAGCTTTTGTCACTACAGACTTACTCACAAAGACTAGCCAAACTGTTACACTGTGAAAAATATGACTCAAGTAAAAGTATCTGAAAAATACTCAGAGAAGTACAATAGTGTTAAGTACTCAAGTATACTAGATACTACCAGAAACTACTAAAAACAGTATTTACATTGTCCTTTTAACTCTGTACTCACCACACTCCTCCATTACTTCAAATGTTTTGCTTTTAGCCGGTCCAGTCAGTCCCAGCCTGTTCCTGCCCTCAGCCAGATCCTCTTCTGTCAACTCTGGACGCTGGACTTGTTCATCTTCTTGCTATAATACAACTCAACACATTACTGATGGCTAAAAGTTATAATTTATTCAAAAAGATATAAAACTTACTTGAGACATCTTGGTTTGAAATGCAGGTTTACGTGGTCTGGTGAGCTCAGTGTTCTTGTTGGAAGCTTGTTTAATTTTATTGACCCAGGGCAATAAAAATGTCCAACTAATGATGTAATCTCAGACTTGCTCCTCCTCCGCCCTTCCTCTGGGAATCTCATGGGCTGCTGTCCCAATCACTGCCTCATAACCAGATGTAGGGAAATAGGGATCACTAGAGGTATTGCTACTAGGATTAGGGCTGGGAATCACAGGGAATCACTGGGAATCACTTGGAATCACTTGAAAGTCATGATTGCTTTTACGATACACATTATAATCTGTATTGATAATCTTCTATATGTCACTATTAAAAAAAAAAAAATTATAAAACCAGTATTTTTTTGTTAAAGGTTCTACATCACGCAAAACTGACTCTTGTGAGCTTTAAGCCGTGTTATAATGTTGTGGCCTCATCAAAAAACAGACCTGGAGTTGTGTTTTTTTTCATTCACACATGTGTGAGTAACACTTTGCACTGTATGGCATTAAATATGGCTATCTTGCATTATTGCCAAAAAAACCCCCAAAAAAACAAAACCTAATTTAGAACATTCTATGCAAACAATAGTATCTCCATGAACAACAAGCAAAAGTGGCAGATCCCCCACAAGGAAAGCTACATAGTGCAGCTTTAATGCTATTGAGAACCAAATCCCTAACAACAAGGTTAAATATTTGTGGACCTGACGACTTGGAGATGACTTTGAAAAACACTGCCACACCCATAGATTTATACGGACCATTGTCTCCATCTGAAATTGTGAAATCAAATCAATCAAAACATGAATAAACCCAACCCATTAGGCGACTTACATTGTACAGGGTCTATATATCTTCACAAACAAAACAATGACTTTTTCTTATATCAATGTTTTTATTGATTCTTCATTCATACAAACATTCATACGTTACCTTATATAAACACATTTGTTAAATTAAAATACATTCATAACGCGGTTCCCATCAGTGGTATACTTTGTGATAACCCCATGTCTAACTAGAGATACTATTATTATAATTATTATATAATTCATTGATGTCAGTGATGTTTTTTCCTGTATCGAGGCAGCAGTTGTGTTTGGACGAACTGAATGAGTCTTGTCTCTGTGACGTAAACAGTGAGAAACACGAAGCACAGACAGACTCCGCCCACAGACACATGGAGCAGCCTGAAGAACCATCCGCGCTCACAGCAGAAGGCAAACTGCAACGAGACGGACAAGAGGAGGAAGTCAGGACTGGAGTGAACATGGTGTATTATGAAGATGTTATTATGTTCTGGTAAAGTTAGTAATCATGAGCGGAGTAACAAATGCCCTGTAACTACAATGTAAACGTTTTTATTCTCTCCTCGTCTCCTTTAATGTTAATTTTATGATAATTATTTAAGTTTTGATTTGTTTGTATTGTAGTTTTATGTGTTATGGAATTCATAAAATCATGATTTCAAATGTCTGTGTAATCCCTCAATCGTCCAGGTCTGACCCATAGTAAAAGAAAACTTCAAATCTGTCAACTGCACAAAAAGTTGTAGGAGTGAAGATGTTTCAGTGCTCAGCTCCTCCTTTCAGAGAGATATAAAGAAGTGTCCAACAGTAATCTGACCAGAACTGAAGAAGTGGCTTGGATGAGCAGAGAAACATCTTCACTTCTACAACGATTTGTCCAGTTGACAGATTAGATTTTTTTCTTTTCCTATGATTTCAATTGTTGCACTAGTTTTTATAAACAAAAAAAAAAAGCACAAGGACAACATAATGATGGATTACAGACTATATAAATGAGAAAAATATTTAAGTTAATGAAAACCACAAGAGGCTGTTGTAAACATGTGGGGGCTGGGCAACGATTATGAAAGAAATGTTTATTTTAACGGTCTATGAAAGGAGCAGGGTTTATAAGATTCTGTTTCTTTTGTTCATGCCAATAATGTCAAGGTACATCAGTTATATTTATGTTAATTGATTATTTTGTTTTTGACTCTTTAAATTGATGCCAACAAAATGAAATGGCATGTGCAAAAAAAGCATGTCTTTCTTATTCTGTGAAGCACTTTAAATTAATTTGCGTACAAACTGTGCTATACAAATGAACTTGCCTTGCCTAATAACACATTTCCATCCTATTACCCTGTTATTACAGTCATTTATACATCAGTGGGTCATTAAACAGTCTTCACTGGCTGAGACCAAACTCAAAACCATTGGGTTAGTGGGCACATACTCTACTACCACTGCTCGTAGTTCTGATTTAAGTTAGTTACATATTTTTTACAAAAAATATATATTTGATGGAAAACATATCACATTGTAACACAATTAAGAGACAATATCATAATGTTTTCGCTTTAAACCTCACCTCTGATATAGCTGTGACCACTGCACTGATGAGCAGAGCCAGTATCAGCAGTGGGGACGGGACCAGGCCACGCAGAGGTTTCCATGGAGACGAGCTGAAGTAGTGATGAATGAACACGACGCTGTGGAGGATTCGAAGCCCCATGTTCAGACAGTTGGCCAAAATAAAGCCCACTCCTCCGGCCCACCAGGTCAGAGCGTAAGAGAGGAGGAGGAAGGAGACAGACAGCCCCAACATCACCAGGTTATATCTGAGGACAAGACAGAACACAGTGAGGCAAGTTCAAAATAAGTTTGGAATAATTCAGTGCGATGGCTCGAAGTGTCATGATACTCAAATTCCAAACTTAATCCATAAAAGAACAACAATGATTATAATTTTAAGAGGTCTGTCCTGAACCGTCCAGGTGTCGGCCAACCTATATATAAGTCCATCTCTAATGTGAATGTATGTGTCTTTGTGTCCTTGTGTTTGTGATGTTGTGTCTAGGAAAAAAAATGCAGATATGAAGAAAAAGGCTTGATACTAAAGACAAACACCAACGTTGCTATCATGTAAATCAGTGTTGGAACGTAACAAAGTCAAAAGTACTTTACTTAAGTATCAATTTTAGGTATCTGTACTTTACTTAAGTACATTTTTAGGTGGATACTTTTTACTTTTTACTTCTCACCATTTGAGCAAACAAAAATATACAAATAAAACCAGCTACAAAAAAATATCGGTTCAATTGCTTCTGTTGAATAAAATTGTTTATCAAAGTCACTACATTTGAAGCTTCATTAGATCTTACAATTACTTTATACTCTTAAAGTACATTTTTAAACATGTACTTTAATACGTTTACTTAAGTAGATTTTTCCACGTGACACTTTTACTTTTACTAACTTTTTTTGCTCCCATATTTGTACTTTTACTTAAGTAACAAAACTGAGTACTCCTTCTACCACTGTTGTAAATAAAATCACTGGTGATGTAAGTAAACATTTTAAAGTTTGGCTACTTGTAGATGTGCTCTCTCTTCCGCACCTGTTTCCCTTTTCCCTAAAATATCATAACTATTAGAACATATGTTACCAAATAATTATGTATAAGAATTTTCTTGAGAATGCTGGGGTTGTACTTACTTGTCCACCTCCTTTTGGCTCATGGCGGCAAACACAAAACATTCACTGACACCATTCACAGCGAGGAGCAGAACATAGCCGCTGTAGCACCGGAGCAGACTGGGTCCTTGGGGAAATGATATGAATTTTTACTTTTGAGCACTATACAACAAAGATATTTTTAAGAGCTGATGACATAAATAACTTCAGTATAATCTGACCGAAACTGACTCCAGCATGGGGCTTGTTTTGTCCCTCACCTGTTCCACTACTGAGCAGAGAGCCTCCATAAATGTCCAGGGCCAGATGTGAGAATCCGTATCCAAACACAGTGATGATGAGACCGATGACCAGCACCAGCTTCAGCAGACACTCCAGGACCTCTGCAGCAATCGCCACTTCCTCCTACAATATACATAATAATACTCTTATACGGCTCAAACCATGAGTGACACAAAAAGAAACACCCATGGCATGTTGTGAAAAATGCATTACACATGTTTTCTGATCTGTGTTATAATGTTGTTTCCTCATCACAAACATAGCTGGAGTTTTGTTTTGTTTTATTCACATGTTTAACACACAAACCCTGCATATTTAGGGTGAGTTCTTCTCTCAGATGGAAAACACTCAAACATGTGTGAATGAAACAAAACATAACTCCAGGTGTGTTTATGAGGAGGTAACAACAGTATAACAGTCTATTTTGTGTAATATAGGACCTTTAAAGTCCTTTATTATGACATCATGAACGTAACACTTGCAGTACTGTATGTTTGTAAATTACACTGGGGACCAAATTATTTCTAAATATGTCCAACTGCTCGATAAAACAATGATATGAATGAATGATATGGATTTAATAAGATCCTAAAACATGCAGTTGTGTTTTTATGTTTGTCTAGCTTTACTATTTTATTACATTTTAAAATTTCAGGCATTTTATGTTTGTATCTTCTCCAGTAATGTATCCTTTGGTTTGCTTTCTGTGACATGTGACATGATTGTGTCCCATAGATGGTGAAACATCAACAAGTTGTAAGAAAAAAATGGAGTTAGTTTAATTGAGCTGTTTGTAGAAAAATCTTTTTATACTGTCACTATTCTAAAAGTTGAATAGCATAAAAATACCTTATATTCATGATTTTCAGCTTCATGTTATCTGGAACATTTTGAGGACTTTTTCCCATTCAAAAGTAAATAAACTGTATAAATAAATTTTTCTGAAACCCATGGATTTTTAAAATTTATTCAATCTTTTTACATTTTTTTAATAACCAAAACCCCTTAAATATGCCAGATTTGTATATTTTAGTATGTTCTCTGTACATTTCTTTCTTCTAACCTGTTTTTGGCTCTTAACGTCTCTGCCTCTCTCGATCACTTTGGCGAAGAAGATGTAGAAGCTCTCCTCGATGGGCAGAAAGACGAAGCGTGCCACCATTGAGCCCAGATTGTTGACGATGTCATAAATTCCCTGATCCCCGAAACTCAGAACATTTAAAAAAGTCATGACGTAACGCTCCCCTTCAGTCAGTATCTGCTTCAGGAAAGACTGCTTAAAGAAACTCCAGGTGAGACGAGCCAGAGTCCAGTCAATCAGAGGCTAGAAAATAATTTGAGAAGACAATTATCATTATTAAAATTATCCAAAGACATGTATGTATATGTGTAACTAATGCCAAGGCCTTTGTCCCAAATACTATACATAGCTAGACAGCCTGAGTTAGAGGGCATTGTCAAGGCAAGGCAAGGCACGTTTATTTGTATATCAAAATTCGTACACAAAGTAATTCAAAGTGCTTTACAGAATAAGAAAAATAACAATACAACAAAGCAAATTATAAATAATCGCCAATACATATAATAAAATTAACACTAAAACAGAAGAGTGCAGAATAAAACACTTCTGTCATATGCACAGCTAAACAGAACCAGAAGCTAAGCAGGGTTGGGCCTGGTTAGTACTTGCTTAGTATGATGTGTGTGTGTGTGTGTGTGCTGCTGGTGGTGATGGTGGGGATTTTTTTTAAATTAAATGTTAAATGTAATAACAATTTCTGGCCTTTATGGTATACGTTTATGTCTCCTTGTTGGATGGTTGATTTCACTTATTTTACCTCTCCATCAGTTTTGTGTGGAATCAGCTCTTTGACACTTCGCAGGGGAAAACTCTTCTTTGATGCCTCTTTGGAGCCCAAGAATCGGATAAAATAGGCAGCGTAACATAAAACCAGAAACCCTGTATATACACACTGAAATACAATAAAATGATTATTAATGATTATATGTTATTGCCAAGTATAAGTGTGATAAAAACAGTGATAGTTCATTTCTTACATGAGCTGCTGCAAAGATGTACAGTCCCCATTCTCGGGCAAACACCACTAAAACCACTGTGATGCTGCACTTTGCGATCATGGCTAAACTTTCAGAAATCACTTTGAGTCTAACGAACATGTGAGCTTGAGCCAGGACCCAGAGCGGTTCAGCCAGAAGCTCCTGGACTCCTCCCAGAGCAAAGAGCACCACAGCTGGACTGTAGTACGGCACAGAGAGGGGATCTGGGACTTCCAACATCCACAACCAAACACTGACAAGAAGGACTGCCCATAATATGCCTAATGGTAACCTGAGGGGGACATTTTAGTAATTATAAATTATGCAGAATACAAATTTGTAATATTCCATCAAAATTATTCCTTTACCATCAAGCAATTATGTTTATATGAACTAAATGAATGGCATTTTTAATGTATGCTTTTTCTTTTTACAAATGCTCAAATAAATGAATTATTTTAGCAATTATTAAATTAAATAATTAATCTTCTAACACTTAAATTGGCTTATTATCAAGACACAGGATTGTTAGTCAGCATGCCTTTCTTGACAAAAATCTTCTCAATTTATGTGATCTTAGTATTCCACAGAACTTCTGAATCTTTAAAATTGATATTCCAAGCCACTATTTCTGTAAGATTAGGTGCACCAAATAAGACACTACAAATACAGGACCTATCATACAACCTGTGTGCAATTTATGTATTTAAAAAGAGAGAAATAGGATAAAACTCCCTCCTATGATCATCAATCTTGATAACAGACGACATGAATGGACCAGTACAACAAGAACAACCAGTAGTAAGACCAGGCCCGGGTCTACAGGTATTGAAAAGGGTGCATTGCAACCTCAGTTAAAAATGTTTGTACTCTCATTTCCGGCATCTATTATGTTTGCGTCCCTTAGAAACTCAAAAGCTCCCTCAGTCAGTTTGGTTGGCACCCAGGCCTGAGTAGGACAGTTTGTTTTTTTATTAGACCCTTATTATTATTTATTATTAGACCCTTAAATCAGCTATCAATTATATTCCTACTCACGTGAGCCATAACAGGTTGATGACTTGTCTCCAGCTGTGATTGGTCCCTGATCCTCCACTTAAACAGGCTCTTCTGAAGGCTTCTCGGGACAGAAACACTAATGTGGAGTACAGTAATGTGAGCCTATGGAAAATACACAGGATATAATATTAAACAAACACATTTTACAGAAGATTAAAGCTGTTATTATCCATCTTACCTGACGTTGACTACTCCAATCAACTCTTTGGATACAAACCGCAATGTGAATGCATTTAGCAAAAATGTGAGCACACGAAACATCACCTAAAAAAAAAGAGGAAAAACATATAGATCTAATATTCTGTACACACTTAGGAATAATTATTGGCAATATAGAGCACGTACTGACCTGTAACAAAACATTATAGGACGCCAAAGTTGACGCATCTTTCAATACATCTTCCGTGCTCATTTTGTGTCTTTTTTTTAATTATTTTTTTTTAGTTTTTTACGGTGTTTTTCCCGTTAACACCCCGCGTATTTTGCAGACAACGATAATTTTGTCATTTTAACAACACACCGCAACGACTTATAAACATTTTCCTATCCATGGTTGAGCAGACAGTGGATGGATGAAAAAGGCACAGCCGCTTCCGTACACAGTAGAGCGTGGTGACGTGGCCATTGTGCGTTGGCTTTTGCGTGATGACGTTAAGTGTCATTTTGCTAGAAATGCTGCTAGAGGGCGCAATAAGATGATCTAAGTTATTATGAATCAAAAAGAAAAATTTAAGTAGGTAAAATCCACATTTCAATAATTCATTATTTATCATAAAATCAGATAATAAATACCATTGACCAGAGCGTGTAGGAACTTAGGAAGAGACAGAAAATAAGCCCGTTTTATCTTATATTTAAAAATATTAACTTTAGGCAAGAAACAATCATGCATGCATTAAAAAAATGAGAAAAGCAAAAAACTCAAGTTAAAGTATCACATGAAAAACTCTACTTAGTAAAAGTACCCATTTAAAAATATAATTAAAAAATTAAAAGTAAAAGTATTTTATACAGATTTTGAGATCTAATAAAGCTTCAAATTAAGCGATTTTGCTAAAGATTTGTGCTGGAGTTTGTTTGATGAAAACAATTGAAACATTTTTTCCCTACCTGTTTATATTTGTATAATCTTGTTTGCTCAAATTATGACCATGTTAAAAATAAACCCCACAGCTTTTTCAGCAGGTCTGAGACAATAATAAAAAAATAAAAAAACTTTTACTTTTCAGTCCTGTTCAAAAATGTAGTGAAGTAAAAGTAAAAAGTATCCATTTGATTTAATTATACATTTTAGGTATCTGTACTTTACTATTTTTACTTTGTTGCATTCTCCCCACTGGCTATACATATTGAGCTATAAAACCAAATTGTATGTAATGTATGTAATGTAGAGGCCAAAAATGTTGAAAAGACTTGGGTGTGAATGGATATTTAATCAGATGTAAAAGACAGAACAGTAAAAAAGTACATCCTTATCTTACCAATATACATGATACAAGTTAGACAGTTAAACCATATACAATGTCTATGTACAGACGCTATGCCATTTAACACTTTTAAAACAGTTGTACCTATAGTTTAACAGTATTTTTACCAGCTGAGAACCTTAGCCCACTTACGTTTGTTCTTAATATGGCACAGTTAAGTCGACCTCAAAACCAGTTGTTTTCAGTTGTATCCATCTATGATTCTTCCTGTTGTGCAGATGAATACATTTTAAAGGTTTTTGAGAGATTACACATTTCTTGACTTGAGGTTTTGAAATCTGAACATGTAGCCAACAACTAAAGTGACAGTGACAGTAATTGAAATGAGTGTACAGTATAGTGTTCAATGTGTTTCTGCTGTGTTATCTATATGAGGTAACTTTCACAATCTTACTCATATCTCATTGGTTACCGTTAGCAACCATGTGCAACTTTATAAATGTATAAATGTTGTTAGTATGGAGCTCAACAGTCAAAGCCCCCCATGGTCCCAGAACTACATTTCCCATAAATTTTCCCCATAAACCTTTTGAAGAATTCATATATTAAGACATGTGAAGCTCATCGAGGCTAGCAGTAACAGGCGCTAATCTTTATATCTTCATTTAAAGACACAAAAGCAAAATAAAAACACCAAATACAAACATTTTAAAACCAGAATGATGAGGTTCACTGCAGCCGTTACAGAGATACGGGTGACAATTTTTCAGTGTAAAGTGAATTGGAGTCAGAGTCGGTGGAGCAGGAAAGGCGTTCGTGATAAATTCCTATTTGGAAAGTTGTGTCTAGCAGGTTAGCTATGTCATTTATATAGACTATATATAGCCTATGAGGATAACCAGCTATGTGATAACTAATGTACATATCGCGGTTGTTTTAAGTCTAAAAAAAACATTCAAATTACAATTCAGCAAAATCTTTAAAAGTGTTCAAGGTTCACAGATTGTGGTCATTAGTTACCCCATAACAGATAAGCCCCAGAAAGTATCAAACGCATTTTTTTTATAGTCTATGAGAAAAGTTAGTGAAAAATGTACTTAAGAGGGTGATTACTATTGAGCTCCATTGAAGAACATTATATGTAACAACCTATACCCCAACTCCTCACTTTTGCACGTATAAAAGGCTATTTAAAAGCATTTTTAAGCAAATGTTCACAGAAAAAAATTGCCTAAAATTAAATAGTTGAACATTTTAAAACTAGATGAACAACCAGACCATAAAATCAAATTAAATAACTAATTTTATACACTTATAGCTGGACAGGCAACTCGTGGTACCAGTATAGATGACTGTAACATTATGATTGTATTATTTTTAAACAGGCCTTTTTACATTCAGGACAAATAATGCATGCACACAGATATGATAATATCAACCTATACAATACAAGGGCCTGCTCTACTTTGTAACATCTAAACGTACCAAGATTTTGTCACGTTAACAGTAACTTAGGATGTGTTTTACTCTATCAGTTGCTCCATTTTGGGATTTATGAAAGAAAATCCCGCAAACGCTGATTGGTCCATGGAGTCGATGAAGTTTTTGTCGCTGTACGAGAGGCGGGGCTTCTCGCTCAGAAACTCACGGTCAAAGTTACTACAGTCGTTTGGAGCTTTCTGCAAACACATTAAAATAAATACAGATTATTACATGAATAGGATCAATAAGTGCATCAGTAGAGTGACTATAAGGTTAAAAGGAAGTGTCTGGGGTGAGGGAAGTCAGGGGAGTCCTTGCCCAAGCAAAGCAGAAGGTTTGGAGGGCTCTCTATCAGCAAGCTTGGATATATTCTACATTTTAGTCTTGCTTCAGTTCTCTTGCAATGATAGTTTATATGATGCATTGAAAGTAGATTATTTTCTTTTTTTTCTATTCTATTTTATTTGGTCACCTTGATGAGCTTATGAGCGCTTTTGGTAGGTAGAGACATGCACATCTGATAAAACAAAGTTTAGATTGCGCGCTGAGTCCAAAGACAAAACAGCAGAAAAAAGCAGAAAGAAAGAACAGATCTGGACTGCAGGTCTTTGTCCTGTACCTCTTTTTTTTTGTGAAAAGCACTTACAAAGAACTCCAAAGAATGAAAAGAAAGAAAAGCAGGTGTGATTCCCACTGGAAATCACTGAAGAAAGAGAAAGAGTACATTAAAAAGTCATAAAAACATACCACTTTTGGTTTGAAAGGCGGCTCCATCTCCCTCCTCTCCAGACTGGTCCAGTTGATGCTCTTGAAGAACGGGTGCAGACGAATGTTTCCTATGACTCCTAACCTGCGGCTGGGATCCCTCTCAAACAACTGCAGCGAGACAGAAGGAACAGTAAGAATCATCAGATCCAAGACTCCTTCTCTCTTCTATATAAACAAGTTAGTCTTGATTCTGGCAGGATGACCTCTACCCTATTCTATATGAGTCCCCCTCTGTCCCTTTGTCTTGAGTGAGCGCTGATCCAACAGAACTTTATCTGCAAATAGATGCGCGTTAGTCCTGAACATATCTGCAGCCCATGAGAGGCTGCAGATTCCTTGCTGAGATGGAGGGTCAAAACACGGGGTGCTCTGGGACTATTCTTCAGTTGTTTGTCTGTTTCATTGTTGATTTTCTAATTTTCTGTTGGTTAAATTAATGATCTTGTTGAGCCCTCAGAGGCAGCTGCTGTTGTGATTTTCGGCTTTAGAAAAATAAATTGAATTGAACTGATACGGAATTAACTTCTAGACCCAGATGAACACTTTACCACCATGTGCTGTTGATCAAAATTGACAAAATACTTTGTTTGGAATGATACTGGGATGTTTAGTTGTTTTCTGTGTGAAATACACTTCAAGTATAGAATAAATTTTGAATGACCCTCCACACATTTGAGGAAGCATTTTTACAATGAAATCATTTCATTGTAAAAATGTATCTAAATTACATTTTAGATTTGAAGAAAAAAATCACCAATAAATATATACATACCTGAATAAATACTATAATTGCATTATATTCAAGCTATCTCCTTTTTAGGGTTGTCAAAAAAACAATACCCAGATACTACTTGATAACAAAAATTACAGTGGTGGAGGAAGTCCTCAATTTTGTTACTTAAGTAGATTTTTTCATGTGATACTTTTATTTTTTCCTGCAGGACAGTAATAAACAATACATTTACTTTTCAGTCCAGTTTAAAAATGAAGTGGAATGGAAAGTACAGAAACCTGCTCTTAAATGCAATAAAGTAAAAGTAAAAGGTATCCACTTTAAAATGCACTTAAGTGAAGTACAAATACCTAAAATTTGTCCAGTAGAGTACTACTTTTACTTTATGTTCCACCACCGCAAAACTAGTATCAATACAAGATACACATTCAAAAAAAATCCCATAGACAGGCTAGAAGTGGACCCTTCCTGAATAGTTTATGAATGTTGTGGATCTATATCAGAACTAGTATAAGACCACAAAGTACTACTAAATACGTGTGTGTTGAAAATGACCTTTTATTATACATAAGAGCCTTTATTATCACTGCAGTATTAATAATGTCTAATGTGCTTGTTACATACAGAAGGATTTCAAACATCTATGCAGTATTTAAAAGTACCCACCCTCTCCATCAGGTCTCTGGCCTCTTTGTTGATCCAGCGTGGATAATGGGGCGTGTCCATACGGATGGACTCAAACAGCTCGTCCTCATCGTCTCCGTGGAAAGGCGACTGTCCAATCAGCATCTCGTACAGTAGCACCCCAAAAGACCACCAGTCCACCGAGAACGAGTACTTCTGCCCCAACAGGATCTGAACAGGACCATACACACTGAGTTAAAGGCATGTGGTATGTAATGATAATTAGAAGTAGAGCTGGGGATTATGTAAAAAAAAATATTATCATGGTTTCCATTCATTTTCTTCTGCTTATTCGGGGCTGGGTTGCGTCACCCCAGACACTTTCTCCCTCCTCCAGTGGGACCGCAAGGCGTTCCCAGCTGGCCAAGAGACATAGCCCCTACAGCGTTATATATTTTTTTTTATCTCATATTGCTCAATTTCTGTTTCAGTTTCATTTTGTTACATAAAATGTCTTTCAGTATTGAATTTTGAACATAAATAACACAGACTTTTAATAATTATCCTTTAACACAAAAAAATGTCTGAACTCTCCTCCAAACCAGATGCTTTTACTGACAGAGGACTGACGATTAGAGGTGACTGAATCTTGAATCTTAAAATTAGATTATTTGCACATTTTTCAAAATTAATTATTTTGCTCATTGGATTCTGCAATATTGATTAAAAATATAATAGAAATACATCAAGTTACATAATAATATAAACTGATCCATTGACTTGCAGATTGCAGATAAAATTTGCTATAAGGAAAAAATACAACAGAGAGTAATCTAATCTAGAGGAAATGATTATAGCAAACATAATATGGGTGATTTGATGGTAAAAATACACCATTCATGTTTTCAAAAACGCTGCCTTTCTGCTCAGTGAGGTTGTAGTAATTGGGTTTTTCTGTGAGTACTCATGGGGTCTTTACAGTTCAAGTCCTGATTTAGATTAATTTAGAATTTGACCCAGTAATAAATACAGGCCATAGCTATGAACTGGTTTAGTCCTGGTTTAGTCCTGGTTTAGTCCTGGTTTAGTCCTGGTTTAGTCCTGGTTTAGTCCTGGTTTAGTCCTGGTTTAGTTGTAATGTATCTCTTGTTTGGTCCCATCAGTGCCTTATTTATGTCTGGGTTTAGTCCGGGTTTAGTCCGGGTTTAGTCCTGTGTGTGTTTAAATTACCTCTGGAGCGATGTAGTCTGGTGTTCCACAGAAAGTCGTGGCTCGATTTTCTCCAAAGACGTTTTCTTTGCACATCCCAAAGTCTGCGATCTTTATATGTCCCTCATGGTCCAACATCACATTGTCCAGTTTCAGATCTCTGCAAAAACACACAAGAAAATACAAATGATGCAAGCATTTAATATTTATTTATTTTACCTTTATTTTACCAGGCAAAACATTAAGAACAAATTCTTATTTACAATGATGGCCTGGGCATGCCAGAGCAGCCAAGGGAAGGGCTAAACTGCAGTAAAGACAGGTAAGTTAAGTTAATAACATAGTCCTAGTTTAGTTCTAGGATTTATGTTTTTTTACTTCAACATGCATACTATTTTTTTAAGCAGCAGTAATCACATTTGAGTACATTTTTTGCAAGTCTACCCAGATGTGACACAGAACACTTGATTTTGTATAATTTAAATCGTGGTGATGGCTGTTGTTTTGCTAGCATTGTTCTAACTACTATTGTGGGAAGTAGTATTTTCAGTTACTGCTGTTATGGGATGTAGTATTCACTCAGTTCATTTTATTCTTTAGTTGTTTGCTTGTAGAAATTCCACAACAGAGTAACCACTGACACAGTCCTCACATTACCACATTAATATTAAAATAAAAGGTGCAGTAAGTGTGGGACTGCCTAACCACAAGTTTCATTGAGAGATTTAACACTACACCTACACCAAGGCGACAGGAAAACATGGCACATACTGCAGTCTGAATATATTTAAATGTGTTAACAGCTGTGGACTGACCTGTAGATAATTCCTTTGGAGTGAAGGAACTGAAGACCACAAATAATCTCTGCCGAATAAAACCTGAGAAAAAACATATTAGTTTAGTACAATATTATTGCTAAGATATAGAAAATGTAGACTACATTTTGAGGACTTTTGACCATTTAAAAATTGTATATTTAGTTTGGAATTGTCTAAAGCAGATTTATTAAACAAAATTTACTTTTCAGAGCTTTTAGTCTAAGTTGTTTCCCCTTCTCGTTTACCCTCTCGGCACATATCCACTGCTCTGTACTTACTTCGTTCTATAATTTTATTTTCTTAATCGGTGATACACTTAGGTACAGCAGCATTGCATAGACATTTTGGCACAGATGAAAAAAAAATCCACTGGTCACTAGTTCAGCACCTTTAACCTTTAAGTTAAAGGTTAAACTGTTTCGGTTTTGCTCAGTCAGAATGAATCTTCCAGCAATGAAAACACAAGTAACAGAAAAATACAAGATATATGGGTTTATATTGTTGTCTTTATTAGAGACTTACTAACACTTAACTAACTCAACACTAATTATTACTAACTACTAATTTAATTACATATTGTGGGACATTGAAATAGCATCTTCAATGAAGACAGGCAGGTGGTGGACCCTCTACCAGAAAGATTACATAGTACATCTCTGACATATTAGTGCCATATGAACCGTCTCACAATCTGAGAACTAAATATGAGGAATCAGAGTTTCAGTTTTATGCAGCTAAAACCTGGAACAGTCTTCCTGAAGACGTGAGACAGGCCTGTACTTTTACAATGTTTAAATTCAGGCTCAAAATGGTCCTGTTTAGCTGTGCATATGACTGAAGGGTTTTTATTCTGCACTCTTCTCTTTTAACATTTATTTTATTTATTTATATTTTCATTTCTATGGCAATGTGTTTTTTTGTCACTGTGACTTAGAAAGTGCTAAGTAGACTACTACTAGTGTAGTATTTTGGTCTTGAAGTCTGCATACTGTTACTTTTACTCCAGATTTGAGTACTTGTACTGTTACTACTGCAGTGTGTCGCGTGTCGGCGCAGACTCATTTGGCGTGAATTATTGAGGGAGACATTTGTTTGGAGCGGGACACAGGTGAATAACGGTCTCATAATGTGAAACCGGAGCAGAGCTGAAAGATTAGCCTTTCTCTGACCTGCTTCTCTCGTCAGCTGTGGAGGAACAACGCCAAACAGAGGAAGAGGAGGAGGAGGAGGAGGGTTATAACGTACACGACGGGTAGGGGGGTGATATTTAGTGATGGGGAACAAGGGGAAAAGTACTTTCTAGGATTCTAAGGATGGTTTATCGATTATCAGCAATATCAGGAGATTTTACAAATATCGGTATTGGTCCAATATCAAAATTTTAGCTGACATTATTTTAGCTGCACTGCTCTAGTCTCCGTGTGCCCCCGTGTCAATCCCAGTGCATCGGATGTGTCTTTTTGAGTAGATATAAGGTAGGTATAAATACATTTTGTTATTTTTACAAAAGCAATAAGTTAATTTGTAAACTTCACTATAACTTATCATAATTTGGTTCTTGCAATGAATTTTAAAAGCTTATTATTGGTTCGCTTGTCATTCACTCAGAGCATGACAAAGGCTGACCAAACACACTGAAAAACATGCATTTTTACGGTGAGCGGGGGTCATCTTTTTACAGATCTGACCTGTAACATGGCCTGGTGGAACATTCCAAGTAATGCAATAACATCTCCATGGAAATCAGCAGGTGTTGGACTCTCCACCGGAAAAATTACATAGTGCACCTTAACTTTTTTGATCCCAGAAGTACCCAGTGATGGTGTACAGCCCCATAGGTTAGGTGTAGTTTTAACAGAGTAAGGCTTAGATCTGAACGATGTGGGAAAAATATCAAAGTATAAGTACGCTTTACTGAATCAGTTGTCTTTGGAGCTCAGACCCCAGGAGAAGACATTTCGATGAAGGGCGTGTCAGTTAGATGATGTTTAGGAGATGTCTTCCCCTCAGACACTGGAGGCGGTAGAGGTGCGGCTGAGGGTGGGGAGAAGGTGGGGCGTGGAACAAACTGAAATGGCCGTGCATCTGCAACGGGGTTTAAATAGGGCAGACTGGGTGCTGATTGGACGAAGAGGAGGTGCAGCGAGCAACGGGGAGGAGTAATAGGAGGAGGGGATGAAGGCTGAGGAGCAGGTAAACTCTGGAGAAGTCATAGGTAGACGCGAGTGCATTAGTGATTTTTCTGACAGCAATTGCAATTAGATTTGTGATTTATGTTTTAATAATAGGATTCTGTTCAAAGTTCACATTTTAAACATGTCTAGGAGAATTGACAAAAAGACTGAAATTTGAACTCTCAAACTAATACAAGAATCACATTTCAGAACATGTTTATCCAGATCTTATCTACAGGTTCAGCAGTTTTTTGCAGAATAAGACAGAATATTTTGATGTTTGTTATGTGCTAATTGAGTCCATTCAAATTGCTATTTCGATTTGACTGTTTGATGCAGCTCTAGGAAGACAATAGTCCAGTGCCAAGTTACACTCTACTTTTCTAAATGAGGGTCAGGGGGTTAAAGGTCACTTAAGGCTTTGACACCTGGGGCCATGTAAAGTAAACAATTCACTACAGCCTGATGAATAGGACATTTATTTAATATATTTGAATGTAATCATGTTTTCAGCATTTAGTCTAAACCCAACCTCCAAAAAATATTTCATTTGTGATAACATTTAAACAGTTGGGAGTGGAAAAAATGTGCCTGCTGTATCATCAATTCGAGAGAAAAGCTGTTCTTTTGTTTACTTGAGGACATTATGGAGGAGTCTGTTTGGCCAAGTTAACAGTTTATCCTACAAAAGGAATAGTGTGGAAAATCTGGTCAGTGCAAATTTTAGGTGATTTTCTAGAGACAAAAGTAAATTTACATTATTATTTAGAGTTTTAATGCCATTTTATTTGATATTTCTTATTAGCACTTCAGGAACAACTCACTCATTCACACACCAGTGTACACAAACAGGTGGGATAAGTGGGAAGTGAAATCATGCTGACGTGGATCTCACTCATCTACCGGAGAGGGATTTGAACCGCCAACCTTCGGATCACTGGACAAACACTCTAACAACTGACCTACTGTCTCCAAGTAATTGCCCTGGTGGATCAAAGTCTAAAAAAGCAGCCAGCCAAAACCAAAGAGCAAAACCAAAACTTTTAGAAGTGTAGAATATAAGAAGTGAAAACAAGGAACAATATTTTTTGGGGTCAGTATTTATCAGGTGTACATTTTCTTTGCACTACTGGGAATGTTTAATATAGATTTAAGCCGTAAACATTTGAATTAGTAACTTCTGCTTATTACAGATGCAAACTTGCAACTAAAGTGTTTCATTCTGTTTATTTATTCCAGCTCATGATTTTTGTACACTGAGAATAGATTTTGTGGTTTCGGGATCATTTCAATACAGTATATCATTTATTGTCTATATTTACTTCAGGAATGTATCGAACCTCAAAATATGTTTTCGTGACACGTCTACAACAAAATCAGTGTTACATAAAATCTTAAATCTTGTTTTTGTTTCATTTCACTTATAATAAAAATAAATCTTACATATTTACTTTGTCTCCACCTAATGATGATGTCATTATGTGGTAATCCAAGAAGTAGCCAACTCCTCAAATCCAGACACACATTTTGTTCAGACTCCAAATTACCTTCACCAAGATGCAACTCGTTAGTATGCTCTGTGTTTGCATACAAATACTGGAGAACTTTTGGGAAAAATATAACAAATGTTTCTAGCATCGTATTGTGGTTGTAATTAGATTCACAATACTTTTCTACAATGTGCACTTTGGACCAATCCTACTTTTTAAACAACTCCAGAAGCATTTGAGGAGACTAAAATATGAGCCAATAAACTAATGCAATTAGACCTGTCATGATAAAATATTTTGAAGTTTGATATATTGCTGAAGTAAATAAAGATGATAAACAATAATATTGAAATCAATTTATGCAATTTATGAAATCAATTTATGCCAGATTTAAACCACAAAACTATTCTAAATCTACAATATTGTTGAAAAATCACAGCAGAATAAAACACTGTAGTATGTAGTAATTAATTCAACCTTTTATGGCTTAAATCTTATCAAATGGCCAAAAAATAAACATAAAATGTCCTAGTAGTGCAAAGAAAATGTACAAATAATAAATATTAGCCCCCCAAAAATATTGTTCCAACTTTTATTTATTGAATGATACGTTAACCTAGTGATTATAGTGACAGGCCTAAATGCAATAATTCCATACATTTTTGTAGAGGCCAAAACTTGATATGATTTAAATAACTGAAGCTTTTGAAATGTGATAATTACGACAAAACAAATTGATTTAGATTTGACTGTGTCATGTAAAATACAGTATTTAAGCTGTAAAACATGAAAACAACTAAAGCCCATCAAAACAACTCACAACTGTGTATTATGTGCTCCTGCCTACATCTGTTCCATCTTCAAAACATGTAGTCCTTTCTCCTAAATCTGTGCCATTGTTTTGTTTTTGGAGGAAGCCCAAAGCTGTGATCACTGGCGGTGGGTGGATACGCCCCACACGAAGCGCGCCAACTCCTTTTACGGTTTGATACCGAACAGATGCAGCCACTAAAGCAAGCGCTCACACAGGCAGAAGAGAAGAAATTAATAAACACATTATTACAGGGGAGGAAGGCGGTTTTCAGTATCAACAATATCTTTAAAGCAGTCACGGAAACTATTTGAACAGTTTAATTGCCTTGTTAATAAACTGCTTTTGGTATTGTGTGCAGACAAACTTTTCCAAAACGATTTCAAGATGTAATGTAAAGATGTGACCTGTCATGATGACGATGATATTTTGAAGTTTGATATATTGATAAAGAAAATTTAGACAATAAACGATAACATTGAGGCTAATTTATGCCATTGACACAATAACCCTAAAACAGAATGACCTCCCCAAAAAACAATTCTAAATCTACAATACTGTAAAAATCATGAGCAACAATAAATAAACAGCAAAACAAAACACTTTAATAGTTAGTTTGCATCTATAATGAGTCATAGAAATCATTTATTCAACCTTTTATGGCTTAATTCTTATCATAAGTGTGTCACTGTGCAAAGAAAATGTACACACAATAGATATTGACCCCAAAAATATATTGTAAAGGCCTAGTAAAGACTCAATAAATTCTAATCTTCCTTTTCTAAAACATCACAAGGTAGTTCAATTGGGGTCAGTTTTAAACGTGCACTATGTAACTTTTCTGAGTTGGAGCTCCCCACCTGCTTGTCTTAGATCTGATCGCTCAATCAACAAATGACAACAACTGCATATCTCATAATGTCCTGGCTCATTGTTGTGTTTGGTGTGACTCACGTGGCTCTGTACAGCTCGAACCGTCCCTTCTCCTGAATATGAAACATCAGGTCTCCTCCATTGAGATACTCCATCACGAAGAACAGATGCTCCTGTAGTTACAATGCACATTTTTATTAATATTATAAATGATTGTTTATACAGTGCATTAACAGATTTAGAACTCACGGCTACTTCATAATTTCCGCAATTCAACTTCTCTTTACAAACTGCCCCATTGCCCCCTGTCCCATTCAAGATGAGCACTGCCTCTTAACCGGTATAACCATATGTTTATTTAGCACAGGTATTACCAAATCAAATTAAATAATAATACAGATTTAAAGATGTATTATGTAACTTTTCTTGTCCTATGGAGATGCTAATGTATGGCCTACAATGTTCCATAGTATGGCATTAAGCCTAAATCTATCTCCATAAAGACGACAAGTTATAGCTTCTGCTCATAGTAAGAAAGCAATTTTTTTCTTCGATTTGTCTTCAACTTTGAAAACAAATGCATGATAGATCAGTTTAATGCCATACACTGGAACATTCTTGACAAGGCAATAATAATCAAACATGGTGTACCTTTAAAGAAGAACTATTGTGCTTATGTCTGCTATATGGTTATAATCTCCTGTGGATCATTATACTGTCGGACAATTTAAATCTAAAATGACTGAAAGTAACAAGTCGGCTCACTTCTACTTTAGGAAACTGCAGTGCCCAATAGGAGCTGACGTTACTGTGAAGCATCATCACAACAAAGAGCTGCAGATCACACTACCGAATTTTTCTTCATTTGTACCAAAATGACTACGCGCCATTGCCAAATCACCGAATAATAAATATGGTGTGTCCTGAAAAATAAGCCGTTAAAGATTGCGCAAACATACACAAATCACTCAAAATATAACTTCAAGAGAGTAAATGAGAAGCGAAACAACTATAACATGTTTAAAAGTTCTGAAAAGTGAACTTTGCACAGTAGGTCTGCTTTAAAGCCCTTTGAAACCTGACATCAGTGTGGGCCTGATAGTATTAAACCTATGTGGGGGGATCAGGACTTGCCTTTGTCTGGAAAGTGGAGTAGAGGTGAGTGAGGAAGGGGTTGTCCCAAGCCAGAGCCAAAACACGTTTTTCTATCATGGTGCACTCTACGTCATCATCCATCAAAACAACGTCCTTTTTCAGAGCTTTGACGGCGAAATACTCCCCGCGACCCTTCAATTCTGCCAACAGGACCTGCACAGAAGTGAAAGAGGGGGTATTTTAATGCTGTGGGGTAACACATAGTACATTTGGATCACCATGCTACTTTTTAATGTTTAGAAAATCCTATATTTGCCGAAAACATATTAACATGTATAAGTTTCACTTTCAAACTCTTCTTCCTTTACTCTCTGCGTTAATTCATTCCCCCTTCAGAGCACAACACAATCAAAGTGAATCCCAATAATGACACTACTACACATCACATCAAGTTTGTCAAGTTGCTGTGTAAACTTTTGTACCATGCTTTTGTATGTTTCTGGAGAATTGTTGTATGGGAGCATGGGTGACATATGGTTAGCTGTAAAATTCTGTGCAAAGCTCCGCCACAAGCCTAAGGAGGGTTCGAACTGGGCTCTGGAGAGATCGCTAAAATACTCAAACATGCATGGATGACATAAAACCTCTTCAGGCATGTTTTTGATGAGGACGCAACATTATAATGTGGTAAAGCTAAAAGAAAAAAATCTATTTTGCATAATATCCCCTCTTGAAACCAAGTGAAAAAGGATTAGGGCTAGGAGATATGAATAGCGATAAAAATATATAACAGTGAGCTTATCCCTCTGACAACATCCTATTCTTGTCATATTGTGATTCATAACACCAAACCTGCACAATGGGTAAAATCCTCTAGCTAAGTTTGTCCTGACCAAGCCTAGCTCAAGATCAGGAGATAAGCCAACATTGTTCCCAACACGTTGCCCCAGCAGCATTGAAGGATGGGTCAAATGCATAGGATAAATTTCTCTACAAGGACCATGACGTGTAACTTAAACTTAAAGAGCCAACATTACACTATATTCTGATCTATGTTATAATGTTGTTTCCTCATCACAAACATACCTGGTGTTGTGTTTTGTTTCATTCACATATTTAACACACAAACCCTGCATATTTAGGCTGAGATCTTCCGTCAGACTGAAACACTCTGTTCCACCTTGTGATGTCATTGAGTAATACAGGAAGTGCTCCATGTTTTGAGTCTCCACACACTTATTAGGATCATTTGGATAATTTCAGCCCTGGAACTGCCAATCTCTACTGAATTAAAGGTAAAAAGGAGCTGTTAACTTGAAAACTACCACTTTGTGACATCATAATGTAGAACAGATCATTTTGAGCATTGGAGATGTAGACAAACTAATAATAAAGGATTACTCATGTGAATGAAACAAAAGACAACTCGAGGTATGTTTTGAGGAGATAACAACATGATAACATGGTTTAAAGCTCACAAGAGTCAATTTTGTGTAATATAAGACCTCTAATATTTCTTTATTTAACCACCCACTTTTCCTATTGGTTATTCTCTAAGTCTGAGTGACAGCTGAATTTAACCACACTGAAGAGTGAACTTTCAGAAGAAGTAGAGGTATGATGTAGATGACATTATTTATCTGTTAATAAGGCAGTAGAAAACTGCAAGGTGTCCATGAATTGTTATGGAAAACAAAATTGTAATCAGGCTCTAAGAAAATCCATAAATAAATCTGTTGCCATATCACCCACTCATAAGAGATATATGTATTATTCATTGTATTTTTTTAATTTATAGTACCTCATTGAATATTCCTTTCGACTCCTATGACTCCGCTCCCACAGTGAATGATATGGGACTATATATCTTACTCCATACAGCTGAGCAACAACTCACTTTTATGTCATAGGTACCAGATCTAAACAAATTTTGTGACCTTGTTTTTAAGAAATATCCTATTTTTTTCTATACCTTTGCAACAGCAGTTCTGATGAAGAATTTATCCAAAGTGCAAAAAAATGTGGATAAAACATTATAAATTAAAGGACCTATATCTATCTTCTAATCTATGTTATAATGTTGTCATCAAAAATATATCTGGAGTTGTGTTTTCTTTTCATTCACACGTTTAACGCAAATCCTGCATATTTATGGCTCTTAGTTCTTCTCCCAAACTGAAAACACTCTGTTCCCCCTTGTGATGTCATGTGGTAATACGGAAAGTGCTTTTAAACTCCATATATCTTCACTAGAATCATTTGTTTAAATGCAGTCCTGGAATTGCCAATCTCTACTGAACAAAAGGTAAAAGGAGCTGTTAACTTGAAAACTACTGCTACACCATCACAAGGTGGAACAGAGAGCTTTGAGCTTTGGAGGTGCAGAAAGAGTAATAATAAAGGGTTATCCAAACATATGAATAAAACAAAATACAACTCCAGGTATGCTTTTGGGGAGGTAACAACATTATAAATGCCATAAAGAGCCAATTTCGTGCAATATAGGACTTTTAAGCAAATGCTACAAGAACTAAAGACTTAGGTTACATTACACATGATATAAAGCAGTTCTCAAACTAACAGCCTTCACTGATCTGTACCTTTCCAAAGCTGCCTTTTCCAAGGACTTTGTGGAAGATGAAGTTGTCGACACTGATTCGAGTCATGTGACTGATCCTGGACACGGGCCGTGGACTGGATCCCTCCCACAGCCGCCCATACGGACCGTCTGAGAAATACAAAAATACAACATCAAACACTAATGAGACTCACTTTTATAGAGCACAATACAACTGCAGACCATAGACTGTTTAAAGAAGTGTAGTAAGTGAGCGTGATGTCACCCATAGCATTCGGTTCCAGTCAAATTCAGTCAAGGCTAGCGGTTATCAGGGTGAATTTGGAACCGAGTTCCATATTTGGAATTCCGACCGTGAATATTATAGCAAACAAAGAGCCAATCTGGAGTGAGGCTTTTGAAGGTAACGGCACTGCTGGTTTAGCAAGAAGCAAGTGCTTAGCAACACTGTCAATCAAATCTGTTGCTAACGCTACCAGGAGCGACGTTGGTGAAAGAAGATGTCGTAAATGTTCATATCTTGAGACAATAGCAAAATAAAAATACCAGGATCATGTAGAGAAGGGATGGGACAATATACGATAATATCGCTAATCACGATCAAAAAGGTCCGCAATTAATTGTTTGGGGAATTTTTTAATAATCGTGATCATCGCACACAATTATAATCGCCTTTACAGCACCAGACTGCCTCATGTTTCCGGTTTGAATACAACGTTTAGATGTTAGTTCTGGTGTTTGCCCACAATGGGGCTCTCTATCATAACAATGAAACTTTCTCATGGCTAGAGGGCGGGCAATGGATTGCATTTATATCCTCCACTCAAGAAGGTGAAATCAGATGTGTGGAATTATTATGCTTTTGAAAAACAAGACCAAGACCAGAGCCACCAATCTGCAGAGCCTACCGAAAAAAAGTTGCGGCTCCGAGGGCAAACACGAGCAACTTACATGCACATTTGTGAGACAACCATCCTGCATCATTTGACAAACTTGAGCTGAAAATATCCATCATAAGTAACATACCATGTGAAATAAACTATTGAATGTAGTTTGTGTTTGGATATGTATGAATACTGGTACGCGTTTGTGTCAACTTTGCTATCGCTGGGTTAGCGCTAATGAACAGCATTTTGCACAGCTGATGGCTGCGATGCCAGCATATCATTTATTATATCCTTTTTTGGGGGGCTTTCTCAGACTGGTTAGTGTGTTCATTTTATAGTCAAGAGTTATATAATTTACACATTTATTATTCATTCAATGTTAATTTCGCTTGCAGCCAAAAAACAATAAAGGTGAGCGCTCTAATTGATGTTTTAGTGACTTTAAAAAAGTAAACCTTGGATTAATAATTATCGTGATAATATCATAAATCGTGAGTCAAAATTTTGATATCGTCCCATCCCTAATGTAGAGCGGGTGAATATTTATGACCAAAGTGATGAGCCTGACAGCAGCAGTTACAGAGAAGGGGCAGGTTAGTTATGTCCATTTATATACAGTATACAGTCTATGCCAGGGGTGTTCATTACGTCGATCGCGATCTACCAGTCGATCGCAAAGGCATTTTGGGTAGATCGCGTCCCGTCATCCATCCAGTCACATGACTAATATACAGGACAACCAGTCAGATTACACCTGACCCTAGGTCACATCATGGACGCTGCACACGCATAAACAAGCGCGAGTTAGTTTAACCCTATAGCGTCAGATCCTATCGTCGCCGATAGAGCGCGGTTGCGGACTTTCCAGCAGCGTAACTCCGCACCCAGTCGTGGTCTCATGTAAATTCAAACGGCGTCTCAAAGCGGAGACATAGGGCTGTCTAAATATTTTACCGTCATTACGGTAATGTGCCTCTGTTGTCCCTCGAAGGTGACGAATGAGAGCGCGGGGGGCTGCAGGGATTTTCCCAGTCATTTATTCGATGTGTAAAAGAAAAAATACGGATGGATGTGTAAAATAGAAGTAGTTGTGTGAAAAAATGCAGTAAATTCTGATACTTCGTTTAACATGATTTTATGGCTATAAAAAAAGACAAAACCGTAATCAACATGATTAGCTCTGTTATCGCTTTCAAACGAAAAATGCTATTTTACTCCTGGCTGGCTGTCAGAAGCTTCTGCCCGAACTATGCATCCCTCACTGATTCCATTCAGTGCAAGTCATCAGAGCAGTAATCATCATACAAGTAATTATGAACATGTAGGAAGTTCAATTGTGTTGTGCAGTATTATCTCATGACGCTGTGCAAGGTACATCAAAATGCACTGTACATGTAAGAATTCATAACACATTTACAAATAAATATATGTTTAACATTTTTGTATTAGGTGGTAGATCTTTCAGACACGATCATTTTAAAAGTAGCTCACATACTGAAAAAGTCTGAGTACCCCTGGTCTATGCTATAGACATAAGGGTGAAAAAATGGACCGAGCCATGGCCCTGTGGTGTATATAGTGCTGTTTGTTTACACATCTAATGCTTTAGCTGAAATATTAAGATCAACAGCATGAAACTGTTCTGGATTAAACAACAGAAGGGAGCAGTGAGCGCAACAGGAGACACAAGACATAAGTCCACAGTCCTATTCAGGGTAAGTGGCGATCGGCTGTGTTGTTTATTGCAGAGTTTATTCACTCTTTTCCTCCTATAGGTGACATCAAAATATCTGACCGTGTATGTCCAGCCCAGCCAGTTTGTTCATCTCGTCGTAGATGCCGATGTCAGGGTGATCAGCCAGAGTTGGGTCTGAGCGACGAGTGGATTTCTGATGGGAGTAAACATCATAAAATACAGTAAAATATCATATAAAAATATCAGTTATTATTTTTATTATTACAATAACATAAGGGTATTATTTAAAACAAATATGAATAAAGTCCTCACCTGGCTGACTTGGTTGAGCGCCTCTGCTAACAGTTTCTGGTTGATTCCACATAGATTGGCAACTTTGTCCTGACATTTGTGATGGACGTTCATGGCACAATCTGCAGATAAAGTTATGAAGTAAAACTTTACTTTTGAGTACACTTCTTATCATCTAACTAGCTGTTAATGTTTATACATGTATGTGGTTAATGTGATGCTAATTAGAATGTACTCCTTATTATGTATCCAGTTTTGCATGCTCTTGAAATATATTCCATTTCTTGGAAGCAAAATAACCAAAACCTTTTTCTCCCATTTCAGTTTTGGTGCAGCCAGTTTTTTTCATGTAGACAATCATGAAATCTTGTATTAACAGTTCCCGTAGTTCACCAAGAAAGTGAGATATTAGATAGCGAGGGCCAAGCTACTTTAATATAGTGTACTCTCATGTCACGTTTATTCATGGGAAAATGTTAGATGCTTAATTTGTAGCAGAATATATATATACTAATTATCATCACATTTCAAACCATTTACAAGTATGCAAATTAGCAAGTTAGACATTAATAAGGTGTTACCAGTTGTGTGTCAAGTGCCTTCCCCAAACACCTCCCTTGTACACACACATATTCATATATTTAAATAACCCTGGTTACCTTCACATTTGAGCCCCTGCTTGACCAGCCCCCACAGCAGACTCCCGCAGTGATCACAGAAAGTCGGACTCATGTAGTTATTGATCTTAAACCGATGAGGCATATCGATTTTAAACCTCTCCTTTTGGAACTGAAAACAAAAATCAACAAACAGCTGTGTTCAGATCAAATGTGTTCTCGGGTAGTCCTTTAACAATAAGACATTTTGAAATACAATGTATTGGTGAAGAAAATATAGACACTAAACAATAAAAGTGAAACTACTGTATGCCTCTGAAACCCTAAACCTAAAGCATCCTCCCAAAAGCTATTCTAAAATGCATAATATCATTAAAAACAACAGAAAAGGTGCCCACAATAAATGTTGACCCCCAAAAATTATTGTTCCATTGATCATTTACTGAATGATAAGTTGATAGAGTCATTATCGTGATAGGCTCATTGTCTGACAAGTCTAGTGTATTGTTGCTTACTCTACTGTTGAAGGTCCTATATTACCCAAAACTGACTCTTTTGAGCTTTAAGCCAAGTTATAATGTTGTTACCTCATCAAAAACAGACCTGGAGTTGTGTTTTGTTCCATTCACACATGTTTGAGTAATCCTGCTTTATTAGTCCTTCACATCTCCAAAGCTCCAAATGCTCTGTTCCACTTTGTGATGTGAAGCGGTAGTTTTCAAGTTAACACCTCGTTTTTCCTTTGTTCAGTAGACATTGACAATTCCAGGGCTAAAATCATCAAAATGATTCTAGTGAAGGTGTATGGAGTTTACAAACACAATGGAGCACTTCCTGTATTACCACATTGCATCACTAAAACTAAACACAACTCCAGGTCTGTTTGTGATGAGGAAACAACATTATAACATGGACCAGAAATATGTAATGTGGGTCCTTTAAAATAAACTTCACTGAATCAAAACCAAATGTCTCTGGTGTGAGGAAATCTCTTTAGTGCTAAACAACATTGCTTTCTCACACGTTTGTATCTATATCCTGTCACCATTATGAGACATCTGTCCTGTTCACATTAAAAACACCTCAGAAATCTCACCCCATCTGCTTTTCTCACTCGGGTGTGTGGGGCCATTTGCATTTGATGCATGTCAAAACATAGTCAAATAAGGTGATATACTCTATGGTCACTGGTAATAAATACTTTGTTATTGAAATAGCAATTTTCCAGATGCAAATTTAAATTATATATTTTGGGAAAACATATCTAAATTGGCCCAAAAATATCTGCTATCGTTTTCTCTGTGTTCTAAACAGGAGGTATCGACATCAGCCATGGAAAAACGATCAAGCTCTAGATTAAAGTTTCTGAGAGTTCTCTTCACTTCACGGTATTGAAGGGTGGGGAAAAGTATGTTTGAGCCTATAGCTACATTAAAAAGAAAAGCAGTGATTTGCAATATGATGATTTCACCAAAATAACAGATTGATCCCAATAAAATTTTTATCATCAGATCACCCACCCTATATAGAAAACCCTATACTATATAGACATATTTTACTGGGTATGAAAAATGTGCAAATATTTGGGATTTTTTATCATTATAAGAAAAATTTTAAAATCTAGAACAATTTTCCACCTTTATTATAAAGATTCTTTCCTAAACCTAAAACTTGACCATGTAAATATATGAATGAGGGACTTATTTTTGAACCAGCTCAGATTTTTAAGACATATGGGGTTGTGACATACCACTGTGTCCCGGCTGTTGGCTGCAGTCCCAGTGCATCTGCCAATGATCTTATCTATGCACTTCTTATGGATCGCTGCATTGCATTCTGGGAAAAAGTAAAACAAAGCCTGTGTGAATATTTAAGCACCAAATCAATAATACATAGAAATAATGTTTCAAATGTGAGACTTACGCCTGCATTTGTAGCCTTGTTTGTTGAGACCCCTTTTATCAAGAAAAGAAAAAGGGTTTGAATTAATAATTTATCACAAAAGTATGTTACATTGGTACATGTGTTTTCTGACTATACAGTATACTGCTATGTGGCCAATGACAGAATCTTTCAACAAAATATGAAATAGAAGCTAAATACTTGGAGATTTATGTTAAAAAAAAAATCTAATTGACTCTAGTGAATTTTTACCATGAAAACACAACAGATTGCATGACTTTGTTGTTTTGATTACATTCAAAAATATAATATATTGAAAGAAAAATTCTATTTGTTTCATTCTATACTTTAAAAATGCAATGTTAAGTCAATCTAGATTTTTTTTAAGTCAATCTAGATTTTTTTAACATTACCAGAAGATTATATCAACATACTGTAAGAGCTCTGCAACAACTCAAATTTTCCATTAGAAATTCAGATTTGTTTAATACATTTTTAACCCAATACAGGTCAAAATGTGCCCACTTAAGGCTTCTAGTTGAAAAAAAAAAACAAAAAAAACAAATAAAGTGTGCTATTGCTACAAATTCAAAATAGTTGTTTTTGCTGTTGTTTTCTTTCATTTTGATTTAACAATGCTGCTGTCTTTGTTATAAAAGGTCTTTTGACATGTGCTTTAGAGTCTGTGCAATCCAGATACCGATTATGATGATTAAAATACAATTACAATTATCAACTAGTACTCTGGTTAATCCCTGCAGCGCCATTTTAAGGAGGTCTAAACTACATAATTACACCCATTGCAGATCCTGAGATGGTTTACGCTGTGGACTGACCAGACAAACTCACAACACACAGAGCACAGCTAGTCAACTGCTTATTTCTATTGTACATATAGATTTTTTTAATTTATTTTCTATTTTTTTGCTAAATCCCTGTGTTAATCCCTTAGTGGTCCAGGCATGATCTATAACAAAAGAAAAGTAAAATTCTGTCAACTAGATAAAAGTTTTAGAGTGAAGACATTTGGCTGTTCATCCGAGCCACTTCTTCAGTTCTGGTCAGATCACTGGTGTACACTGTCTTTTATCTATCTGATGGGAGGAGCGAACTACACTGAAAATAGCAACAAACAGAAAAGTGTATACAAATTGATTTTTTCTTTTGCTTTTTTTTATGAAATAAAGGTTGATGTATGGTAAGTGAAGGCTTCTAGACAGAGAGTATTTGCAAATTTACAAAAAAAAAACTGTATTGATAAAATTCAGAAATGTGTTATTCTGTTGATCAAAATACAATTTTGCTTATTTTTATAGTTGATTAGTCACAATTAATCTAGACTAATCGTTGCAGCCCTCATTTGTAGAGGTCTAAACTACATAGTTAAAACCAATGGATACACAGTGTTTACACTAATGTCTGTTATGATGTATGCTGTGTACTGACCAGACAAACTCACGGCACACAGAACAGAAGGTGGGCTGCCTGAAGAACGTGGCAATGAACTCGTGGTTTTTGATGAAGTGGATTTTGGCCTGTTTTATGGCCCCTCGTCTGCGGTTTATAGTGGGGGCCTCCTCCTCTTTGGGCGGCTGTTTACTCTCTGACAAACAAATGTAGACAAAGATATTAAATCATAACACTGGAAAGAAGAATTGAGCTTCTGACCAGTAACAATAACTGACTCTTGGGCTGTGTTCACTATTCTACTCAAGCTATATAAAGATTACAAGTGGGACTAATCCTAGAACGAAAGCTGGACTAGACCAGGGCCAAACTAAGTCTGCATCATGACTAAACTGGGCTCAAACCAGGACCAAACCAGGACAAGACTAACCAGGAGTAAACCAGGACTAGAACTGGGCCCAAACCAGGACCAAACCAAGTCTACATCACGACTAAACTGGGTTCAAACCAGGACCAAACAAGGACAGGACTAATCAGGACTAAACCAGAACTAAACTAGGACTAAAACAGAGCAGAACTAAAATAAACCAGGACTTCATATATGAAAAAACAGGGCAGAAACGGGACTAAACCATGGTTCAGACTTAAAGTGACCATATTAAACTTGAGACTAAACCTGGAGAAAACACAGAACTAAACCAAGACTAAACCAGGAAAAGAACTGGACCCAAACTAGAACCAAACCAGGACCAAACCAGGACAAGAAAAAACCAGGACTAAACCAGAACTAAACTAGAAGTAAAACAGTAGAACTAGTAGTAAACCAGGACTTCATATATAAATAAACAGGGCACAATCACTACATCAAACTTGAAACTAAACCTGGACAAAGCCCAGAACTAAACCAGGACCAAATCAGGGCCACACCAGGGCCAAACCAGGACCAAGCCTTCAGATACAGACCCAGAACTAAACCAGGACTAAACCAGGACAGAACCAGTAGTAAACCAAGACTAAATGTATGAACAAAGTATGACAGAACCGGGATTAAACCGGTTCTAAACCAGAATTTAAACAGGACAAAACATATGTCATAAATGGGTGTAAATCATAAAAGCACATAATATAGATTGAATATCTTAGAGTTACATAACAGAACACTTTAATGACTGCTTACTACAGCTTCAATCAAATGAATGAGATGGGCAAACTGCTAGTGAATTAAACATGCTTCAGGAGGGTGTAGTCCACTGAAGCCTGTGTCTTAAGATAAAGCAGCAGCAATAGGAGACTGAACATTGATCTGTTTTACCTGCATCTCCTCCTTCCAGAAAGTACTGCACAGCCATCATCACTTTCCCCGACGGGTGCAGATCCACCTGGAACAATAAAACGTTTAAGATCCAACTACCAACTTTCAAAACTAAGTAAAATATCTGAAAATTTCTGAAAATATCTGAAAATACTAAAAAAATGGAATTTTAAAGTTCTGTAGGTTGTTCTGTATGTAGCTTTTTTAACAATATGGCTAGGGGATTACCAATGAAAAAAATCAGCTTTTATATAACTAAGAATGTTCCAACACAAACAACACAAACAAGACTAATCCAAGACTAAATCAGGAGTACAACTGGCCATTAACTGGTAAAATCCCATGGGAAAACCCAGTATAAACCAAGACAAAACAGTGTTGTTAGTATCCAATATTTGCCACTCTGAAAATAAATGATTGACCTGAAATATTGTGAATGCTGTTTTGAGAAAATGCTAAATTTCAATATCATGTGTATAGTTTATAATTAAAAACAATGCTTTAACAAGATCTGCTTCGAAATGGATGTTGAAAATCATATTGTAAATTACCGCAGTATTGTGGTTAATTTTACTCCTTTCTAAATACTAAAACCTCAGCTAACACATTTAAAAGACATGTTTTTACACTTTTCTGTCCAGATTGATAGAATAACTGTCTGTAAGTAATATATAATGCTAAATATATATAAAAAAATGTAGATTTATTTCTATGACTATTGCCCAGCCCTATAAGGAAGAACATTTTGGCAGACATTCTGTCATCAAGTCAGTTCCCCATCTTAAACTCTAAAACTGAAACCAGACAACTACCACAGTGCATTTCAACTTATTTCCCCATATGCACTTTTAGCCATTTTATCGTTTTTCTTACCCAGAATTCCGCTTTGCCATTGGCTTTCTTGCAGCGCTCAGCGAGTACAGACACACCCACGGTGACTTCGGCCAATGGCTCTTCTGCAGTTTTCATCAGAAGTACCTCCAGGACCCGCCCCTCGTAAATGTGTGCATCGAAACTGGCCTTCCACGCAGGGTACATGGTCGGCTTCCTCTGTACCAGGGTCTTTCCACGCTCTAAAAAAACAAAGGAAAAGAAAATTATTATAGTTATAAGCTTATAAGCAACAAAATCTGCTTGTGGTGCCATAAATTATCAGTCAAAGTTGCAATTGGCATTAGATTTGTGATTTCATATTTTAGAATCAATGGTACACACAGGACTACAGCTATTTTAATGTTTCTCAAAGCGCAGATTGCTCTACAGTTGCTCCCTCAATGGTCTGATTATTTTGACTACTTTAGTTTTTGTCCAGTTTCAATTTAAATGTAGACTTAGTTTGGTCCTGGTCTAGTCCTGTTCTACTTCCAGGTTTAGTTCCAGGTTTAGTCATAGTTTAGTCCAAATTTTTATGTGGTGATTGTGAAAGTGTGAACATACTCTTAGTCATCTTCTGGCACTGACAACCAGATTTGTATTTTTCTAGCTGTAAGTTAAAATGTTTTCATAGAAATATTGTTTGACTGGTAAATCCAGATCTCTCACTGTATTTTTGGTCTGCTTCCCACACCCTCTGTTGTGTCTCAAGCCAAGCGTCAAATGGTGATCATGCATTCAGATTTTGTTTTTTTGTTGTTTTTTTCCAGTGAAACAAAGGAGCTCATTGGTTCCCTCCACAATGTTTCTCAGCTTCCTGTGATTTTTTTTTAAAACATATCACAGATGGCCCATGCATGTTCCCAATTGGCTAATCCAGCTGTCAATCACGCCCATTTGAAAACAGGGAGATTCACCAGTGACCAGACTCACACCTTCATAAAGTATTAAAGAAGTGTGTATGCTTTAGATTAGTCTAATGTCTCACCTGTGGTCAGAGCCTCCTTCATCTTGATGGCACAAAATGGTGGATTGTCGAGAGCTGGCAGGACGCCCAGGTCATAGGAGTTAAATGCGATCCGCAGGAAAGGAGCCATTTTGGATCACCCAGCACCTGCTCCTGTGGGAAAGAAAAATACACAGATGAGTGACTGTATAATCTGGGAATTACGGGTATAACACAGTAACACAGTCAGAATGCTTGTTTATTTGGTGGGTACAGTGCATAACTAAGTATAATTTGTTCATTCATTCACATCACAGCATTATGGAACATGGGTTTTGTGGCAGTGAGCGTCACATTTAGCTGGGCATTCATTTATGTATTATTCATTATTTGTTTTTTGATGTGTTGGTTTTTTTTGTTGGGACAGTGCATTTTAATGAAGATAAATGTTGTCTAGTATTCACAAGCACAACTCATTCTTACACCAGTATACTTTAACACTGGAGGCAAGGTGGGTTAAGTGTCTTGCCCAAGGACACAACAACAGTATGCAGTTACTGATGCCCCAATGTGGCTGTCTCCCATCCAAATATTAACCAGCCCCAGCCCTACTTAACCTCTGAGATCAGATGACACTGGACATTCTAAAGGTATATCACCGCCATATTAAAGATGTATCTATTCTAGTTTTGGGTTCACTGCTATTGAGATGTTATTGCTTTTCCTAGAATTACATTTATTACCACACTGTGGAACATTCTCGGCAAAGCAATAAATTCTCCATGGAGACAAGCAGGTGGCTGGCCCTACTGCACCTTTTTCTTGAGAGTTAATTTAACTTTAGATACATCTGTACTGAGACCTCCTTCAGTTCTATTGGAGAAACCTGACAGGAGCCAGGGAACTATTCCCCAGATCTGACCCGGGATCTTGGTGAGGATTTACCAGCTGGAGGATTAGAATATTGTACTTTATTTTCAATAGTGTGTGGCTCAGAAAGGGCATCTGGGGTTAAATCTATATCACTGTAGAATAGCCATTGATCTTTGTCAAGGAGTACCCATAGAATCCTGTATAAACCTCATATAAATCTATGGGAGAATTTACCTGTTGTCCATGATTTATGTGATTTTTAGAGACTTGAGACTTTGATCGCAAATCGCAAACACAGCAGTTTTTATGCAGAATAAGACCGGTAAGGTACTTCAAAAATTACAAAGCCTGTAGTTTAGACCTGCACAAACATGTTCTGAAGTGTGATTCTTGTATTAGTTTGTCAGTTTATATTTCAGTCTTCTGATCAATTCTTCTGGATGTGTTTAAAATCTGAACAAAATCTTATTATTTAAACATAAATCCCAAATCTAATCACATTGCTTGCCCCACCAGGAGGAGGCCCCGAGGAAGACCCAGGACACTCTGGAGGGACTATGTCTCTTGGCCTTGGGGTCCCATCAGAGGAGCTGGAGGAAATGTCTGTGATGAGGGAAGTCTGGGAGTTGCTGCTTAGACTGCAGCCCCTGCGGTCCACCCCCGGATAAGTGGAAGAAAATGGAGGAATGGATGGAGATTTTTTTTTCCAGATCGTTCAGGCCTCGTATAAACCCCAATATAAATCTATAGAGGATATGCCTGTTGTTCACGAGTTATGTCATGTGAAGTTGATTTTGAGAGAACAAATCAAATGTTTTTATTCAAGTTACGCAACTTTAACACACTGTGACTGTGAGCTCAGTTTCACCCCTTTGCTGTTATTGGATTGCATTTAATATGGATTTTCCCAGGCCATTGAAAAACATGGAGGTGATGGCATGTGGCTTTGGGATCAATACAGCCCTGGTCTCTATCTGCTCCATGCATGATTTCCTGCTGTTGCACTAGTCCCATACACTGTGGACACATGTGTTATAATACAGCCATAGCAGCCTTTTCAGTTTGTGCAGTGCATTCATGAATTTGTCACGCCCATGTCTCCTAATCACACAGTATCCCCCTATATTAAGTGCTACTAGAGAGAATATTTGGCTTTCAAATGTAATATAATATTTGAGTAGTTGACAGAGTTTTTCACTGATCCGAAGGTTGGTGGTTCGAATCCTACTCCCGACATAAACATTATTGGTTGAGGGATCAGATCCATGGGCCCAAAGGTTGCCAGTGTGATTCCAGCTCCCGCAAATGAATAATATTGTTGTATCCTTTGGCAAGACACTTAACCCACCTCGCCCCCAGAGTCTATGTACAGTGGTGTATGAATGTGTGTGTGAATGGGTGAGTGGTTCCTTGATGTAAAGAGCTTTGAGTGTCTTGAAGGTGGAAAAGCGCCATATAAAAATGTGACCATTTACCATTTACCAATATTCTGCAGTGAATCAAATCTATAATCTAATTGTAATAATGGCCCAAATCCATTAACACAATGTGCAAATTAAAGCCAAGGTATATACATTTTTAGCCAAAAATTTTACTAAAATAAAAGTTGTTGTGTTTATTGCACTGAAAAAACTTGCATCCTTACTGAGAGTAGGCTTGAACCCGGCCTATTCCTGCCCGTTTTCATGGAAATGTTGTGACTTTGGCTATAATATTCCACGGTATGGCATAAAACATATTTATCTTAATGAAGAATGTCCTGGTTGTATGGGTTTAATTTTCTATTTCCGTGGAATCAAGTATGTAACTGGGCACCTCTGGAAAATAATTCACTGTACATTTAATTTATGTTCTGAATAATGTACACTAAGGTGGGTAGAGTAATCGAATACTGCACTCAATTAAGAGAACAGTTACTTCTTAATAATATTATCTAAGTAGAAGTAGAATGTTGTGGTCCTAGAATTTACAAAAGTAAAAGTAACTGTCTGGAAGTATTATGTGATTTATATTACATTTATTATTTGAAGTTAAGAGGGAGAACAAAACATGTAATCATCTACATACTGATATTTTCAAAGGATAGACCTTCAAAATGGTATAAACAAAATCATATCTGAATGAACAGTGCAAGAAACTCAAATGTTCAAATCATTTAATATCACGCAAAGAGGAGAAAAAGTATGCAACCCGAGAACTACAATTTTATTTAAAAGTTGCTTAAGTAAATTTAGCTGAGTAACCACTTCTCACCTCTAAGTATGGGAGTTTCTTCTGTCGCGCAAACAGTGGTTTTTAAAACATGAATCACAAAACATGACTAGTGAAAATGATAACTCTACTTCCTCCTTCTGAACATGAGCACTTGTGTGTTTTTTTTTTTCTTTTAAAATACAGATTAATAACATTAGCTCGCCTAATTACAAAAGGACTGTATCCAGGTCAGGACTAAAGCTGGGCTAAGTTTCACCATGACTCAACCAAAAACTAATCCAGAACTAAGTCAGGGGAAAACTTGACTAACCCCAGACCAAACCAAGTTATGAGAAAACAAGGAACAAGTCTAACCACGACCACGCAACAACCGCCTTTAAACTTTATAGATCTAACACACAACAAAACCAGGCTTTAAACGGTGCCTCTCCACCAATCTGAACTGTCAGTCAGCCTAGTGGAATACCTGCTCACCTCTAATGGTTGATAGGGAAGGTTATTGCCAAACTGTAAATTTCCAGGTAAAACAGTAACATCTCCGTGGAGACTAGCAGCTGTCAAACCCTCCACCAGAAAAGTTAGATAGTGCACCTTTAACAGGACAAAATTAAAGCCACAGTATGGAACTTTTGAACAAAAATTGACTAAACTAGAAGCATCCTGTTTGCTCCTGTTTGTTTCCATGGAAATGTTGTTTGGCTATAATAATCCACATATATGGCATAAAACATACCTATCTCCATGGAGAATGTTCCCAAATATGGTTTTAACTTTCTTTTTCCATGGAATCAAGAAGGTGACATCCCACCTCCAGAAAGTTACATACTGTACCTTTAGAATAAAAACTATAATGTTAATTTACAGTAAGTTGACCAGGAGTGATGTAGAAAAACAGAACGCCATGGTTTCTAATACAGTTTGTAAAAATGTCTAATCAGAGTCTGAAGAGTCTTTAGAGTCTCTGGTTTTGAAATGCAACTAACATGCAAATGATCCTAACCTCAAGAACAGCACGGCTGTCCCTACACTTCCCGTCTGAGGGCAAATACAAGCAGCAGTATGAGTGGAGACAGTTGTAGTAATAATAATAGTAGTAGTAGTAGAGTTAGTAATACTAGTAGTGGTAGCAGTGGTAAATGTGGTGTAGTATATGTAGTAGTAGTAGTATTAATAATAGTAGTAAATACAGCAATAGTGTTAGTGGTATGGGTACAGATTCAGAGGTAGTTTGCTGTAGTGTTGGAAGTACTTCTAATAGTTTTAACTAATTAAGTGTATTATTAGGATTACTATTATTTGTAATTGGTGACACGCCTTTGTGAAAAGGTATGTCACACCTTACAATTGTTGTAGAGCGTATTTGTTTTTGAAAATCATTTTGTATTTAGCTACAAACATCACAAGTTTTAATTTTAGGCATTTTAACTTGCAGTGTGCTGTGAACTCTCCTGTTGCCCCACTGGACACAAATTCGCCATTTTCAAAAATTCTAATAAATCACTTAATATGTCTCTAGTGCTAGTTTAATAATGATGTAACTGTCCCATCTTAGAGAATATCATTTTAACAATTAGAGTTGTATTTTTCTTTGAAAATACAGCTGTCATACTGCAGGACAACAAACTGGCATGTGTTCAAATTTTTTTCACAAAAGTTAAATTTTACTAAAGTAAAAATATCAATATAATTTCTTTTGACTTGTAGTCTTTTTAAATATGTTATTTTTCATATCACACTGTAGGACACACTCTGGATTACAGCATTAAACTGTTTATATCCTTTTTAGATTTAAAGTAGTGGTAAAGGTGTAATTTTATTAAATTATGTTAACATGCTTACATTTATGCCAACACCTTTATGAACTGCCTCTGACACAAGAGACTCAATGTAGAATGTTTTAAATAAAAGTGTTACAGTTGCACCGCAGGACGAAACATGACGTCAGTCTAAAACTATATGCAATTTATAAAACACATATTTGTGCACAGTTGAGTTGAGTTTTAGAGGAAGAAAAACTGTATTTAGAAATTCAATTAAAGTGTAAGTCCCCAATTACTATTATTTTATAGTGATTCTTGTATTCGTTTGTCAGTTAATTTTTCAGTGTTTTTATCAATTCTTCTGGATGGGTCTTTCACGATGCTTGTTAGAAAATGATAATTAGATATTTTTCCCAAATTGTTCAGCTCTTTTCATAGTTACATTTTCATTGCTTTATGTTGCATTATATCACCAAAGAAAATGTCTAGTTTGTGGAATCACTAACAATAGTGATAAAAACTGATTAAGATTGTAATCATTTTAGAAGTTGACACTCCCTGGCCCTGTTTGTGACTTCCTGTATCTGGAGTGTCTCGTTTTTAGATTTTATTTTTTTAGTTTGCCTGAAGCAAAGACACAGCGAGTCGGAGCATGTCTGAAATCTAAACACAGGCAGCAGCTGGTATTCACAGTCAGTCCCTCCAGTCGACAGACGCCCACAACTTAAACCGCCACAGAGAGAAAAGCAGGACTAAAAAAGACCAGAACAGAACAATGTTACAGGAAGACACTATCAAGACTCTGGGGCACTCTTTATTTATTTGTTTTTTTTTGTTTAGATGGACAGGTCCAGGATTTTTTATTTTTTTGTAAAAAGGGGGAATTTTAGTACAATAAATGGGTGAAAGATAATCATTTTTTGCAGAAAAGATGTGAAGGTATGTCAGTGGCCTGGTTTAGTCCTAGTTTAGTCTTGGTTTAGTCCTCCTAGGCTAGTCGTGTGTTAGACATGGTTTAGTTCTGGGTTAGTCCTGAGTTAGAGGTGGTTTAGTCCTGAGTTAGACCTGGTTTAGTCCGGGTTAAGTCCTGGTTTACTCCTGAGTTAGTCATGGTTAAATCCTGGATTAGTCCCTGGGTAAAACCTGGTTTAATCTTGGTTTAGTCCCAGGTAAGAACTGGTTTAGTCCTGGTTTAGTCCTGGGTTAGTCCTGGGTTAGTCCTGGGTTACTCCTGGTTCAGTTCTGATTTAGTCCCGGGTTAGTCCCGGGTTAGAACAGGATTGTCCTGGTTAGATATGGTTTAGCCATGGTTTAGCCGTGATTTAGTCTTGGGTTAGACCTGGGTTAGCGCAGATCTTGTCCCAAGTTAGTAAAGTCACATCTATTAATGGTGCTTTAGTCCGGGTTTAGTCCTGGTTTAGTCAGAGGTTTAGTCTTGGTTAAGACAGGGGTTTAGTCCTGGTTTAGACAGGGGTGTAGTCAGGGTTTAGTCCTGGGTTAGTCCTGGGTTAGTCCTGGGTTAGTCCTGGGTTAGTCCTGGGTTAGTCCTGGGTTAGTCCTGGGTTAGGCTGGTTTTAGACCCAGTTTAAACTTGGGTTAGTCCCAGTTTAGTCCTGGTTTAGAACAGACAGTCCTGAGTTAGATGTGGTTTAGTCCTGGGTAAGACCTAGTTTAGTGCAGCTCTTTTTCCAAATTTGTAGTGTCACATCTATCAGAGGCGCTTTAGACTGAAGTTAGTCCTGGTTTGTTCTGGTTTAGACTGGGTTCAATCCTGCGTGCGTCCGGCGTGAGTCCGGCATTAGTACGCTGTTAGTACACTGTTAGTACGACGTTAGTCCTAGTTAAATCCTAGATTAGACCTGTTATAGTCCTGAATTTGATCTGGTTTGTGAAGAAGAAACAGTAGTGAACCAGGCTACATTCGAGGAGTGAATGCACTCGATTTGATGACCATTAATTTCCTTTCGTAATTACTGTTCACCCTGGACATACTGTGATGAGGTTTGGAGAACTGGTCGATGTCAGTTTGGAGCAGAGGACGAAATGCATTGATTTTTCATGTCCAACTTTGATTTGTCCAGTCCATTTCATCGAGCCGTCTGCCCCATCAGCAGCTGTTTTTTTCTAATCTACCACTGACTAATACAATTATTAGTATTCATTGTATGTAATAGGGCTGAACGATTTAGTAAAACTGTGATTTATTTTGAAAAGCATAGCAGTTAGAATTAGATTTTCAATTTCTATTTTAATAATAAGAGTCTGTACAGTGTTCAAAAACCTTTATATTCCGACCATAGACTGTATAAAAAAAGTGGACTAAGGTCGTATTCACACTAGCACTGGTTAGTACGCTTTAATCGAACTCTAGTTCTTTTGGCCACAAAGTCCGGTTCGTTTGGTCAGGTGTGAATGCGCAATCGAACTCTGATACGGTCCAAAAAAGTGAACTCTGGTCCGCCAAAAAACCTAGGTCCCGGTCCGGTTGAAGTGAACTCTGGTACGGTTCGAATGCATATGTGAACGCCAAGCAGACCACAGGCCACTCCAAAGACAGGAAGCGGATTACATGCACAGCATTCTGGGTAAATAAAACCAAAACAAACACGGGTGCAAAGCTAGCGGAGCGGAGAAATGGCTCGTGGTCAGACGTGGAGTGAAGAGGAGGTAAAAGCCCTCATAGAAATATGGTCTGACGAAAATATATGTCAGTTACTCGTGACCACGCACAAAAACAACGAGGTTTATAAATTAATAAGTGAAAAAATGAAAGCAGTAGGATTCCCCCACACTGTAGCGCAGTGTCGGACAAAAGTAATTTTGTTTACATTTCCCTGCGGAAAAGACGTTGCGTTGTATTGACCAATAGACGAGCGGCGTTTCTTCTTCATGGTTTTTTGTCTCGTTTCCTTCCATGGTTTTTGGTACAGCGCCACCACATGTGAAGGATTAGACAAGCTTCTCAAAAGGTTTGGTTCGTTTGACAAAAAGCAGTGTGAAAGCAAACCGCTCCAGTTGAAAATGTTAACAATGTTTCAATTTTGGTCCCGAATCAAACCGAGTCTACTGGACTATTAGGTGTGAAAACGACCTAAGTGAGTGTGATGTCACCCACAGGGTTCAGTTCCAGTCAAAAGAAGCTCATCGAGGCTAGAGCAGTTATAGGGGCAAATTTGGAGATGAGTTCCATATTTGGAATTCCGACCACGAGTATCATAGCAACCAAAATCTGGAGTGAAGCTGTTGAAGGTAATCTTCTTCCCGCCCCCACTGCTGATTTAGCAGGGAATGGGCACTTAGCAACACTGTCAATCAAACCTGTTGCTAACCTTAGTGGGAACGACCTTGGGCCAATTATTAATGTTCATATCTTGATTTATAGACAACCAGGATCACATAGAGCAGGTCAATACAAACATTTTAAGGCCAAAATAATGAGGTTCATTGCAGCAGTTACAGAGAGAGGGGCAACAATTTTCCAATGTAAAGTGAATTGGAGCCAGAGTCAACGGAGCTGGAAGCACGCCCGTGCTCGTTTCCTATTTGGAACCTGATGGCTAGAGTGTTAGCTATGTCCATTTATACAGTCTATGGTACTGACACACAGCCAGTAGGATTCTGTAACACTGATGGAAAATATTAGTGTTGCTATTTGGTAAATTCATTCTTTGTAGTAACATATTTTGCATATTGCCACTATAACTCAAACTCCTAACTTAGTCTACAATTCAAATGTTCATGTTTTATTAATGACAGCTGCTATATGGTAGAAAACAACCCAATTTTAGCTTGGATTTTTGTTAAGTTACATAAGCGCATTATGATAGTGCCAAAAGGAACATCTACTTAGCACATGTCAGAGAGTTCAAATGGTTATTACATTGATAAAGTTAAAATTACTGATGTTCAATTTATTTATTTATAGGCCTGTCACAATCTGAATTAAAAGCCTCTATGACTCATTACAGATGCAACCTTAGTACTACAATGTTTTATACTGCTGTTTATTTATTGCAGCTCATGATTTTGTAACAATATTGTACATTTAGAATAGTTTTTGGTGTTTAAATCTGCTCTTGGGTTTTTGTGTCAGTGGCATAAATTTGTTTCAATATTACCATTTATTGTCTATAATGACTTCAAAATGTGTTATGTGACAGGCCTGTTCATTTATATAGCACATTTCAAAACATCTTCAGTTGTCCAAAGGGCTCATAAAAAGCCAACAAAAAACAAATATACAGATAATACGAAACATAGGGAAAGTACAACAAAACACCAAGATATCCTGTCTAGATAGTGTTAAATGCCAGAAAGAAGAGGTGAGTTTTCAGTCTAGTCTTAAACTGTGTTGGTGATGGACTTGGCAGATCTGATTATGTCCCATAATTAAAACATTTCACAAACAAAAATAACAGATGCTTTCTTACAATTAGTTAACCCCGAGTATTGTATTTCATTGTTCATATGGCAACACAAATACTACGAATGTTGCTGCTAGTGTCCACCCTTTTGTTTTGCACCAACAGCCCATCACTAACATGTAATTACCACATACTTGTCACTTATACCACTTGTTTTCTGGTTCAAATTGGGCTTTTTTTTTTTTTTTTGCTTAAAGCGGCAGTATGTAACTTCTCTGGTGGAGAGTCTGTCAGCTGTTTGTTTCCATGTTACTGCTTTGTAGGCCTGGGACGATATTGAAATTTTGTGTGACGATTACCATGTCCAAAATAACTGCGGTTAATGTTTATATCACGATCATGATTAAAGTTGTTAAGGATATGAATATAATTTATAACTTTAACAGAGATTATTATGGATGAGCAGGGCTGTCAACTGAAATTTGGACGCCCGGGGCTATAAGTCTCACATGGCCCCCGTGTAATACAAATGAATAGGAAGAGGGTCCAATTCTGGGCCGCTAAGACCCTGGGCCCCAGACAACAGACCCCTTTGTCCCCCGCTGTTGCCTCTCCTGTGGATAAGTTTTTTTTTTCTTTTTTTTTCCTACACATTCTGGTGATATAACGGCAATTATCTTTGTTGGCGATTATATAAAATGTCCCACGAACAACTTATCACAATAAACGATATTATTGTTTATTGCCCCATCTCTACTGCTTTTCCTAGAATGTTCCAAAATCTTGTATGAAACGTATCTATCTAACTAAATTACAGGTCAGATCTGTGGAGACCCTGCTCGCAGAAAGAATGCATGTTTTTGTGTTGTTTTGTAATAAAGACACCTGTAATTGATGTGAGTTGGATTCATTTTCTGTCATACTGTGGACAATTCCTGGCCTCTCCATGGAGACAAGCAAATGACAGACCCAGCACTGGAAAAGTTCCACAGTGCTGGTTTAATATAGGTCGTAGTGGCAGAGATAACCGTTATTCTCACACACAAATGCAGTGTACCTGTAGCTCCATAGCGCATCAGTGTAGGTAGGATGTGGTTTACCGCCCGTAGCCGTTGGTTCAACATGTCAACTTTCAACACCCAAATTCTTCTTTAGTCACTTCGCATCCACCCCAACCTTCTATACACTGATTTTGCAACATGTTTCCATCTCTCTATACGATTACCCAACTACTTTACGCGCATTTTGGGTCGTTTTGAGGCAATCCAAGCGCGTAATGTCACTTTTACGCTCCACACCTTGCCAGCTAACATCCAGCAGGTACGGTTACGTCTCTCCTTCTGGAAAATAAACCGCCACGTTCGCCATGCATCCCAAGTTGTTGGCCTTTTCACAACTACAAGTAGCTTTAGCGTGCTGTGTAAACATAAACAGATGTATGTAAGAGGAGCGTAGTAGCTTTGCAGCAACGGGAACAACTAGGCGGTTTTCGTTACGCATTGGCATGAGTTAAAGCGCTTTAAAACGCACGAGCCATTGTCTTAAACTTTATTTGTATGAACTTTTTGGACTTAAACCACAAAATCCACTCGCAGTAGGATGTGTTAAGTGCAGGACTCACCTTCTCGTCCCGAAAACACTCCGCTTATTCCTCTTTTGGCCGCGGTTCGCTGAAAGTTGATGTTTTGCCGTGTGCTCTCGTTTTTCACTCTCTGATTCCGTCGTTTGAGGAAGTATGGAGCGCGCCCACGAGCCCGCTCCTCCGCCGCCGCTGCGCACGAGCCCGTGACGTTTACCTGCTGCTCACGCGCATTATGCACGGGCACCCGCAAAGACAGGGGGGCGAGGGGGGCGAGGGGGCAGGACATGGGTCTAAGAGAGGGAAGAGATTCAAGGGAAAACTCTAACGTGACGTAAATGTGGTTGGCCATGCTTTTTGGGCAGTTACGCACGTTTTACTACTGTCACAAGCACGCGCTACGGATATAATTTAAACACTGTGAACTGTCTGTTGACTAAAAACGCTCAGAGAAGGGCTGGATGACTGAAAATAAGGACTGGGATTTTTGGGTTGAGCCCTGAAATAGAGCTGGTTTCAGAAACAACAGGGCAACAGGCCACTGCCTTAGGCCCCAAGCAGACAGGTGGAGCACACAGGTCTGATTACACCGCCATGTGTCCATTTACAAAACAGAAAAATGTGCAGAGTAGCAGAATTTTTAAAAAGGTTTACTGTATAACTTTTATCAACAGATCACCACTTTCTTGTCTCCATGGAGATATTGCTTTGGCTGGAATGCAGAGGTGGAAAGGAGCAAAGTACAGTAAAAGTGGCAAAGTACTATACTCAAGTACAAATAGTAGGTATCTGTATTTTATTTAAACCAGTTTTAAAGTGGGTGCTTTTTACTTTTACTTCACTGCATTTGAGAGCAGGTATCTGTACTTTCTACTCCACTATATTTTTTTACTGGAGTGAAAAGTTTAAGTATTTTTTATTATTGTTTGTGACATGATGAAAAGGCTGAGGGTTTATTTTTAAACGTGTTCATAGTTTGAGCGAACAAAAATATGCAAATAAAAAAAACGCTAGAAAAAAACTATCCAATCAACTGTTTCTGCTGAACAAAACAGCACAAATCTGTATCAAAATCACTACATTTGAAGCTTTATAAGACCTTAAAAAGTGCATGAAATACTTTTTCTTTTAACTCTTTAAGTACATTTGTAAATACGTTTACTTAAGTATATTTTTTCATGTGATACTATTACTTTTATTTAAGGAACAAAACTGAGTACTTCTTCCACCACTGTTAGGTTATGTGTCAGATCTGTGCTGAGGTGAACCTACTCAAAGTAAGAATGCCTCTTTTGCACCTGTGATGGAATAAATTTGGTCTCTAAATAACACAAAATAAGGCCACATATTGAGTATATTATGGATCCTTGTGTATTTGTGTATTCGTACTACTGCACAACTTAATTATTAAACCCTGATTAAACTATACACAAAAACCAGAGTAGAGTTTTCAGCAGTGCTCCTGCCAACTCACAGGTGGAGGAAGAAAAAAGTTTTTGCAAAAAGTGCTGAACTTCTGAGTGTGAAAAAGAGGCATTACTGGGTTCTGTTGCCAAGAGATATTATTACATTTAAATATAAAAAAAGGCTTAGATTTAGATGTCCCATATCAATTATTTTAAGGTGGATTTCACACTTACGCCTACACACACTATTCATGTAAAGCTAATGAAGCTACAAATGAGGAACAGATCCAAACTGGGATGAACGGAGTGAGGTATTTTCAACTATTTGGCTAAAAAAAACATATTTATTCATCACATCACTGATATTTCTGTTAGCTACAGCTGTTAGCATATGCTGGACTGATGGAAACTCATACTTACCTTAATAATGTACCAACCAATGACAAGAGTTTGAGTCACGGAACAATTTTGACGAAGTTTTCCACTGGAGATCCTGCCACCCTCTTGACTCCATGGAGATGTTAGTGTTTCGGGTGGGATTGACACAGTTTGGCATTAAAGTGGTTTATTGCAATTATTCAATTACAGATGTTTATAAAAGATATCTTGAAAAACATGCATAACTGCGAGGGTTGCTTTTCCACAGATCTGACCTGTAACTGACCTGGTGGCACCTCTCGCTTGTCTGTAAAGCCATTTGGTTCATATTATTATACAGATTATATATTATATTGTTATTATACATTATATTGGACTGTTCAAGGCAAAGCAGTAACTTCATGGAGAAAAGTTACTGAGCCAGTGTGGTGTTCTACTTGTGTATTTAAGATGTAACCATATACCTCCGCACAAATTTCCATGACTTTTCCCATGTCTGTTAGTCCACTCAGAGGAATTGTATAAATGCCCCATGGTGCACTGCACAGCGAGCCTCCTCACAGCAGACTTCCTGTGGCTCCTGAGTCAGACTGGTCTTATGTAACAGAGAGGAGCCAACACACCTTCACACACTGTTTCACGGAACACTTACAAATGCAAATGAGAATCTCCAGTATGTTTGTGTAGTTTCAGGTCATTAAAAAAACAGGAAACTGGCGACTGCGTCTCTGTCTGTGTGACTCCAGGGCAAACGCATTAGTTTATAGTTTTATTTTTGGAAGCATTTTGCACATTTTTGGTGACAGTTATAATGTGGTGTTTGTGTTAAATTTGATGTTCAGACATACGCACACATCGTTGGTTCTGCACATTAAAAAAACATCTATTTTACTTACTATCTTATTTGGGGAGGAGTATTTTAGTTGCCTTTGTGAAATGTTCGGGAGGTGTGGGTCTTATATTTATTCATGTGCATGTAACTGGAGTAATTATTACAACTGTACTTCTCAGAATAGTTTTCAGACACCATACTTTTCCTCCCTATTGCTCCTTACAAATTTTTCCAGTGTAACAGTACTCTTACTTGAGTAAAGGTTTTGGTTATTCTTCCACTGTGAGAAAGTCTACAGAAACAGGCAGAAATTTCATGTTGATAATATTAAATGTTCACATATTTGTGTTTCTTTTTCTTCTTTTTTCCATTGTTTGAAACTACCAGATCTCATGCATTGTTTCCTGTTTTATCCTTATCAGATGTTCAGCACCAGAATTAGTGACTACTTGAGTTGCACTGTAAATAGTTTGTAAACCAGCTGCCAGTAACTTCCCGTCTAAACCCACTACTAGTACCACTGTAGCCTATTTCTACAGTAATATTTGCAGCAACCTTACTGTAGCTTTTACAATAATGTATTATCTTACTGTAAATATTAAAAGTAGCCTTACTGTATATTTTACCTTTATCTGTAATATTACGGTAGTTTATTGTACCAACTAATTTCCCAGAATCCTATGCTAGTTACAGTAACCTACTGTTAAAGAAGCTTACTGTATGGTGCTGTTCATATTACAGAAAAGTACTGTGAAAATGAAATGAAAGGTTTTTATTCTGCCCTCTTCTCTTTTAATGTTAATTTTATGATTATTTGTGATTATTTATGTTTTGATTTGCTGTATTGTGATTTTAGTGTCTTTCTTATTCAGTAAAGCACTTTGAATTACTTCGTGTACATTTTGTTCTATACAAATAAACTTGCCTTGCCGTGAAAATGACAGTAGCCTTTTACAGTGTGTTTCTCCAAATACTTCTTTACGAGTACATTTACTTTGAAGTACATTTAGTATATTTTGGCTACCGTACCCACATCTGTTTATTACATAAGAACCAATGCATTTATGTAGAAATGGTCTGAAATTCTTCTGAATCTTGGTCATTTGTTTCTTCCTGTTCTGAGTAACTGGTTGTGTTAGCGTCTGTGCTCTGTTAGATTCATGTGGGACGTAGCCTATATGCAGCAGCGGGCGGAGGTAAAATTAGACCGACTCAATAGAAAACCCCTCTGTTAGAAGCCCCTGGTCTGAGTGGGAGGATGCATCAGATGTATAAGGTTTATGCTTTTATGTTTTTAAACTCACTGTAAGATACTGTTACATGAAAAGACCTGGTTTTTCACTCATTGGTTTGAGGTCAGCTTGTGAAAAAAGTTCTGTGTGTCACCAGGTGCAACGATCTTGAACTAAATTGTCCGATTTCTATTTTAAAGGTGCACTATGTAACTTTTCTGGTAGGATTGTGTCCATGTAGATGTAACTGCTCTGTCTAGATAATTCCACAGTAAATTCACCTCTAACACGTCCTGGTTGCGCCACTTTCTTGTTGCCGTGAATGTACTTTATGCTAAATCAAATGTTTGAACTTTCAATATTATAACGTCGTTCAATCCTCAAAAACATGTGTGTAAAGGTTTAAGATGTCATCCATGTGCGTCTGAGTAATCTAGTGATCTCGCTCAGGCCCTATTTGAACATTCAATCTGTGCAAGACTCAGCCCACAAGCCTATGTCACCCATGCTCCCACACAACAATTTTCCATAGATATACAAAAACATGATACAAAAACATGATAGTAAACAGCAACTTGACAAACCTGATGTGATGTGCAGTAGTTTCTTCAGTGAGATGCACGCTGATTGTGTCGTGATAGCGCTCTGAAAGGGGACTGACTTAACAGGGGTTTTTGTTACGTGTTAATACTCCATAGAATAAAAATAAAATAGCCCTCTTTAAATATTTACCCCATTTTAAAATTTTAGAACAGAAAAACAAAAAACACAACAAAAAACTGTTAAATGTCATACTATGAGACATTCCAGGCAAAGCAATAACTTCACTGTGGAGACATGGAAGTGGACCCTCCATTAGACAGTTATGTGTAGTGCACCTTTAAATGTTTTATTCAAGACTGTTTTTCCATTAGTCAAAGCTTGAAGCATAATTCAACTCTACCCCAGCCTCTCTGATGCAGGGGCTTTGAGGCTGGACCCCAGTGACAGGTTGTCCTGGTAACTGTATTTCATTATTTTAAGAAGACTCCTGAACACCATCTCACTCTTGATTCACTTTTATTAGTTCACTGTTTCGTTTCGATTCTTCTGACCTTCCTCGGGTGTTGTATGTCATGGCGCAAGTGTAATATTGTCATGATAATAGTTATGGGCCACTCAAGGGCATTTTAACATCGCTGGCATAGAGACCCTGGAGCCAGTTTGCACCTCTTTGACCACCTCATTCACTTAAATTATTCATACTTCGGCAAGGTGGCAGAAGTGTCTTGCTCAGGGACACAACTTAATAATATAAGCAAAAACTGAGTAACTGATAAAAACTAAAGGGCAAATATTACACTATTTTCTAATCTATTATTATCTGTTATAATGTTGTTTCTTTATCACAAACAGGCCTGGAGATGTGTTTTGTTTCATTCACACATTCACACATGTTTAACAGACAAACATGTATATTTAGGCTGCGTTCTTCTTTTAAATGAAACACTCTGTCCCACCTTGTGATGTCATGTGGTAATACAGGAAGTGCTACAGCTTCATGACATCACGAGGTGGAACAGAGCGTTTTGAGCTTTGGAGATGTTACAGACTAATAATGCAGGATTACTCAAACACATGTAAATGAAACAAAACACAACACCAGGCATGTTTTGATGAGTTAACAACATTATAACATGACTTAAAGCTCACAAGAGACAGGTTTGTGTAATATAGGACCTTTAAGTATATAACTTTTTGGTGAGGGGTCTGCCATCTGCATGTTTCCAATAAGGATGTAAATATACAGCTTGAAATGTTCCGTGGTACGCTATCAAACTGATCTATTTCCATGGAGACAAGCAGGTGACACTATCAAGCGTTACAGGTCAGGTCTGTGTAGCGGTGAACCCACTCGCAGCCTGAGCAAGAAAAACAATTGTAATTGAGCAAATGCACGGTAGATAAGTTTAATGCCATACTGTGGAACAGTCCAGGTGTACCAGGAATATAGCAGCATTGAAACCTAGCTAATTCCTGCCTCAATGTTCCAGAAGATATCAAAGTTGGTGCAAGCGCCAGAGTTGTTTGTCTGAAGAACGCGTTTCTATTTAAAACCAAGGAGAGGTGGACTATTATCGACCGTGTGGGAGAGTAAAAAACTTTAAACTGGGCCAGAGGAGATGATGGTATCTGCAGTGCTCCCTCTTTCTCTGAAGGAGGTTAAGAACAAAGTACAAACCTAAAAATGTCAACGTCAATGAGTTAAAATAGAAACACATTGTCCCCTTGTCCTATTTCCCATATGCCTCTATGTAAATGTTCACCTGTTATGTAAGATGTACCTGCTGCCCACGCACAGGAAGACACAAGATATCCACAAAAACACACCTTTTACTCTTAGACCGCCAAAGAAATATCAATGTCAACTCATCTCATTATTACAAATCAACAAGCAGAAAAATGAAAGCTGCATTATGGAACTTTTCTTCTGGAAAGTCTGTCCCCTGTTCGTTTAGAGATGCTTTTGCTTTACAGGGAAAGTTCCACAGAATGGCAGCAAACATATATCACATTTAGTCTATTGTTTTATGGCTAAAAACAACTTGCAACATTCATTCTTACTTTGAGAGGCGTCGCCGCTCTATAGAAAAGATCTATGTTATGATGTTGTGGGTTTGTTGAATTTACAGTTTGGACTAAGATTAGCTACAGAGAAATCCACACAAAAAACATTACACTTACAGGAGAATAAAACTTAATAGAAATAATTATATAAGAAGAAAAAATAGTTCCTGTGTCTCTGATAGAATGAAAGGCATTGATCAGCTCAGTGTGTGTCACATTAATGGCTGGTTTGTTCATCGCTTGTTCGATTGATTATCGGCTCATCTCTGCATCGGTTTGTGCCAGAGGCTGTGGGCTCTTATACACACTGCTGCACGTTCATTATCTTTTAGTTTTTGAAAGGAAAAAAGATGAACTGGCAAAAAAGGATGGAATTATTATATGAAGTAATAATGTAGGCTTTTGTGTATCGTACAAATGAAAAAGCTGCATTAAGTGACTTTTTCTAGGTCCTATTGTTGTTACCTCCTCAAAAAAAAAAAAAAAAAGCTGCGCTAAGTCACTTTTCCAGTTGATGTTATGTTCCACAGTATGGCATTGAATTCATCAGTCTTGCATTTATTCAGTTACTGGTGTTTCAATATAGTCATCAGTCTTCCATATTGTTATTGCTAAAAGATTTTAGAAAATCTATTTATCACTTACCATTGCTGTAAGCATGCTTGCCTCTTCTCAGATCTGACCTGTAACTTGGCTGGTAGTGTCCACCAGAAAAGTTATATAGTGCAGCTTTAAGATTCAGTTCACAGTGCACAGTATTCAAATCTGTTTACATAAATACAATTATATTTTTTTACATACAAAAACACAGAATAAGCAGATTCTTTTTATGGTTTGACCCCTTGGAGATGATATTTTATTGTTAGCAGATGATGATTTTACCTAAATAATTCCACCTTCGCAGTCTATTAAAACTGCAGTTTGGACTTTCACTGCCTCATCGTTGCCATGGTTACAGAAGATTCTGACGTTTAAATGACAGTTGCTGTTGCTCTCTTTGTGTAACTGTTGTTTCATCTTGGCAGTTTTCCCTCTCTCCATCCTACTGTCCTCAGATTTGAACCTGATCCAAAACTCGATCCTCGTCATCGTACTTTGAGCGGGAGAAGTTTTGGAACAGCAGACGGACTTAGTGGGAAGAAGCAGGTGCAGAGACGGAGAAGAACAAAAACACCATTTGGGAAGAATGTGGGAGAAACGCCTCGGGCTCAAAGACGTGTGTGCTCAAGATCTGCAGCCACGAGACTCATTAACCATCAAAAATAGATAAACAAATACATGCACAGAGAGATGGAGAGAAAGAAGAAGAAAGCCGTACAGGGCTGGGATATTTAATTACGACAGTGGCTCAGTGGTTAGAGCAGTGCCCCCCCCCCAACCCGAAGATCAGAGGATTGATTCCCACTCAGACCAAGTTCTGTAATTGTGTCCTTGGGTAAAACAATTCACCTGTGTCCCAGGGCAGCTGTGGCTACAAGAGAATGGAGTGAAGGACCTCCAGTTCCTCCCACAGCCATATACATCAACTCCCTGCAGCTGATCCCTATTTCCCTGTGCAAATTTTGAACTGTCAGACCTCTCTTGCGATTGGAGGATTAAAAGGACCCGCCCCCTGCCACTCCTGGCTGCTGGGTTCTCATAGTGAACAGCATGCCACTTTTGCTCTGTGACTCTTGATTAGTCTTTGTGCCTTCCTCTTAAATAAATTAATATAATTTTAGTTTCACAATTTTCCATCTTGTTTTGTTACTTCCCCTTTCCCTAGTTTAGCTGGGTCATAACAATAATGATTACAGTGTGTTATAGCAAGCCAGCTGTCACTCACTCAGAGCAAAATAAAGCCTGACCAATAGGAGGAGTGGGTGGTGGGAAGTGTTTTTGACCATAGAGCTGCATTAAACTTATACATATGAATGTGGTATAAATCACCATATCAGTTAGAATTTTTATCGAAATACTATCCAGCCCTAATTAGATGTCATTTTAGCACAATTTTCACCTATAAAAATGAATAAACATAACTGTGCAGTGTGTTCACATTTCCCCTCATACCTGTACGTAGTAATGTGCGTTAGCAGACAGGAGGGGAGCAGCTACGAGGAGTGGGTCTGAAGAGGTTGATGAATCATGTGTCCCCTATGTAGGACAAGGCAACTTTTCAGCAGCCCCAGAAATAAAACCCAAAACTTTGAGATATCGGGGTCAAAACCTCTCCAGGGGCAGGAGGCGAGAGTGGACGCTGAACTAGCCTTAAAATGCCAATACTATGCTGTTTCATGTTTTATGTTATAATGTTGTTTCCTCATCACAAACAGACCTAGAGTTGTGTTTTGTTTCATTCACACGTTTAACACACAAATCCTGCATAATTAGGGTGAGTTCTTCAAACACAAAACACCCTGTTCCACTTTGTGATGTCATGTGGTAATACAGGAAGTGCTCCACTGTGTTTTTAAACTCCATACACCTTTACGAGAATCATTTGGATGAAAAAGACCTGGAATTTCCAATCTCTACCGAACAAAAGGTAAAAGGAGCTGTTGAACTGAACTGATACTACCAGCATTACTCAAACATGTGTGAATGAAACAAAACACACCTCCAGGTATATTTTTGAGGAGGTAACAACATTCTAACCTGGCTTAAAGCTCACAAGAGTCAATTTTGTGTAATATAGGGCCTTTAAAGGAGAGGTATTATGTAGAATCGACATTAAAGAGCTTTTAATCATGTTATACCAAAGTTCTCTCAATGTAAGTTTAGAAGTTGCATTTCAATTGAAGCATGTATGTTTGAGTAATACTGCATTGTTCTGCATTTGAGGCTGGAATGCTGTTTTCACCTACCCCCTATCCGCTCCCACTGCTCTGTACTTGCAATTATTCCAAACATTCAGACTCGGGGTCAGACAAGGTTAAAACATTTCTTATTGTTTCATTGTTCTCTGCCTGTGTGCTGTTTTTGTTGACTTCTGTGTGAAGCAATTTGTATTTTAAATGCGCTATATAAATAAAATTGAACTGAAACGAATGTCACATAGCCTTTTTTCAACAATACAAAAACGTATGCTTGTTACAGTGAAATGCCACAATGAATAAATGAGGCCAGTTCTGCAATTTTGGAGGAAGTTAATGAGGTCTATTATTAAGATGGTTAAATATTGCGGTTTACAATGGACAAAATGCATATATGTATATTATAGTTTCATGCCTGGAAAAAAGTGAAATATATCGTCTTTAAACCCACACAGTCAGGGCTGGTCTGGTCATTCAGCCATTTCTATGTCACTCTATAGGATTCACAATTAGCAGTGTTGTGATGTCGAGTTTTAGTGTTGCAATATTTGTGAGAAATATTAATACGATATTATACCATTGATTGATTTTGACAGCATGAAAAATACAGTGTTTAATCCATTATTAGCATTAAGTCAACTGATTACCTCAGCATTTTAATGTAAAAATATGTATTTTGTGAAGAAGATGAGGAAGAAGAGGAAGAGGAGGCGGAAGAAAAAGAGAAGGAAGAAGAAGGGGAGGAAGAAAAGGAGAAGAAAAAAGAGGAGGAGGAAGATGATGAGAAAGAAAAGGAGAAGGAAGAAGGGGAGGAGGAGGAAGAAAAAGAGGAGGAAGAAGAGGAGGGGGAAGAGGTAGAGGTGGAGGAGGAAAAGGAGGAGGAGGAGGAAGAAGACAAGGAGGGGAAAGAGGTAGAGGAAAGGGAAGAAAAAGAAGAGGAAGAAGAAAAGGGAGAAGAAGAAGAGGAGGGGGAGGAAAAAGAAGAGAAGGAAGAAGATATTGACTATGTTTCTCGGCTGGCTGGGGAACACCCTGAAGTCCCACTGAAGGAACTGGAGGAAGTGTTTAGGGTGGGGGAAGTCTGGGAGTCCCTGCTTAGACTCCTGGCCCTGGGCACATGGAAGAAACATGGAAGATGAAAGAAAATGGACAGATTTTGGGATAAACTAAATATTACTGAAAAAAATGTAGAACATTCAAATTCTGCCCTTTTTGGTATTAAAACAATAAGCCAAACACACTTACCAGAACCTAAGTATTAGATTTTAAAAAGAGTTCTATTCAGCTTTAAATATATATTTTTTCTACAGCAGACACTTTCATTTTTATATCTTTTTGCTGCATTAATTGTATGTTGTCTTGGACTCTTCACCAATGTGTTTTTTCTACTACAAATGGTAAATAAACTCCATTCCATATTTACATGTATATTTAAATCAGATATTCAAATTGATCATAGTAATGCAAAAATCTGTACAGAATCAATTCGATCTGTGACACCTTTTTCCCGGCAGCTCTGTGTGAGACAGTTGGTTTGGCTCAAATAGGTCATGCAGCACATGGCCACACAGCTGTGAAGGGAATACACCACCCAACAAGATTTTCTTATGTAAGGAGCCGGAGCAAGACACAATCTACTCCTAACAACTCACCAGTATGTGTCACTGAGAAGGAGACATACGCACTAAAGTCAATGAGAGGAGGAGGGAGGAGGAGACAGAGGAGGAGGGAGGAAGAGGAAGAAAAGGAGGAGGCAGAGGAGGAAGAAGAGGAGAAAGAGGAGCAGGAAGAGGAGGAAGAAAAGGAGGATGCAGAGGAGGAAGAGGAGCAGGAAGAAGAGGAGGAAGGGGAGGAGGATGAACCAGTGGAAGAGGAGGACTGGAATCTGTTGAGGTTGAACTCATGGGTGCAACAGTTCTGAGACACAAACAGCAGAAATGGGAACTTTGGAATGTTTAATTGTCTATATCTAAAAATTGGATGCATCAAAACTGAAATGGGAAAAAACTCTTTGATTATTTTGCTTCCCAAAAATAAAATACATTTCAAGGACAAGCAAAACTGGAAACTTCGGTGCCACTAGTGCACTTTAATAATCTGGTGATAAAATGTATAATCGCCTGCAAATGTTATGTTTTAAATGTAGTTATTATTATTATTTTTTTTTGTATTGTTCTATATTTAAATAGGGCGCTCATGTAAGAGTCTGTATGAATAAAGATAAATGAACAAAAAATGTGTTACTGAGTGTATCCATCATTTATTTCATTACAGTAGTTTTTATACTATAAGTAGGATTGCCTCTCCACAGATCTGACATGTACCGTGGGGCGGGTGGTGTGATCTCCTTGTGTCCATGGAGACAGACGTCATACTGTGGGACATTCGTATCGTGTGTTGCATCAGGTTTAATGTTGTTATTTTTTGTTGTTATTTGAATAATTATTTGAGTTAGTGGAGCTGATTTCACAAAAATATAGTTTTAAATCAAATAGTTGCTAAAATATAGACACATAATTTAAAATCTTGGACCTTGAAATAATTTTGCAAACCTCAGCTTAGTGCCCCATGAGCCCTGGAGTCCTAACCTCCACTGTGGGAAACACTTAAGAGACACATCTTTTCTTGAACACACAAAAATTTACTTCAATAATACAAGTACAGTATTAGATATATGGATAAAGCTTTCTGTATTTAAAGCCATGTTTTACAGTTATCTCAATATAATACATAATACATAGGCTTTATATATTCCATAGAGAAGACACCGTTCGCAGATATGATGAAACATTAAGTGCATATTTAAGTCAGTATACCCTTTTACATATAATAAACATTTTTATAGATATATTTTTGTTTTAAATCAGTGCAAAAAACATCACATGAACTGGAAGGATGGCCCCAGTGTTACAGTACATGGTAATATAAAAGTACTCCATAGTAAATACATGAATCCCAATAGAAGAACACATGCTAAATTAAAGGCAATGACAGTTTGCTTAAAGGCATTTGTGATGGAGACACCAACTTATCAACAGTGGCCACATAATTAGGTACATCTGTTTGAATGTAAATCTAATAATAAAACAATAACAAGACTGTAACTCTTTATGTTCTGAGATGACGATATTACAATTGCTAAAAATACTTGAGTCAAAGTATTATTTACCAAATCCACAAACTTATATAGGGTCTATAATGTGCATATTCATGGTTGAGTTAGGCTTTGTTTCTTTGTTGAGTTCTTTGTGATGTTATGTTGTAATACAGGAAGTGCTCCACTGTGTTTTAAACCTCACACCTTCACTAGAATCGTTGGATAATTTCAGTCCTGGAATTGACAATTTCTACTGAAAAAAAATGTAAATAGTAGCAACTAACATGAAAACTACCGCTTTATGACATCACAAGGTGGAATAGAGCATTTTGAGCTTTGGAGATGTAAACAGACTAATAATAAAGGGTTACTCAAAAGTGTGTGAATGAAACAAAACAAAACTCCAGGTCTGTTTTTGAGAAGGTAACAACATTCTAACAAGGCTTCAAGCTCAATAGAGTCCAATTTACATAATATAAGACTTTTAAATCTGCTCTGCTTGTTAACCATCTCTCCGTGGCCTAACCTGGTCCAGGGGGAGCACACTTTGCATTCATGTTTCCGTATTATTAACCAATACTGTTTATATATGTTTCCTGTACATATAGATGTCATACAGCAGGTCACAAAGTTAAAGCATAGAAATACTAGGGAATAAAGTGCAATGGCTGTTTCTATATTTACACTGTTAGTTATGTTATTACCAATCTATGGTATTACTGTGCTGTGATGTAAAATGGAGCTGTAGCAAACTCTAACCCACTGATTTGTCTCTGTTTAGTCTATTCAGATAGAAATGCTATCCCAAACTGTCCAAAACACAACACAGGTAGGTTTGCAAGAATAAATCATTATAATGAGGTGAGAGTAGCTCAACTGGCAGAGCGTTTGTCCACTAATTCGAAAGTTGCCAGTTTGAATCCCACTCCTGACATAAACATCGTGGTAGAGCAGTCAGATCCACTGACCCACAGGCTGGTGGTATGATTCCAGCTTCCACAGATGAATGCTGTAGTTTTGTCCTTGGACAAGACACTTAACTCTTCTCACCCCCAGTGTGCAGTGGAATATGAAGGTGTGTGTGACTGGGTGAGTGTTTCCTTGATGTAAAGCGCTATATGAAAATGTGAACATTACTATTTGCTGTAATGTAAAATGCTATCCAAGTTGTCTAAACACACTAGAAGGTATGTTCTTGAGGATACATTATAACAAGCTTAAAAGTTCAAAGAAGTGATTTTAGCATAATATAAACAGTCTTTCAATACACGACAATACATTTCTGTAATCTGTATTTTGCTATAAATATCAGTTTGTTTGTTAACAGGACTAACTCCAAAGAATTGCTGCTATGTGAATATCTACAAACACATGTACCTATTTTGTGGCCAGAATTTGTGCATCTCCCCTGTACAATTATAAATTAGACATTTCTTGATTAAATATAAAAATAGTCTACAATATCTTCCATGATTCAGAGGAGGCAGCTGTGTGAACCAGTTGCATTGCAGAAATACAGGTCAGACTGCACAGTGGTAAGTATCTAGGCCACTCTCCCTGGGCCCACCTGCTGCATCAGCTGGGAGGACGCAGTGAGGCTGGTTAAGTAGGCGAGAGCGTCCCCTCTGACAGTACAAGCTGTGTCTTTTTGGTCCAATAAGGAAATATGCAGAGGAAGTCACATTTTGGGTGCAAGGACAAGTGTAAAAATGGTCCCTATAAAACAGTAGCTTCTTCCATGGCGTTGGCCCATCTATAAGAAAAAAAATGTTTTTTTGTTTTTTTTCAAAAGGGGTTGGTCAAGTCATTTTTGTAGTAAAGATAAGATTAGATAAGAAAAATGTGGGGGGAAAAAACAAAACACTGGAACATTTGGTTATAGTCTTAATGAGATATACAGTGGGTACTGAAAGTATTTTTAAATTCTTAAATTTTTCACTCTTTGTTACATTGGAGCCATTTGTTAAAGTAATTTCAGTTCCTTTTTTTCCTCATTAATGTACACATCACCCCATATTGACACAGAATCAAGAAATTGTTGAATGTTTTACTGATTTAGAAAAACTGAAATATCACACGACCATAAGTATTCAGACCCTTTACTGTGACTCATATTTATATCGGGTGCTGTCCATTTCTTCTGATCGTCCTTGAGATGGTTCTACACCTTCATTGGAGTCCAGCTGTGTTTGATTAAACTGATTGGACTTGATTAGGAAGGCCACACACCTGTCTATATAAAACTGTACAGCTCACAGTGCAGGTCAGAGCAAATGAGAATCATGAGGTCAAAGGAACTGCCTGAAGAGTTCAGAGACAGAATTGTGGCAAGGCACAGATTTGGTCAAGGTTACAAAATATTTCTGCTGCACTTAAGGTTCCTAAGAGCACAGTGACCTCCATAATCCTTAAATGGGAGACGTTTGGGACGACCAGAACCCTTCCTAGAGCTGGCCGTCCGGCCAAACTGAGCAATCGGGGAAGAAGAGCCTTGGTGAGAGCGGTAAAGAAGAACCCAAAGATCACTGTGGCTGAGCTCCAGAGATGCAGTCAAGAGATGGGAGAAAGTTCTAGAAAGTCAACCATCACTGCAGCACTCCACCAGTCAGGGCTTTATGGCAAAGAGGCCCGACAGAAGCCTCTCCTCAGTGCAAGACACATGAAAGCCTGCATGGAGTTTGCTAAAAAAAAACACCTGAAGGACTCCAAGATGGTGAGCAATAAGACTCTCTGGTCTGATAAGACCAAGGTAGAACTTTTTGGCCTTGTGTGGAAAAAAAGGGCAGCTGTTTTTCAGCTGCAGGGACAGGACGACTGGTTGCAATTGAAGGAAAGATGAATGCGGCCAAGCACAGGGATATCCTGGAAAAAAACCTTCTCCAGAGTGCTCAAGACCTCAGACTCGGCCGAATGTTCACCTTCCAACAAGACAATGACCCTAAGCACACAGCTAAAATAACAAAGGAGTGGTTTCAGGACAACTCCGTGACTGTTCTTGAATGGCCCAACCAGAGCCCTCACTTAAAACCAATTGAGCATCTCTGGAGAGACCTGAAAATGGCTGTCCACCAATGTTCACCATCCAACCTGACAGAACTGGGGAGGATCTGCAAGGAGGAATGGCAAAGGATCCCCAAATCCAGGTGTGAAAAACTTGTTGCCTCATTCTTAAAAAGACTCATGGCTGTATTAGCTCAAAAGGGTGTTTCTACTAAATACTGAGCAAAGAGTCTGAATACTTATGGCTGTGTGATATTTTAGTATTTCCTTTTTAATAATTCTGCAAAAATTTCAACAATTTTGTGTTTCTCTGTCAATACAGGGTGCTGTGTGGACATTAATAAGGAAAAATGAACTTAAATGATTTTAGCAAATGGCTGCAATATAACAAAGAGTGAAAAATTTTAACGGGGTCTGAATACTTTCCCCACCCACTGAAGGTAGGGTTGTTGTTCAGATACTATAACTAGTATCAAACTAGATACTCATTTGAGCAGGTATCAGTACTAAAAGTCACATCTGGATTCGGTATCAAGTCTATTCCTTAGTATTGAAATCAAGTTTGACATTTTTGTATTGTAACACTACATATAGGTCATGTTAGGGTACTATATACATATTAAAACCATATATAAAAGGTTGTGTATGTAGGATTTTCCATACTATTTTCATAAACATTACCTATCTATGTCATGAGCTATGCCTATGGAGTAAAAAGATTATGATTTTTTTAAAGATGATTTATTCGCAATTACAAAAACATATAAAGAGCGCAGAAATAGCTCCTCACTCTGGGTTGCCAGATCCAAAAAACTGTCTGTAATAAACCCAGAAGGGCTCTCTATGGGTTTGTCCAAACTTGCCATTCTTTGTGTGGACTTGGTTTGGAGTTGTTATAGTTATTGTCCTTGTTTAGTCCTGATCTAGTCCAGGTTTAGATTTGGGTTTAGCCCTAAATTAGTCCCAATTTTGATGTGGTGAATGCAACTGTGAACATATCCTCAGATATGTGTCCTCAGAGGGCTTATGTGAAGTTTATTTACAAGAACATTTACAAACAGCTGTCACTGCTCCATAGTGCTGTACAAGATTAATGATGGCACAACTATTTCATAATAAAAACACGTTAAAATAATAAAACTTTTTTTTTTTTTTCAAAAAATATGCAACTATAGTTTAAATACAATACAACAACAAACAAATACATACAACAACATGCAAAAAAAGTGTTTTAAAGATCCCATATTATGCTAAATAGGTTTTAGCCATGTTATAATGTTACCTCTTAGAAAACATACCTGCAGTTGTTTTTTGTTTCATTCACACATGTTTAAGTAACACTTTATTATTAGTCTGTCTACATCTCTAACTCAAAAATATCTGTTCCACCTTGTGATGTCATAAAGCAGTAGTTTCAGCTACCTTTTACCTTTTGTTCAGTAGAGATCGGCAATTCCAGGGCTGAAATCATCCTAGTGATTCTAATGAAGGTGTGTGGAGTTTTAAAACACAGTGGAGCACTTCCTGTATCACCACATGACATCCCAAGGTGGAACAGAGTGTTTTCTGTTTGAGAGAAGAACTCGGGGTACGCAGAGTTTGTGTGTTAAACATGTGTGAATGAAACAAAACACAACTCCAGGTCTGTTTGTGATGAAGAAACAACATTATAACATAGATCAGAAAATAGCGCAATATGGGCCCTTTAAATAAAGATTTGAAGTTCTCTTCCCTAAAGCTCCATGTTACTCTCACCTCTGAGCAGTAAAGTTGTCCTCTGCTTTAAACGTGTAGAACAGAGTATTTTTGTGGTACAGCTGAAACACAGTGGACTCTTCTTCTCCCTGGACTCTGTCAGGCAGTTTGACCGTGAAGCCCAGGAGAGGTAAGCTCTCTGATGCCACCTTCTCCTGGGAGGAACATTTAGAAACATGTCAATGATTAGATGAATAAAAAAAAAACTAAATTGTACTCAATTATACAGATGTAGCATAGAAAATATAGTCTATATTTATTGTATATTTTTGTTTGTTTGTCAAAAAAAAGCTGTAGCCACATCTGCCCTGGGGCTGACTGACAGAGATATCAACATCAATCACTCAAGTACAAAGCACATAGGGCTCTCCCTGTAAAAATAAAGATAAATAGGTGGGTGAAGTGTGAATTATTTGTTATTATGTTACCATCATAGTGGTAGTGGTTCTCAAACTTTTTACACCACGTACCACTTAATATGTTGTTTTCCAAGTACAACCTGCTCTAAACACAGCCTACATCAGTTCTAAACTAATTCTAAACCAGGTCTTTAATGAGACTAAAATAGTTCTAAATAATAGCTTATCCAAAGGGAAAAACAAACATCAATGGATAGTTTGCAGTGACATCACACTGGGGGTGTTCTACATTTCAATGGTGGAATGTTCAGCAGTTACCATGGTGACACAATGCGCACATTAGCAAACACTGTCAAAAACGTTTTAACATTTCTAAAAAAAAACCCCAAATGGATATAAACACATTTTCAAGAGTCTGTGATCAATACGAGTGTTCATGGTCCTGCTTAGGTGTTTCATTTTAAAAAATGGCGAGTGTTACGAACAGAAAAACTGTTAGCTAATCCTAGCTAGCTTATGTAATTTTATGTGTGAGAGATTTGTTTAAATATCTCACACATAAACTCATATCATCTCACTTGTTGTAGTTCCAACTAAGTCAGTTCTTTATAGTCAGATTGTGTTAAAATAAAGCTCAGATTAAAGTCTAACAGAGCTTCAGACAGAGCAGTGCTCACAGTTAGCATCACACCAGGGAATGTTGATAACATCAGCTGCAAAGTATGAATAGATTTATTTCTAAATAAAACAAATACTCTAAAACAAATAGGTGCATGACCCATCAATGCTACATGCACCTTAGTTTGAGAAACACTGGTCTGTGGTGTTTTATGTGTGTTTTGTTTTAAAACTCTGACAAAGTAACTTCCATGTGATCAATAATGTTTGTAGCCTATCCATTGTTCTAACCTAGTCTTTTAAATATAGAATAGCACTAATGTAGTTTTCTCAGGTCTAAGGGGAGATGTGTCCCCTCACCTCTCGTGCTCTGTAGGTGTAAAGCACCTTGTCTTTGAGCAGAAACCACAGGCGTTTCCAGTTCCTCTTTGTTTTACTTCGCTGCAAGGTTCCACTAAGCGCGCCCTCCTCACACACCATCACCTGAGAACAACACACACACAATGTTACTGAAAATAAAATCTGTAATATTAGGTTTAAAATATCATATCAAATGTAAAACAATGAGTATATTGTCTGTGTGATCTCTCAGTCGTCCAGGTCTGATCCACAGCAAAATCTGTGAGGTATTGTCTCCAGTTTCAGCTGAAACCTCCCTATTCAACCTTTAACGACCCTTTAACGAAGAGAACAATAGCAGGGTCGTTAAAGCTTGAATAGGGTGTTTTCAGCTGAAACTGGAGGCAATAGCCGTTTACAGCTTCAGTGTAGTTAGCCCCTCCCTTTAGCCTTCAGATAGATATAAAGCAGTGTCCACCAGTAATCTGACCAGAACTGAAGAAGTGGCTTGGATGAGCAGCGAAACGTTTTCACTCCTACAACGATTTGTCCAGTTGACAGATTTAAACTTTGTCTTTTGCTATGAATCAGTATATTACAAAAACAGGAAAACTTGTATTTCTATATGGTTGCCTCTCCACACACCTGACATGTAACTTGGACTGGTAATTCCACCTCTGCTTGTTTCCATAGAGCTATTACTTTGCCTTGAATGTTCCACACTGCGGCATTGAACATAACTATGAAGACAAATGTGTGATACCACCATGTCACTGTCAGCTTGGTGAATCAGATTTGAAAGCTTTTCCTGTAACTGAATTAATGTAAGATGGATACTTTTAATGCAACATTGTGGAACATTTAAGGCAAAGCTATAATATCTCCATGAAGATCAACAGATAGCGGACCCCCCTCTGAAAAGTTAAATAGTGTGCCTTTAAACCTCCCTGAGCATAGATGTTTCCTTTTTAAGCAGAACTGTAGTTTTGAGGGTGACCATAAAGACATTAACAGCAAACAAATAAATAGATAGATAGTACACAGGTATGAGAGTGTGACCTGGTTGAAGGAGAGCGTTCCTCTGCGGTGTCTCCACAGGTGTTTGGGGGCGTGAATGTTCTGAAACACTGCAGACAGAGGGCGACTCCGAGGCGACCGAGGGCTGTCTGCTCCTGGCGCTGTGTCTTCACCTGGAGGTCAAGGTTCACATTTAAGGCTGATACATACAGTACATCGGTTTCGGAATTATTAAAATTGTTTTCATGGTAATTGACAATTTAAAAGAGAATATTATACTCTTGAATGGTGTCAAGTCCTCAAAATATCACCTTCATGGCTTCCTGTTATATATAACATTTTGAGGACTTTTCCCCCATTCAAACAATATAATATTCTGCTTTAAATTGTTAATCACTATAGCAACAGTCCTTTTTTATTATTCTGAAACCCATGAATACAACAATTGCTCAGGTGGTAGAAAAGTTGTCTAATAGGTTAGCCCAGTTCTGAACAGAACATTGTGCCCTTAAGCAAGACACTTCATATACCTTGCCTTGGTTTAATGCAGTGTGTGCTTGATGGTTAATCAGTTAGTATTAGTAGCCTAACACCACCAGTGCCCAGAGGGAATAAATATTAGACTACAGTAGTGTTTTGAGAAGCTTGAAAAATTACATATCTCTAAACAATAACAGAGCTTGGGATTGTTTCATGACATCTCATAGAATTTTCAGTTAGCCTGATATTAAACTAATGAAAGTGTTAATTCAGAGGCATTGACATTATAGAGCGATACACGCATTTATCAGTAGTGACCCGGCAGCTTATCAGATTGTGCCATGGTTCTTTTGTTTACTTTTTACATAGTTTACATAGCTTTTTTTCCCTAATGTATTTCTATGGACGTTCATTGTTTTAGACATTCAATCTCAAGCTCTATAATGTCCAAAATGTTTTTATTTATTGATTTATTAATTATTTTTGATTTTAGGTTTAAATGTGTGTTACTTTCACCTCTCTTCTTCAGCTCGCTGTAGCAGTGGTCACACACTTTGGCCATTCGATACCTCATGTACTTCAGAGGAAACCTGTTTTTGGAGCAGTTTCTGCACACAACCTGAAACATGATATTATGAATGATACTTTACCCAGGCCTGTCAACAGAAATTCGGAGGCCCAGGGCAAGAAACTTCACATGGGCCCCCCTCTAATATAAATTAATATAAAGAGAGTCTTAAATATAAATTTTAGATATCTGTATAGGTAAGTAGATTTTAAAGTGGATACTTTTTACTTTTACTTCACTACATTTGTGAGCAGGTATCTGCACTTTCTAACTTTCTACTCCACTACATTTTTGAACAGGACTTAAAAGTGAAAGTTTTTTTTTTTTTTTTTATTGTCTGAGACCTGCTAAAATGGCTGAGGGGTTTAGTTTTAACATGTTCATAATTTAAACAAACATATACAAATAAAAATATCTAAATGATTGATTCAGTTGTCTCTGTTGAAGAAAATTCAGCACAAACTTTTAACAATATTACTACATGAAGCATTATTGGATCTCAAAGTCTGCAAGAAATGCTTTTACATTTTACTCTTTAAGTACATTTTTTAACATGGGTTTTAATAATTTTACTTAAGTAAAAGTAAAATATTAAAGTATCTGCTTGAGTATCTTTTTACTTTTACTTAAGTAACAAAATTGACTACTTCTTCCACCAATGTTATGAACTGTATAGTAACGGTGCCGTACCCTCCCGCAGCTGTGGCAGTGTTGTCGTGCAGAAGTCAGGCTGAACTCTGAGGTACAGTTCATGCAGATCGTCGGCTCAGACAGTGGGACAAATGTAGGAGCTTTCTCCCCTAAACACAACCACATAGGCTCTCGGGGCTGAAGAAGAATCAAAATAAACAAAGTACTTAAACATAAAATATACAAGAGACAAAGGGAGATATCGTTCTCTGCAGAAGATTAGCAGCACTTCGGTTAAAACGGGGATTATGATCATTGCAGCTCTTATGGGGTTACTTATTATAATACATTTGAAATACCACAAACTTTTGGTGGTTTTGAGAGATGGGGGGTTCACTAAGCTGTCCCCATCTGTATTTCATAGTAATGGCTTTTAGAGTGTTGTGATGTCATCTGAAACCCAGTCATACAGTTTTATATTTCAACAAAAGGCAAATTCACTCACATCAGATGGGCTGTTTGGAGCTGAACCACGAGCGTGTTCACTGACTGTGTGACTCAGAGTGAAAAACCACTCCTCCCTCTCAATGAACGAACTGGAACAATACAATGAAACATGCTAATGATAATAAAGCAATTATAAGATTCCTGAGTATAAGTGTATTAACAGGAGTTAAGCACACACCTGGCTGACAAAGTGATGGAAAGGTCCTCTGACTCAATCCTCAGAGCGTTTAGGACATTGTCAACGATGGGTTTGCTCACCTACAAAAAGGAATATGTACAAGTTAGTGTTGTCATGATACTAAATGTGTATAAGGGTACAAGAATAATTACTCAAAGAAAGGCTAAAGTTTAATTTTGACAGTATTTACAGAATTTCAGACCCACCTTAAGTCCAGAGACAGGCAGCGTGTTTTTGAGTCTATATTTTCCATCTTGTTGAGGAAATGTGTAAAGAAGAACATCATTCATCTGAAAGGGTAAAAATAGCAACAAAAAATATTAAACATAAAAATATATTGGACAGATAGTCATTGATACAACTTATACACTTATATACAATGATAGGTTGCAAGAATTAACAAAAGCTAAAATAATCTAAAATTGAAGGTTATTGGGTAAAGGTATCCTGTCACTTTTCACTTTGTTAGAAATCAATCAACAACAACAATCAGTTCTATTGGATATATGTTTTATTATAATTAAAATGTCTGTAAAATTTCTTTTACCATGAACAAAAACAGACATGGACTGAGAAACATTTACACATTTATGTTGCATGTACGTCAAACGTCCACTAGATGGCACTGTGCCTTAATGTTTTGTATATTCTATGAGCATCCTGGGTGTACTACACTTAAAATCTACTTAAACAGCAACAAATGTGTTTATCAAAGGGAACACAAAACTTAAAGCAGACAAAAATAGCAGCATATTTTAGTGATCCCCATACAGCAGATCAAATTATAGATAGATATAAGATATAAACTTTCACAATGTAAAGTATTGCCAGAGGAGAGTTTTAATTAGAAACTTTTATGGTAGTTTTTATGTCTTTATCACAGCGGAGGGTTATCTGCTCGTATAGGTTGGGTTCACATGACATCATCGCAATTCCCTATAGTTTAAAATTGAGCTGGAGACAGGTCAGAACTCTATGGTAGAATTTGGTGTCAGATTGCAGATGTGTTGACCTGGTTTATGGTTAATATCTCTGTAATTATTGGGCATATCCATGTGAAACACAAACTGGCACAAACTTCAACGTCTTCTCTGTCATCACAAACAAACAAAAGTTACTTATTTTTTCACAATAGCTTCAAAAAGTGGTGGCATTGATCTCAAAGACGTAATTGTTGTCAGTTTTATGGACTTTTAAAGACTAACCCTAACAAATAATAATTCATAATTATAGGGTTCAAGATTTGTGGATCATAAACCGTGAATCTCTGAGTTAAAGAGGCTCCTGCTCTCAATCTGGAATTATAACATCAAATTTTACAACATGAACATAACTGATTCTGTCTCCTACCAACGCACCTGTGCAGATCTATGTGTATGATTTATAGTGAAGTGACATAGATGGAGGTAAAGTCTTTTGTGATGTTGTTTGTCTGACTTCCATGTGTTTTGTGTGAGAAAGAGAACAGGAAGTGAGTATTCAGAAACATCCTGCAGGAAAACCCCACAGAGCGGACGAGGAGAGGCTAGACCCGACATGTCCAACTCAAACTGGGATAGAGGAGAGACTAATGTATCGTCAATGAGAGTTCATTTTAAACAGGTATTAAAGGGCTCATATTACGCTATTTTCTGATCCATGTTATAATGTTGTTTTCTCATCACAAACAAACCTGGAGTTACTTTTGTTTCATTCACCCTAGAATTGCCAGTATCTGTTGAACAAAAGGTAGCTCTTAAATCGAAAACTACCACACAACTTCAGGCCTGTTTTTGAGGAGGCAACAGCATTTGCACATGGCTTTCAGCTCACAAGGGTCAATTTTACATAATATAGGACCTTTACAAAGATTTTGTCATTTTAATATAATTTTAAGACACCAGTTGGAAGTAAGATGCCTAATATATGAATGAAAATATTATCTGTATCAAGTTGGTTCTGATATTCTCACCTGCTTGTTGATCACTGATACTGGAAAATTTAATAATAACACTTGTAATGCGCTTTACAGGTTTGTCAAATCCTCTCAAAGCGCTACACTATAGTCATTCATTCACTTCCACACTTCGTGAGGGTAAGATACTATTGTAGCCACAGCTGCCCTGGGGCAGACTGACGGAAGCGAGGCTGCCAATTTGCGCCATCGGCCTCTCCGACCACCACAAATCATTCCCGCACACACCGCTTTCATACTAGGCAATGTGGGTAAAGTGTCTTGCCTAAGGACACAACGACAGAACTTGGTCCGAGCGGGACACAATCCTCCGACCTTCGGGTTGGGGGACCAACACTCTAACCACTGAACCACTGTCGCCCCAATACCAAATCACATAACTGCATAGGGAAAAGGACTAGCTCCCCCAAAACTGAGATGGAAATAAGGGTTTTTAGCCGTTTTGCTTTTCCTTGAAGTGTACTCCATTTTGTCAAGCAAAACTGGATGCATTGAGGACACAATCGCAATTTAATAATCTGGTAACAAACTTTTATACACACACCTGCACCCGTTTTTAATGTGCTATATGGACTTGTGTACTTTGTTTGCTTTGTTTGTTTTTCTTTTTGTATTGTATTTTAAACAGGGCACCCACGAAAAAGATAGCCTAAATGCACTCATTGGGTATTATTTTTCTACATAACTGTCTCATTTTAGATTGGATAAACTGAAATATTAAAAATCACTTACCAAAAACAGGTGACGAGGCTGTCGGCTTTTCCGGCTGACTTTCATTAATGTGCCCTCTTTTATGAACACCTACGAAAGAAGAAAATATACATTATGAATGAATTAGTTTATTGGGTGTGGAACGTGACTGGCAGGGCTAGACAGAAGGAAAAAGGGGAGAATAGTTGTTTTGGTCTGTACCCGTCCTGGCTGCAGCAGGTCCCTCTGGCCTCTGACACTGTAGTCGATATTCACCAAACGCAACAAATTTTCCTGAGACAAAACAAAAGAAAATCACACATATATAATCTGGAAAAAGATGGGAAAAGGACCTGATTTAGTTGAAGTTGGAACTGTTCAGTGAGCCTTTGTCAGGGCAGCTAATGTTACAGATGAAGATTATGACAAGAATACATAATAATGGTACTATATGAATCCAAAGTAAAAAATAACTAAAACCCCAGTGTGTAGATAATTTACACACTGGAGATAATTTACACCAAAGATGTTACTTCAGTTTTAAGTTTGTCCCACTGTTGAGTGAGGGATACCTAAGAAAACTGGATATTTGGATATACACACATCTGCACCTTTTACATGGATTTATACACTTATTTATTTTGTATTGTATTTTGAACAGGGCACCCATGAAAAACCAAGTCTAAGTGCTCTCAGTGGGTTCCCCTATATAAATAAAGATAAATAAATACATAAATAAATAAAAAAAAAAGTGTTGTGGTATATGAATAATGCATGCAATTGTATTAAACAGTCACTTTGAACATCTAAAAAAATCACTATGTAAATCTTATGCATTCTTATTACAACTTACCCCATTCTTTAAGCTGTCATTTGCCTGATATGCGATGTCAGACACTATCGTCACAGCAGCTGAATGAACAAAACGCAACATGAGTTAGAGGCGTGCGTTGTAACTAATTAAAGTCAGAATAGAGGAAACACATATAGCTTTAGTATGGCTCCCTGATCAGACATAAGACAGAGATAGTGCAAGTGTCCCCTAATGCATTAAACATGAGTGTACACACATAAGAGTAGAAATGACTGCTTGGAGGGCTAGGGCTGTGCTAAATCGGCTCTTCCATGATCGCTGCTCCATGTCAAATGAGTGCAAATAAAGTCAACAAGAAACAACAAACAGTGGACTCTATAGGTCTGCAGGGATCATCTATAGTCACTGTGTCCACCACTGAGGTATAGCTGGGGGGTATAGAGGGGCATTATGGACTGGAACACCTCATTTGACAATACTATTCTATAGGTGTAGACCGTTAAAAGGGCCCAGATTACGCTATTTTCTGGTCTATGTTATAGTGTTGTTTCCTCATCACAAACATACCTGGAGTTGTGTTTTTTTTCATTCACACATGTTTAACACACAAATCCCGCATTTTTAGGCTGTGTTCTTCTTTCAAACACTCTGCTCCACCTTGTGATGTCATGTGGTAATACAGGAAGTGCTCTAAATACATCTTCACTAGAATCGTTTGGATCGTTTCAGGCCTGGAAGTGCCTAACTTTACTGAACTAAAGGTAAACGGCACTGAGCCAACAGTGGTACGTACCCTGGGTGTCTTCATATTCCTGGGAGTCGGGGGACAGATTGTTGAGGTAATCTAAAAAAAATAAAAACACAGTCAGTTAAAATAAATGGATTAAAGGTCCTATATTGTGCAAAACTTAAGTCATGTTATAATGTTGTTACCTTCTCAAAAACATTCCTTGAGTTGTGTTTTGTTTCATTCACACATGTTTGAATAAACCTGCATTATTAGTCTGTCTACATCTCCAAGGCTCAAAATGCTCTGTTTGACCTTGTGATGTCATCAAGTGGTAGTTTTCAAGTTAACAGCTACATTTTACATTTTGTTCAGTAGAGATCAGAAATTCCAGAGCTGAAATTATCCAAATAATTTTAGTGAAGGTGTATGAAATTTAAAAACACAGTGGAGCACTTCCTGTCTTACCACATGACATCACAAGGTGGAACAGAGTGTTTTCATTTTGAGAGAAGAACCCAGCCTAAATATGCAGGGTTTGTGTGTTAAATGTGTGTGAATGAAACGAAACACAACTCCAGGTGTATTTTTTATAACAGATCAGAATATAGAGCAGTGGTCCCCGACCACCAGGCCGTGGACCGGTACCGGTCCGTGGATCAATTGGTACAGGGCCACCGGCTATCCAAGAAATAATTTATTATTTCCATTGTATTTATTAACCAAGTCTGAACAATCATTTATTTTGAAAAATCTTTTATTTTGAAAAATGACCGGATTTTCTCGGTCACATTTCCGTCACTTGAGCGCCGACAACTTAACCCACAAATTAGCAAAATGAGTAAAAAACAGACGTCTTTGGAAAGTTTCTTTTCAAAGGGGAAAAGGGCCAGTGAAGAGACAGAAAAAGAGCCAACTTCCAAGTAAAAGAAAGCTTTTAACAGACAATACCAGGAGTTCTACTTGAACTATGGATTTATCGCGACAGGTGATTCCCACAGACCAAGCCCGCTCTGCATAATATGCGGCGACCAGCTCTGCATTGAGGCAATGAAGCCTTCAAAACTGCTCCGCCACTTGGAGAGCCCCCCCCCCCCCCGGTCCACGGAAAAATTTTCAAGCGTTGGCCGGTCCGCGGTGATAAAAAGGTTGGGGACCACTGATATAGAGTAATATGGACCCTTTAAATTAAAAAAGTATCTATTTTTGACTCACCGGTGAGGAGCATTCTGTACTGAGCCACGCGAACGATCACCTGCAGCAGCTGGTGTTTCAGAGATGACTTTTGAGAACTCTGTGGAAAAAAAACTTTAGTGTAATTACAATTGGTCATAGTATTTTTTCCTAATTTCTTTTGAGCTATAATCCATAATGTGCATTTAGTGGAATTACAATGGCAAAATGAGGGATGGCGTGTTGACAGAGATACAGGGCCAAGATTTTTTGTTATAAATTCATGTTCAGCATCAATAGCAATTAGTTCAATTCAGTTAATCTTTATTCCAGACTCATGGCCCATTCTAGTGTCTTCTCCTTATGTAGGACCGGGTTTGACCTTTTACTTTTTACTACATCACAATCAAACTTGTTACAATCAAATATAACTACTACAACAGTATTCAAAAGGAAAGAGAGTGAAAGACGAAAGTTCTGAAGTAGTAAGAAACTTGAGATTTAGCTATAATCTGGTTCTGGTTAAATCCTGGTTAAGTCTTGGTTTGTTCCTGGTTTAGGTCTAGTTTAGTTCAGGGCACATTCACACTTGGGACTAAACCTGGAATAGATCAGGATTAAACCAGTATTTGAACAGGGCCAAACCAAGTCTACATTAGGACTAAGGGTGACTCTTCCCCACACACCAAAACAAAACTGGGACTTAAGTTGGACTAAACGCTGAAGTAAACCTGGACTAGACCAGGATTAAACCATGATGAGAACAAGACTAGAACCAAATCTACAATTAGGGATGCACCAATCAGATTCGTATTGTAGTTCAGTTGTGTCTTATTTTCTTGTTGTTTAAAGTAAATAACAGCTGTTTTCAGTCTCAGCGGATATCAAGTATTGGCAGATACTTAAAGCTATAATAAAAAATAAATAAATAAATAAATTGTACCAGAAATGTAAAAGCAGGATCGGTGCAGGACTCATATTGGTTCAAAACCAGGACAAATAAGGTAAAGTGTGGACCCACCCATAGAGTTCACTTAAAAGGCAAAAACTTTTATTAGATGGTTTGCATTAAAACTGTATTATCCCTACATACCACAATATGGAAACCGTCACCATAACAAAGTTCTTATGTCAAGTCTGCGTTAAAACTAAACTCATGACAAAGCCAGTAGTGAAGGTTCTTACATTAGTAAAACATGTTTAGGAGAAGCTGAGGACTTTTAAACTACGCTTGTTCTAAATTAGTGACCGCTCCTTCTCCTCCGAGCTCCATTAAAACTAACAAGAAATACAACAGGCTCTGTCCATTAGGGCCTTAACTGAGCCAAAGTGTCACTGCATTCCCACTATCCCCCTGCATTATTACAAAGGGCTGAAATGAGCCACGGAAATGTGTGAAATTCGTTCATTTAGCAAAATCCCACAAGAGGAAAACGAAAGGAAAATGTATGTGTGGTGACAGAAGGACAATGCTCTTTGCAGCTGGCCATTTTGTATTGTAAAAGTGAGACAAAATGGTGAACAGATGTTAAAGATTCTATCCTATACATAACTTCTATACACGTAACATTATCACTAATTTGATAATAACCATCAGTGGAAGGGAGATATAATGCCAAAATTGAACTATCAGACTCAAAAGTTGGTGTGTTAGAGCAGACCTATTCTGCAAAATCGACTTTTCAGAGCTTTTAACCATGTTATAGTTGTTTCCTTCTCATTTACCCCCCATTTACTCCCTAGTGTAATTTGCAGCTATACATAGGTGGTGCAGACAGCCACACGGCTGTTTGTCGTGATAACGTTTAAAATGACGTCAGCTCCCATTGGGCACCGAAATTCTACCACAGAAGTCAGCAGGCTTGTTTCTTTTAAGTTGTTTTAGATTAATATTGCAATTTAAAATGTGCAAATCATAACATAATGATCCATGAGTGTCATAGATAATAACTATATAGCAGACACAAGCACAATATATCTTTTAAGCATGAAAACTATGTAAATATTTGCGTTTGACAGCATTTGCTATAACTAAACAATTATATGTTTATGGGTTGTGTTAAACCCTATTTAGTCCTGGTTTAGTCCTTGGTTAGACTTAGTTTAGTCTGGGTTAGACCTGGTTTAGTCCTGGTTTAGAGCTGGTTTAGTCCTGGTCTAGATCTGCTCTTGTGGGGGTTCCTGGTCTGAAGTGGTCAGTATCGTACAGGGGTGTTGTAGACCTGCTTTAATCTGGGTTTAGTCCTGGCTTAGACCTAGTTTAGTCCTTGGTTAGACCTAGTTTAATCCTTGGATAGACCTAGTATAGTCCTTGCTTAGACCTGGTTCAAAGATGCTCTTGTGGGGTGTTCCCTGTCTGAAGTTGTCAATATCTATCCCATGTGCTGTAGACCTAATTTAGTACTTGATTTCCTTGGTTAGGCTTAGACCTAGTTTAGTACTGGTTTAGACCTGGTTTAATCCTACTTTAGAGCTCATCCAGTGGTGTGTTCCTGATCCGAAGTCATCAGTATCTGTCTCAGGTACTGTAGACCTGGTTTAGTCCTTGGTTAGACCTAATTTAGTCCTGGTTTATTGTTCTGGGTTAGACCTGGTTTAGCCCTGATTTGAAGCCGCTCTTTTGAAGGATGTGCTGCATTGCAGTGTGTATCAACTGCCGGAAACCATAGTGAACCAGGGTGCACATGGGGAATAGAGGCTGATCTGTAGCTAAAATTGTGTTGGCTATTCCCATAATATTATTCCAGTTTAAGGTGTTAATTTTTAAAGTCTCTAGATAGAGTAAAAATAGAGCAACTGTTAACAGGTGTCTTGTGAGCTAATTATAACTTATTTTCTTCAACAACTTTATTATTATAGTGTTTTGGGAAGTCATTATAGTTTATTGGTCACGATAGGGTTCATAAGCATTTCTTGTTGAGGTAGGGATTAAACAAAGAGTAAATGTCTTCAGATCTCTTCCAAGGCATTACCCAAAGGTCCCTGCTAAGGACTTGAACCAGGAATTTTCTAGTCCATAGGTGAATGCTCTACTCACTGACCCTTAAAGCTAAAGTTGAAATACTCTGTAAAAACACAACAGAATAAACAGTGATTTTACCCAAAACCATAGAATGAAGAGAGCTACCAAGATTCTTGTCTCAGTAAGATATTCATTTCATGCATGTTACAGTCACATGTGTGGCTGCAGATATTACACAGGATTTTTCCATGCATATCTAATACAGAAAGCTGTAGCCTATCAGACGGAACAAGCCTACAAGAGAAGCAGATACATCAAAATTGGAAGTTGGACTAAACCCAGAACTAATCCTGGACTAGACGAGGACTAAACCAGGATGAGAACGAGACCACAACCAAAACTACTGTAGGACTCAAATTGGTCCCAAACTAGGACAAATAAGGTGGTCCACACCCAAAGTGTGGACCCACTCTTAGATTTCACTTAAAAAGCTAAAACTTTTATTAGATGGTACTTAAATAAAAAGCGTATTATCCCTATATACCACCACAAGAGATGCGGTTCAATTATTAACCTTAAAGAGAAATAGATGTTATCATATACATACATGTTTGTATAAACAAACCTATTTCTCAGTATTATAAAGTATAGATTGGTTGTTCGAGCAGTGAAACCACAGAGCACACATAGCCACCATCACACCATCAACACCATCAGAACTAGACTAGGGATGTGTTCATATTTGCAAAAAAATTATCTGGGACAAAACCCGTAACTGCGGACAAGACAGAAATTAAACATGACGGTAAGGTGTATGTTTAGGTTCTAATTTGAAACAACTCCATATTTTGCCAGTGTAAAGTCCCACCTCAAACTGTTGCACCACGGCACAGAGCCCTGGAGAGGTCCGGCAGCTGTCCTCCAGCAGAGACACACTGCGGTCATAATGTCCAATGAACGTGGTGAACACCAAGAACTCAGGCTTCCTAGACAAGAAGATGTCTGCTATCTTCTGACTGTCACTCCTGTAAAAACACACACGCACGCACGCACACACACAAAGTTTATTATTAAAATCCATTTCTGCAGTATAGGAAAATGATGAGTTTTTGTTAAAATTACCTGTACATAAAAAGTGAATGACCTGTTTTTATTCTAAATACAATAAAAAACATGTATTTTTTTTAATGTTTTTATTTATATTAAGAGACCTAGTTTATTTCTCACCACAGCCTGATTCGTCCCTCCAGCTCAGACAGGATCCTATGATGAAGGCTATAGACATCAGGTAACTCGATCAGAATCTCCCTGAGTCTCTCCTCCTCCACCACGGGCTGCCCCTCTGAGTCCACCGCAGACAGCACCGCCTCACAGAAGTCCTGGAAAAGTCAATTAAAGGTACACCATGTAAAAGTTTTGGTGAAGGTTCCACATCAACAAATCAAACTATCATCAAAACTTTCCTTGACTTTAGAAATATGGTATGTAGTAGTAGTAGTAGTAGTAGATTTGACCCAAAGAGCTCTTCAATCCTGCTTTGTATTCATTTTTATTTACGTACTAGCATAGTATCATCTGTAATGAAGCTAATATTGCCACAAACTAAGTTAATACTGGTTTTATAAAGACACCTGCTTTCCCCCATGGAGATGTTACTGCTTTTCCTGGAATGTTTCACAGTATTGCATTAAACTTTTCTTGACATTTTTTTGTCTTGTTTGTTGGTGTTACCCGTCAGTCATCAAAATGAGTTGCATTGCATTCATACAGTGAGTGGGTTTGTCTCTCCGTAGATCTTACTTGTAACTTGGCCTAACATTCTTAACTATATTGACTGGAAGTGTGACGGCCTTATGTGATTTTTGGCACAGAGAGCTTTAAGGTTACGGTAAGGTGGAACATTGTAGGCAAAGCAATAACATCTCCATGGAGACAAGCAGGCTAGTTTGTCTGGCAAGTTTTGAAATGATAATTAAAAACAAGTTTGGCTTACATCGTGAAGAAGCTTGAGGAGTTTTACATGTCTGCGGAAATATTAAAGAAAAAAACAATTAGCCACATCAAAAATGAATACACTTATATTAGTTTAATTTGAATAACAAGGGAAATATTTTCACTTACTGCCTCTCTGTGTCCAGCAGCTCTTTAGCCACATAATAGGCTCTGGAGTGACCGTCAGGCTGTAGACAGTATACAGACACTCATCAATGTTTATATGTTATAAATGAACACGAAGACTGTGTGTAATAAACCAGATTTGGTTTAGATGAATAAGAACATTTATAACTGTTGTCAATGTACATTTTAATACAATATAAAGAACTGTTATGCATGTATTTCAAGTGTTTTTATTTTTTTCACCTTTTTGTTTTTTGAAGTATTTTATAAAATTGAGCAAACAACAAAAAATATGCTTGTGAGACTTATTGTGATTTGGGAAAAGAAATTGAAACATGTTTTTTTAAATCTTCCAATAAACACTCATCTAAGTACATGACCCCAGTGACCTGTCTCTGGTAGGAACTGTCAGCGGTGCAGCCCTCCTCGTCTGAAGTGCGTCCCTGCTCTTCATCTGTCACTGGAGCAGAAGCCACTGAGCACACTTTATATGCCTCTGTGTAAGCACTGGGAGAAACAAAGAGAAGAAAATAAAAATGTAATAGTAAACATATGGAACATTATTTTACTTTATTAATAAATGCATTAAGCAAGACTTGAGCGCTGTCTGGGTCAAACTGAGTAAAAATATAATATTCACAGATGTTTCACATCAAAACTAGATAAACCCATTGATCAAAAAATATCACCAGATTAGTTACAGCCCTACTTTATAGTAACCTCCAGTGTACCCATGCAGATATCTTAAAGACCCCTTTGCTGTCCACGACCACTCTCAAAAACAATACAGTGCAATCCTGTTGAACACATGAAATGCAAATCAAATTTAAAGATTTTTTTTTTCCTTTAAAAACAATTTCTTAAACACTGTGCTGCCCTAGTCATCTCATTATTAATATTAATAATCTGTATCTGAAGAACTACTATATACTAATGACAAATAGCTGTTTAAAAACAGAGGACAAAAAATACTTATACTATGATTTGATGCATTCTGCCAGGCCATATTTGGCACACTATCAGACTGTGACAGACAGTGACAAATTTTACACAAAAAAATTAAATCTGGTTCAGCCCTGTTAACCTAAACTTTCAAATTCTTGCTTTCATTAACGCTTTTACTTTGAAATATCCCTCCCTACCATTTGAAAACACGTATTCCCACCAAGATCCAATAAACAGGTCCTTGCAGTGTCATCCTAACCTAAAGTGTGTGTTGTAACGTTCTCATGCCTTTTCTTTGGCACTAAATGACACTGCTAATCGCTTCAACGCTGTGGGAAGTGTGAGAATAAAAGTTCAAAGTTACAATAATGATGTGTTCCTTTCGTGGTATGTTTCACAATGGACCCAGCCCTACTGAGACGGGAATTAGCCACATAAGAACAACATATGGACACAATTCCATTCTCTGCATCCGAAGCATTTAGGCTACACGGATCATTAGCGCGCACCATCTCAGAACGTGATATGCAAAACAAGGCACTGAAAGCCAAATGCATGCACAGATTCCTATATTATTACTGTGTTATATCATGGCCACTGTCACAATCCCTGCATATGGATGACCAGAGGCAGTAGAAAGAGATTTAGAGAATTCATTTTGCTTTGTGTTAATTATTGGAGGGAATATTTACTTTCTAAAGTGGAGAATAACTGGAGAGCCATAATGTGATGTGCAGTCCGGGTTTAATCTTGGTTTGTTTAGGCATTTACACGTCCTGGTTTAGTCCTAGATTGCACCCACTTAAAACCTGGGACAGATTAGGTTTGGTCTTGGTCTAGTCCAGGTTTAGTCTTGGTCTAGTCCAGGTTTAGTCTTGGTCTAGTCCAGGTTTAGTCTTGGTCTAGTCCAGGTTTAGTCTTGGTCTAGTCCAGGTTTAGTCTTGGTCTAGTCAAGGTTTAGTCTTGGACTAGCCCAGGTTTAGGTCTCAGGGTTTAGACCCAGTTTAGGTTTCAGGGTTTAGACCCAGTTTGCATGTGTGAACTTAAACTAAAGGCCTGTTCACACTTGGAACAAAATTGGGATAAAATTTGGAACAAACCTAGAAATAAACCTAAACCTAAAACTAAGCCACTAAACTAAGACAAGACCACATAGGACTAAACTAGGACTAAAGCAGAATTGGACCAGGACGAAACCAGGACCAAACTGGGCTCAAACCAGGAATGGGAATACATTCTTCAGTTAACCCTGGTTTAGACAAAATTAGCTAGCTTAGTCCTGATTTAGAACTGGTATAGTCCTTCTTTAGTCTTGTTCAGGTTACTTTTATTTACTGAGTCAGTCCTGTATATGGTTTAATTTAGTTATAAGCTACCTGTTATAAACTGACATTTTGGGGACATTTCACCATTCAAAAGATAATATTATTTTGTTTTACAAATGAAGTACAGACCAGAGATTTAGTAAATACATTTACTCTCACATGTATTATTATTATTAGTAAAATTTGCTGGAGCAATGAAGCGTGCAATAATAAATACTGTCCCTTTAGGCTCCAGATCCAATTATACAACGAATAATAGAATAGGTTTGAACAGGAAAACTGTATATATCTGCAAGCGTATAGCACTGCAACTTATTATGATTTATATTAGATTAGAATAACTGATTTATTATTATTTGTATGGGTTTAGTTCCTCGTGACCTAAGTGGTTAACCTTATGCAATTCGGTCTAAAGACCTGATGTATGCTTAATTAAGGTAGTAGTAGTAATAATAATAATAATAATAATACATTTTAATCATTTTTCAGTGTAAGTAAAAATTATCTTAGCTTCAACCATTACTCAAAAATTGTGTGTAGCTCTACACAGCCCTGCCTCCACCCCTCCCACTCTCCTTTCTCCCTGTTCTCCCCAATTGCTTTCTTTCTCTCCCCCACCCATTCTGCCTCCCTCTCATAGATGCCCTCGTTGACACTCTCCCTCTCTTTTCTCTCCTCCCCTTCTTTTCTTCCTTCTCCCTCGTTTCTCTCTGTCCCCCTCTCCACCTCTTCTCCACCTTCTCTCCCTCCCACCTTCTTACATCCCTTAATTACCCCCCCCCCCCCTCTTCTTCATTGTAGTGGTAGGTCCAGGCTTCCTCTCTGGTGATTAATAGTGAGGTGGTTTTGGACTCATCGTTCTTCTGCAGTGACACAAACCACAGGCAGATACCATCTTTGCATTCACTGCACACTGCATTACGCTCCACATCTACCACCGCAGGGAGGGTTCAAGGGCTCACATGCTCCACTGTACAAGCTTGTTTTTATTTTCCAGATATGTGTAAAATTATTAATTGATTATTAAAGGAGCTAGTCCATTTTAAGTGGTTTGTCCAAAGTTATTTCTCACTTACCTTATGCATTCCAAACATCTTAATTATTCACTATTCATTATTATAAATAAATGTTGATTGATTCACAGCAAAGAGTATTTAAAAAGCCCATCTTACACTATTTTCTGATCTTTGTTATAATGTTGTTTTCTCATTACAAACATACCTGGAATTGTGTTTTGTTTCATTCACACATGTTTAAGACACAAATCCTACATACTTAGGCTGAGTTCTTCAAACTGAAAACACTCTGTTCCACCTTGTGAGGTCATGTGGTAATACAGGAAGTGCTCCACTGTGTTTTTAAACTCCAACTCCAATTATATGGATAAATTCAGCCATAGCAATCTCTACTGAACAAAAGTTAAAAGGCAGCTGTCAGCTTGAAAACTACCACCTCATGACATCACAAAGTGGAAGAGAGCATTTTCAGCTTGGAAGATATAGACAGACTAATAATAAAGGGTTACTCAGACATTTATAAATTAAACAAAAAACAACTCTAGGTATATTTTTGATGAGGTAACAAAATTAAAACATACCTTAAAGCTCACATGAATCAATTTTGCGTAATATAGGACCTTTAAGCCCTCTCAGAGACGAGAGCAGGGTTTTGCCATGATGGTAAAGCTAACAACAACTAGCATGATAATGTGTGTACTACTTCATTAGTTGACATTAAAACTATGCAGACAGCACACAGCAGGCATATTTTGGCCATGACGGCTCCTTATACATTGTTTTAATCCACAGCACATATTAGCTTTTGAACTTCTCAATGTTTTCTCTGCCAGCAAAAAACTGTTAAATTTTTTTTCTTCAAAAAGGTTCTATTATTCAGCCCGAAAAGACGTGATTGAGAGAAAAAAAAAAAAAGGCTTTTCAACTGACAACAATCTCTGAAAAATAATAAGGTTCAACATTGTGGACGATAAGCGATAATTGAAAATCTCTAATAGAGTTACTGGTATATCTATGACTTTCAAAATACTGAAAAATTTGAACTGTTGCCATAGCATTTAATAATATGAAATAAAATATATCTTTTGAAATGGAAACAGTCCTCAAAATGTTGCATATAACAGGAAGACTAAGCCCATGAATAGGCCCCTGCCCTCAATCTGACATAATGACAACATCAAATTCCTTCACAGTCTAACGTTACCTTGGGGTGTGTACTCAGTGTAAAGTTTGGGAGTCATTAACACTCTCCAATGCCCTATATATCAGCATGGGTCCAGTGCACTCCTCTCTCACCTCATCAGAGCCTGAACACTTGTAAATCCTCTTTGCAGGGAGCTTAGTTAACTTCACACAAATAGAAAACTGCAGCAGTTTGAGTAAATGTGGCAATGACCATCAGCAATATGCTCTGGTACATTAGGGAAGCAAAAACAGCTTTTGGAGGTAAAAACTTGAGACGTTCCACATGATAAACACAGTAGTGCATGAAACTAGACACTAAACTGGTAATTCAAACTGCAATATTTTGTTGAATTAATTTGGGCTTAAAGAGTAAACTACAGCGATTAGGGTGATTCGAAATAACTAGCTATGTTCAACAAATGTGAAAAAGGTGGTCTTGACGTAGATGTTTTAGCCTGCGGTGCTGTCCCTATTTAGTCCTGGTTTATCCCTAGTTCATCTCTGATTTCATAATTAAAATGTTTTGGATATATAAAGTGTATTTCAGGACACATAAATTACTTTAGAAATTGCAATCATACGGAATTAACGATCTGCTTATCACTACTAGCCACAGTTGCCCTGGGGCTGATGGACAAATGGCTACCAATCTTTGCCAACATCAGCCTCTTCATCCACCACCAATGTTTCACTTAAACATTTATATATTCACTTGTAAAGTGTTTAAAGTGTCTTGCCCAAGGACACAACAACAGAAGAACAGAGGTGGTTCTGGTTTGTAGGTGATTCTGTTACCACTGTGCCCCTTTGTTCCTACAATGTCATTCCCCCTTTACAACTTCAGTAACACAAAGCAAAAACAAATGCTCTGTTAAAGGTACACTGTGTAATTTTTCTAGGGATGGAGTTATTGCTTTACTAAGAATGTTTGACAGTATTGTATTAAACTTATTTTTCCAAGAAAACAAGCAGGTGGCGTCACCAGGCCAAGTTACAGGTCAGATCTGTGGAGAGGCAACCATGCACTCAGTAACAATGCATGTTTTATTAGGTATTTTTGAGCAATGCTGTCAAGAAATGCATTACGCCGTTTAAAGTGGCAGTGTATCTAATATTTCCCATGTAATTCTTTTGCCCAAGGGAAACAATCACCTCTTGGGATCAAAATAAGTATCTGCTGTAGCCGCATCTAATTACAAATATTTTACAATCCGTGAAACAGCAAGTAACGTTGGTGTATGCTAGCACTTACAAACTCATTGTGGTGAATAATTAGGATACTAGAATGCATGTGAAAAGTGAGGAATAACTTTGGATCTCTGCAAACTCTGTAAAGCATCTTTAATGCCATACTGTGGAACATTTCAAGCAAAGCAGTATTATCTCCACCAAGACAACAGGTACTGTACGCTTCACTAGAAAAGTTACACAGTGCAACTTTAAATCAATTTTTGTCTTACCTTTCAGTTTCTTCACGTGGCAGTGGCGGTTTCTTCTCAAACCCCGGCAGGCTGCTCATATCCACGTATCCATCTGTGTCGTTCGCTGTCGCCTTTTGCCGATTGGAACGCTCGAAGTACTCTGTGAATGGAAACTGCTTCACGGGCCTCCTCTGTGGGACCTGAACATTCTCATAATCCGAATTTATTGCCGGCACATTTTCGTAATCTGAATTGTCCATGATCGGGAATGAAATTGACCTAGGTTTAGTGAGAGGAAGAGGTGCAAATGGCACACGGGAGCGATCATCGAAAGACTCAACTCTAACAATACTGCGATTCAAAAAAGACACTGAACCACTTTTTTTCTTATTATCATAAAGTAAGAAAGCTGGTTCTGATTGTTGACTTCGTGAGATCAGATTTGGCGAACTGGTCAAGCTATGCGTATCCAAATCCGTCAATCTACTAGAAATTTCAGGTTGCTTGTTGTCACTTTTCCTTCTAAATTTTAACATCAAAAATCGTTTCAAGGAGGATTTCTTCTTTTTAGTTTTCTCAGAAGGGTCAGTTTCGATAAGTAGTGAAGGTGAACTTTTTGTGATGGGCTTTTTGGTGATGTACGCTAGCTCAAACGGTGGCGGTATATCGACTACTGAGGTTGGAGTGGAGAGAGGCGAATTCTGGCTAAAATTCGAAAACATTGCACGATTTCGCATTGGGGATCCTTGCATCTCTTGCCCCTCCATTGACAAAGATCTTGGGTATAATGGTAAATAATGAGGTTTTTGATATCCCGCATGTCTTACTAGCATCGGACTACCGCTATGTCCAACAATACCACTTTTGTAGCTTCTTAAATCACTACTTCGTTGCGACATTGATCCGGTTCGTGCTCCTATTGATGTCTTGCGTCCAGGCGTATCATAAACGTGTTCTTCGTTAAAATCCAAATCGAAAGGTGCGATTGGAGAGTCCAATTTGTCAAATAAATCGCTTGGGAAGAGTAATTCAGACAGCGACGATGATAGCTGTGTCTCCTTTGCTTTTGAAATAGACACAAGCCTGAATCTTGGCTGGGAATCTGGACTATTTGAACAACATGATGTTTTTTGTTGCTTATCTATTCCAAAATTCTTGTCCGAGCATGTACAAAATGTGTTCAAATCGCTGGTTCTATCTTTGCTACCAATCTCAACATACTCCTCAGTCAAAACATAGTCTGATTCATCTATTCCTCCTCCCATTGCGTTCCTGTATGGATTTTTATGAAGATTGAAAGAACCAACTCTGTCAATGTTAACAGACACGAGCTTTGGCAATGTATTATTTTTTAAGTTCAAATCTTTACTTATAATGTTTTCTAGCTGATTGTAATTTGAGTCTCCAACTTCAAGTTTGGATGGAATTACATAATCAGCAGCTTGTTCCTTGTTGACGTTGCATTGTGTGGCCACCATTTTCCCATATACATTTCTCTGACAGTTGAACGATCCAATTCTTTCAATGTTAACATGAACCAGCTTTGGTGATGCATTGTTGTTTGCTATGTTAAAATCTTTACCAATAACCTGTGCTAATTTGTTGCTATCTACGTTCAAATTGTCCATCTCAACTTTCAAATCAGGACTGTTTTGTTCTTCATTGCAAAGCTTTTGTGCATAGACATTTTGATGGAATTTGAACGGTTTAAGTTGAGGTGACGCATTATTCTTCATGAGGCTCAAATCTGTTCTTAAAAAATCTTCCTTTTGATTGCAAGTCGTATTTGAATTCTTTACCTCTTCCATTTTGTTCTCATTATCTGGATCAATACTATTCACTGAAATATCTCCCACTGAAATCCCATCTGTGTCAGCCATTGCTTCCCCTCCATCGCAGACATCCACCTCAACAACATCGTCATTCGAATCAACTTCTTCAACTGTATCCAAAGTCTCCAATGATTCCGTCTTTTCTGTCAAAGTACTCAACCTCCAATCTTCATCAATTTTGCTTTTGTTTTCGTCGCCATTCTTCAAGACAATTTGCACAACATCATGCGCTTTGAGAACATTCCCATTGTCAATAAAGTTGCATTTCAAGCTGCCGTTGGGGTATCTGTCCTGGCTTGGTGTTTGTGGTGGCGTCCCATTATGGACGTGTTTTTTGGGTTTAGGGGCAACGGATGGTTTGGGACCCCGGGTTGAAGACATGAGAGGGGAGTGAGGGCTGAGCACCGGAGAAGGCTTGGACCAGTCTGAAACAACAACAGGAAAAAGGAAACTGTAAGATTGTGGACTTTAAAATAGCTTAAGGTCACTCATATTGTGTCTCCGTTGTTTAGACTGAGAGGTTTAGGGGTGGTTACACCTGGTTAAGTCCTAGACATAGATTCTGTTTAAGTTTCAAGTCCAATGCTTGATTAATTGCTGGCTTACTTAGACTTGACATGCTGATTTAGTCCTGGTTTAGTCCAAGATAAATTGGTTTTGATAATTTTTACTTAATCTTGATGAAGTCTTGATAATGTAATTTAAGGTTGCTCTGTAACCTTTCTCTGCTTGTCTTCATGGGGATTTAATGCTTTGCCTGGAATGCTCCACAGTATCACATTGTGAAGCATTGTGATTGTTTAGCATCAAATGCTTCACAGTATGAACAGATATCATTCTAAAATTTTTATTTTATTACAGGTGTTTTTACTGTTCTCAAAATCTTACTTATTTTACTATGACTGGGGCCATCCTTCCACAGAGCTGACCTGTAACTTTGCCAGGTGAAGCTAACTCCTTGTCTCCATCAAGAACAGATAAGTTTAAAGCCATGCTGTGGAACATTCTAGGCCAAACAATACCATCTCCATGGACACAAGCAGGTGGTGTGCCTATAACCAGAAAAGTTGTAGAGTTGTTACTCCTTTAAAATAGCTTTAAGGTCATTCATGCCTAGTTTAGCCCAAGTTTAGTCATGGTTTAATCCTGGCTCGGATTGATTATATTTATAAGCTATTTTAGTCCTGTATTTGTTATAGCAGTTTTGGCTGACATACAAGTATCATAGGTTGGATTTAGTTTTGTTTAGTAAGTGGAATTTGGTTAGCCATGGTTACCTTATAGTCCTGGTTTAGTCCTGGGGTCTCTAGTTTTGGATAATCACTAGTTACCCAGGCTAATTATAGTCCTATATTAGCATTCAAAGTCCATAGTTGGAATAAGCCACTGCCACCTGCTGCCCCTGACATAGGCCTATATAAGTGAACCAATCATTTTTTTATTTATTAGCAATTCATTTATTTTTATTTTTATTAATTATTTTCCAGTGTTAAATCATTCCAAGATCTCAAGGTGATTTGAATAGTTGTATGAGTCACCAGTCTAATCCAGCTTCAATTTAACCTGATATAGGCATGTTTTCATATTTATGTATCCCATTGTCCAGGCTAAAAAAATACATTACATTTAGGGATTTCCCTGACTCACTTCCTGCGATTGAAGTTGAACAGAGAGTTCGGCTGCGTTTATGGACCAGAGAAGAATAGAGGCTACAGTAAAAGGGCACGCTCTCAAAGTTACTCACAATAAAGAGCAAATGAATTAAACGGTCAAATACGAACACATACGCCTGTTTTAATGATCAAGTGCCAATATGTAGCCTATGATATGTCAACTTTGCTAATTAAAATAGCTTTAGCGGGTATTAATAACTTAGCAAGGCTAGCTAACATTCTATTTAAGTTTTTATTGCTAACGCACATCTCCATGGAGACAAGCAGATGACGGACCATCAACAAGAAAACTTACTTTATGGATAATAAATTAATTAAATTGGAAGCAAACTAAATCATCTTTAAATGTTGGTGTATTGACTTTCAGCTTGATTTTTTTTTTTCTTTGAACACATTTGAAATTATAAGTTATAGTCACCTTGAGCTAGTATGGGCTTGAATGATTTTAACCTCACCTAAATGAACTTCCGGTGGATTTTCTCAAGAACAAATTTACTAGTAAATCTTTTGAATGATCAAGTGATGCGGAGATGTGTTAAATAGGAATAATATCATCAGTAACATCTTACCGGAGTTCATTTTGAGTGTGTCGCCTCTCTCATGTCGTCCTCAAACGCTCAAATCCACGTGTAGTTTTGAATAAAGTCGCTCTCTCACGTTTGGCTTTCACATCACCGCTGCCTGCGCTCTAAAGGAGTGTCACTACAAACCGCTCGGTCTCCTCCTCGCGCCCCTCTGTGACTGCATGTGCGCGTGAGAGGCGCTGCTCAGCTGATCGCTCGCCTTGTGCCCTCGTGCCCTCCTCCCCTTCCTCCTCCGGGTCCTGAGCGCGCGAGACTAGACTGGAAACACAATGACGGGGGTCCAGGTCAACAACATCACAGCGGGAGCAGCAGGTGTGACGAGGAGCGCAGGAAGTACGGTACATTTATGTAGATACATGTTGATGCTGGTTTAGTGTCACAAAATTTACGCTGTCTGGAAATATTGAAAAATCTGATTGTGAATCTTGGAATACTCCACCGTTTATTTTCATAGTTCCTGTAACTTGGTCTGGTGCTTGTTTTCATGGAGATGGACTTATAATTTAAGTTAAAACATGTTTTAAATTTTAATGCCATATTATGGAAAATAAAGCATATAACATTTCTGTGGCTACAGCAGGTGAATCCTTCAGCATAAAATGAAAATGGAACCACACAAAATATCTGTTTTTTTTTGTTTGTTTTTTGTTTTAACATTAATTAATTAATTGATTAATCAGTTAATTAATTAATTAAATAATTAATTAATTCATTCATTCATTCATTAATATGTTGGCTAGTTTTATTGCTTAGAGTGTTACAGAATATTACCGGGAATGCTTTGGTTCAACATCTTGCTTCTTGCTGTCTTAAATTCATTAACTGAATATAGACTACAAGGGGCGCCCAAACTCTTGAATGAGTAGGTCTACATTTTAGTGGGCCATGGACCAATCATATTTGGCAATTAGTGAGTTTATCTTTGAAGAAATTTGTGATTAAACTGTATTTATCTATTATGCTGTTAAACTAGTTGGGTTCTCCCCCAAACTATAGGCATATACATGTACAATATACACACTGCAAATCTGAATGAAATACAGATTTTCTTACAGATCTCAACAAACACTGACAGACCAAAGTGTACACCCTGAGGATCATGTTTGACCCACGGGCCCCACATTGGGCACCCCTGGACTATACAGTAATGTCCCATAAAGTGTCATTGAATAGCCTTGTTTGTGATGGGTCTTCCTGTCCTTGTTTGCTGCAGTCTGTCTCAACATAACAGGAACCTGCTCTCTCTGCTTCCTGCTTCACATCCTCCTGGACCAAACCTCATGTGTGGCTCCTACTACGGCCTCTTTCCATTATTGTCAAGCTGCACAAGATTTATGACAACCACTAAATGCATGTGCAGCCCACCGTGCATACAGGACCATACGGGAGTCACATCAGTGGGGGTTGCATTAATGATATGATGTAAGATTAGAATTGAAATCACAGTATTTTGGGATTGCGCTCATGGTATAAACTTTGTGCCATATTCACCACATTTCTTTGTTTTTAAATATTTTCTGTCTCACCATAAGGTCAAAGTCAATCCACAAATGCAAGGCAAGGTTATTTGTATAGCACAGTTCATACACAAGTAATTCAAAATGTTTTATCAAATCACAATACAAACAAATCAAAACATAAATAATAATCATAAACTTAACACTGAAAGAGAAGAGTACAGAATAAAAACCTTTCAGTCATATGCACAGCTAAACAGAACCGTTTGAAGCCTGGATTTAAACATTGTCAAAGTAAAGGCCTGTCTCACATCTTCAGGAAGACTGTTCCAGGTTTTAGCTGCAGAAACGCTGATTCCCCATGTTTAGTCCTGACTCCAACAGGAGGCCGGTCCCTGAAGTCCTCAGAGTGTGAGATGGTTCATATAGCACTACAATGTTAGAGATGTTCTTTGATGCTGTTCCATGGAGAGACTTGTTCACAAGCAGAGCTGCTTTAAAGTCTATTCTCTGAGCCACAGGAGCCAGTGCAGAGACCTGAGCACAGGACACATGTGCTCGTACTTCCTGGTTCTAGTCAGGTCCAAGCAGCAGCATTCTGGATGTACTGCAGCTGTGTTAACACTTGTTTAGAGAGGACAGTGAGCAAGCCGTTACAGTAGTCTAACCTACTGGAGCCAAGTGCATGGATAAGTCTCTCCAAGTCTGGTTTTGACAGTAAACCTTAGATTTCTGTGATTTTTTTAGAAGGTAAAAAGCTGCAAATGTTATTAATTTGATGTGGCTGTTCAAGTTCAAGTCTGAGTCCATTATTACCCCTAGATGTGTAGCCTGATTTGAAGATTTTAGAGAGAGAGACTGAAGGTGACTGCTAACACTTTCTCTATGTTTCTGTGGGCCAAAGTCTGATTTGTCTGATTCCTGTTTTTAGATAGGACTTGAACCAGTTTAGTGCTGTACCAGAGATGCCCACCCAGTTCTCTCCCAGTGTCTGTAAGAAAACCCCATGATCAACAGTGTCAAAGGCAGCACTCAGATCTAATAGGATCAAGATTAAGACTTTGCATCACTGTTCAGGCGGATGTAATTTGTCACCTTGATAAAAACACATCGACATATGCTTTGGACATAAGGGTTTGGTAATGACCTGTCTGTGCCATGCCTGCAAAAAAGAGCACAAAAAGCAAACAGAATATGGGAAATATACTGAATAATGTCTATTCACAGGTTCTAGTGTCCAGTGCTAGTTTCTCATTCAAAAGATATACCGTTTTGTTTTAAATTGTTAATTGCCATGGCACTGTAAACCTGGATTAGCTCAACATCTCCAAGAGACGTGAAATTAGAATACAATATGTGATTTTATTTATTTATTTAATTTATTTTTATTTTTTTATGCAATTGAGTTGACTCGGACAATTACAGGGATTTTTCTTGAAAACATGCATTCTTACAGTGTGTTGGCTCACCTCTCCATTGACCTGACCTGTAACTTTGCTTAATGGCATCCTCTGCTTGTCTCCATGGAGATACATAACTTAAGCAGACTGTGCACCAGAAAAGTTAGTTAGTGTTCATAACATAAAAAATCATGTACGATCTGTTTTGAAATAAATTAAATTATATTGATTTATCCTTATGTTGACTGCAATTTTAAAATAAGCATTAACACATTAGACTTTTTCCTGTTTCTTGTTGTTCAGGGGAGGTACTTTGATTCAGCTCATTGCTAAACATTACGCTGCAGATTTGACCCCATTTTAATACTTGTGTTTTCAGCTGAGTCGATAAAGAGGAGGAAGGTGAGCTGTGGAGGAAATAATAACAAACAACCTGAAGGAGGAAGAGGATGGAGTTTGGGTGAAAGGGAAGTACAATCGCAAACATGAACCAGGTGAATGGGAAATGTTTAAATGATTCAGGTCAGATGTGAGTGTTGTATTGTTACAGATTATACAGATTAAGAAGCAGAGAGTGTGGCAGATTCAACCAACTACAGGATTTTATACACATGATTTACATTTTATTACATGAAGACTTATATACTGACATTTGACAATTTTTGGCTTGTTAAAGACTTAATATAATAGCAAAAGAAAATGATAAAATTTGTCAACTGGACAAAACAAAGGGACACAATAGATCAAATCAAGTTATTTTGATTTGTTTTGTTTATAGACAAATCCAATGAATCTAAGATCAGTAGCGTATCAATATTTTCTTTTCTATAAGTAAAGTAAATTAAAATCAAAATCTTCATGTCATCTTGCCTCCCTCGTCTCCAGCCCATATCTTTCCCTTTATTTACAGTTCTGTCTGAGTTGCTGTAAAGTCCCTGTCTGTGTGTCTCCTGTTTGTGCGTCAGACGAGGAGAGGCGTCTCGAGGAAAACGAAAAACAATACGACGTTTAAAAAAGGACCAGCTCCTGATCTGCAGCTTCCTGTCCACGTCTAGTCTGGAGCGAGGGAGGGGCCGCACAGAAGATAATATTATTTTTGAACTATATATAAGCCTATAGTGGTCTTTAACAGCGCTGTGTCTGAGTTTAACTACCTTGAAGATATGTGAAAAACAGAGCTAGTTTATTTCAATTGATTTGCAGCAGTCCAAATGTATTTCCTCATCCAATTATTCACCACAATGAGTTTTTAAAATCTCCCTGTATACCCAATATTTTTTCTTTGTTCCTAATCATTAAGACTTTCAGACTGTGAAACCAAATCTAAGGTTTAAGGAGTGTGTAGTTGCAGAATGCATTCCAGAAAAATGCTGTTTACACCTATCCCTATCTCCGCCCACTGCTGTGTGATTATTATAGGGCTTAAAATTGAAGAGGTGGGCTGTATCAGTTCTCCAGTTTTGAACAGGAAGTTAATCTGTGTTTCTGTTATTAAAGCATTTTAGATTATTTTTGTGGTTCACAATGAACACATTAATGTAAAATGTGATGTACAGGGTGTCCATCAAGTCTTTTTACAATGTTTAAATTTAATTACAAAAGCAATTGATGAGATATATTCATTATATTTTTTATTGTGCTCAGTGATTATAAAAGTTTTTAATCACATTGCATTTTTGTATTTTAGGGTTCCTGCTGATTAAAGAGGCTTCCTTTTGAATGAACCCCTGCTCAAAAATGACTGCTGCACAAGAGAAGGTACAATGTGTATCAATGATTCTACGGGGCCATGTTAAAGATATCGTGTATTGAACAAAGGTACAGGACATTACTGAACTAAAGCAAAAGATAACAGATGAGATTACAAACAATGATGAGGCTCTGCTACAGTGAACATGGCAAGAAATCCAGTACCGTCTTGATGTGCGTCTGTGACTAATGGTGCTCATATAGAGGTGCATTAAATGAGGTAAAAAAACCAAACTTTGTAAACCACTAGTACAATAGAACAAGTCTGATTAAGTTTGCCTTTGTAATAAACTTTTTAAATTGTAGAGAGGCTTTATGGACACCCTGTATATATGTTTAATACTAAAGTTACTAAAGTGCTAAAGTTTAATACTAAATGCCCCAAAAAACATAATGACTTCTTTCAAATGACTCAAAGCGAATAAATAAAAATGTCCGTTCAGTTGTGTTCAGTTGTTTGTTCCTGGAAGTTGTTGTCGTGGTCGCGCCCTGAGATAAAGTTAAAGTCCTGGTGTGTTGTGGGGGATAATTTTAGCTCAGTTTGATTCACTGAGGAACACGCAGCTGGACACTGTTTTTGAAGAAGAGAGGAGACAATGGGGTTTTAACGACAACCTGCTGTAAATGTGACAAAACAGAAACAATAACATGAGGACTTTAGTTTAGACCTCTGCTAAGGCATTGGTCTTGTCTTGCAGTGATGGACTTGTAGTGTCGAGATTTGCATGCTAAAGGTCTTATATTACTCAAAATTAACTATCGTGAGTATTAAACCATGTTATAATGTTGTTAGCTCATCAAAAACATACCTGGAGTTCTATTTTGTTTCATCCACACATGTTTGAGTAATGCATTATTAGTCTTTCTACATCACCTAAGCCCTAAATGCTCTGTTCCAACTTATGATATCAAGCAATAGTTTACACGTTAGTATCTACGGATGAGCACTTCCTGTATTACCACATGACATCACAAGGTGGAACAGAGTGTGGATCTCAGCCTAAATATACAGGGTTTGTGTGTTAAACGTGTGAATGAAGCAAAACACAAACAAACATACCTGATGTTTGCGATGAGGAAACATTGTAACATAGATCAGAAAATAGCCTCCTATGGGCCCTTTAATATTGCTTTTGTGCTTGTCTGAAATGTTGCTTTGCCTGAAATGTTCCACGGTATGGAATTAAACTAACTAGTCTTGCATTTATATAAGTATATGTTTAGGTTTTTTTTATAGGTATTGAATGAAGGTAGGTGTTGAATGCCGTACAGTGGAACATAATAGGGCATAGCAGTAATATCGCCATGGAGACAAGCAGGTGGCAGACCCTCCCCAGGGACATCACTAGATCTGCAGCTATACTGAGACACTGACCCCTTTAATTTGTACCTACATTTTTCTCAAAAGTCTGATGTAGTGCACCTCTTTACACAGGGGGGTACGGGGTCCCCCATTAGGAAATTCTGCACAAAACAGTAATTTCATGTAATCTGACAGATTTTAGATGAATAAATACATGTAGCAGCCTAACTGAGAATTATCTCCCAGGACCTATTTTATTTTTAGTACAAATATAGGATACTCTGTAGACTGTGGACAGACTCTTGAAAAAACTAAAGTCTCAAACATCTGTGAGGACACCTGGCCTCATGTTTTATGTTGCGTTTAATCCAACTGAATTACAGTGAGAAACTTTGCAGCGGTACTTTGTGCTATTGAATCCACACAGCTTTTCTTAATCGATCCTACATCAAACTACGTGAATATGAGGCAGATTTTCAAAAAATAAAAAGTGACTAAAAGCCTGGGCTTTGTAGAACATCTTCAAGTGATGAATGCACAATGCCTGGAGCGCATTTGGAACAGGTTTATGGAACCAGCTCAAATCCAACACCACCCAGTTTTAATAAAAATCAAGGCTTCTACAAATCAAAAGCATCAGAAGTGTCTCTATGTGTCAACAGTCATTGGAGGCCAAGAGAATCACCTGTTATTTAGGCTGATCATTAAGGGATTATCCACACCTCAAAGTCCTCACCAAGGTCTGCAACTAGCAAAGTGTTATTTTTGTTTACACTACTATTGGACTTTCCTTGGCGCTGTCTCTACTGTTGTCTTGACAACGGGAACACGCCCCATGATTGATCTGATAATAGTGTTTACTGTAGCAACAATGGCTAAAACAGCAAAATATTTCAATTTTATTATGCGGTGACTTTCATTTGATTAAAACTTTCTTTAAGCTGAAAAGTGGCTCCAAAGCTTCAGGAGATGTAGATTTTAATATTAGGAAATACTTTTTGAAACAGATTTAAAAAAAAAGTGAATTAATAAAAAAAATTAATTAAATAAATACAGATACAAATAAAATAAATGCCTGTATTTTATTTGTCATATTTCAGTCTGGACCTCTATCTCTGTACATTTTGGTCTTGTTTCTAAATCAGTGAACAGAATCCCTCCTCTCTCCTCCTTTGGACCACAGCAGGTGTTAATGGATGTAATGGGACCAATGATCTCTGCACCACCGCCTGTCTCTGCCTCTGCTCGACGGCGCCTCCCGCAGCTCTGGGCTGGACCTCCTCATGTGAAACAGACTGGGGCCAATGAACTATGACAGGAGCCCTCAGCAGCAGATGGACAAACCACAGACAAATATATCCAGCAACCAGCCCTGGGTTCGTTGTAAACAGCCTGGACCGATATGATTCCAAGTTGGTAAATGGTCACGTTTTATACAGCACTCGAAGCACTTTCCATCAAGGAACCACTCACCCATTCACACACACCTTCATACAACAGTGTACACAGACACTGGGGGAAGATGGATTATGTTTCTTGCCTGAAGACTCAACAGTGTAACAGTATGTATATATATATATATATATATATATATATATATATATATCTGTGGGAGTTAGAATAGCACCGCCAACCTGTGGGTCAGTGGATCAGATTGCTCAACCAATGATGTTTTATGTTGAGAACGGGATTCAAACCAAACTGAGCTATGTTCCTAAAACAAAACAAAAAAACATAAAAATTAATGAAAGCAAGTTGTATGGATTGTGTAGTAATAGTTCAATGATTCATTCACTGCCCTAAATATTGTTGCTGGCTATAGCAAAGTAAAACGAGCATTCTTACACTGAACAGGGTCTCCTCTTCACAGATGTGACTTGTAACTTGGCCCGGTGGCATCATTCACTTGACTCAATAAATGTGGGAAAATGTTTGTCAAGAATATATTAAAGAATGCTTAAGTCCAATCCAGCTCTTAGGGTCAATATAAGACCGCTGTGTGCTGTCGGCATCCTAACAGAAAGCACTTGTATTGTCTGTGAAACAGGACGTAAGTTTGGTGTACTGTTAGCATGCTAGTTGTTACTGTGGCTGCTCAGTTTGGCCTGGCCTTCTGAAGCAGCAAAATGCTCTAATGTCATCATTATTGGGAATAATTAGTATTTTTTATGCCAAGGAAGTGAGGAATACTTTTGGACCACCACATTTTTAAAACAGGAAAAATCAGATACAGTGTCTTAATAATAATAATAATAATAATAATAACAACAGAATACCCAGTCTGTTACATACACATTGTTATCTAGACCCTGCAGTTGATGTGACGTTGATTTGTGAGTGAGAGACTGAGCCCAAATGCGCTGCAGTTTAAAGACAGAGCCGCTCCTGTCACTGTCTGTGGACGTATTGATCCAGGAACTGTTTAAAACTGCACAGAATTTCAATGTGCCTCAATAAGATTAATGTGGATTTAAAACAAGCTCGGACTATCTTCTCTGGTTTAAGTCAAATACATCTATGAAAAAATAAGGACAAGTCATCCACTCAGGAATAAGGATCATTTTTTTATAGTTAGGTGATGTAAAAAGCACTATTGCATTGTAGCTAGGGCTGTACATTAATGATCTTAGGGTATTTTTAATCAAGAGGTCTCCAGCTCAGCCTCTGTCAGTAAAAGTATGTGGATGAGTGGAGCTGAGTACAAACTTCGGAGGAAAAAATGTGACTAGCATCATTTGGGTTGCCAGTCTCAATGCTGAAATCCAGTTGGTTTAAACCTAAACGGACTCTCTCAGATTTAAACTGGAGCACCTGCAGCCAAACATTTTTCAGCGCTGGTGTAGCCTCTGCGAATTCTGAAGGTTCTGAGCTTTCATGACGCATGGCCTGTCCATTTACTGAGAATGAGAAAAACTTGTATGTGTCTTCTATCTGCAGGTTTAAACACTGCTAAGGTTCAGTTGTGATTGTTGTACCTTTTGAAAACTGAAAGAGCACAGGCTGCATATAGTTAATTTAACTGGTACTGGTAACATATGTCATGCTTATTTTCAGAAAATTAACACTGAAATCCAGGCTTTAAACACTATGCATTCGACTGAAAATTCTGTAAAGCTTTTTGACATATTGTGCTGTACAAGTAAACCTGCCTTGCCTTTTACTTGTTTTTAATGAGGCAAAATAAAATCAGCAAAAATACCACGATTAATGTTTGTCAGATTATATCATGGTGCAAAGAGGTTAAACTGTTGTACTTATTGACCGATTTGTGTGGCAGCCAATCACTTTACTCTGATCTAATGCTGGTTTTGTTGTCAGGGGTGATGATTCTCCTGACAGCATTTATGTGTCTATAAAACTTAGAGATTAGCCTGAGCCCACCTCCATCTGTGCTCCAGTCAGTAGTCTGTACCAAAAATGTACGATCTGATAGCATTTTATAACAACAACACCTTAATTAGCCATAATAAAGCATGACATTAACGAAGACGTAACTCATTATGAACAAATAGGTTATTAACAATGATTCAGGTTTAGTCAGTGGTGGAACGTAAAAAAGTAAAAGTAAAGTACTGTACTTAAGTATAGATTTTAGTTATATGTACTTCACTTAAGAAGATTTTAAAGTGGATATTTTTTACTTTACTTCACTACATTTGAGAGCAGTATCTGTACTTTCTACTCAACTACATTTTTGAACAGGACTAAAAAATGTTTAAAGTATTTTTTTTATTATTGTTTGAGGTCGGCTGAAAAGGCTGAGAGTTTATTTTTCACACGTTTGTAATTTGAGCAAACAAAAATATACAAAAAAAAACAGCTGGGAAAAAAAACCCTATCAATTCAGTTGTTTCTGTTGAACAAAATTCAGCACAAATCTCTATCAAAATCACTACATTTGAAGCTTTATAAGACTTCAAAATCTGTGCAAATTACTTTTTACTTTTTTTCATTTTTAAAAGGGTACTTCAATATTTTTTTAATATTAGTATTTTTATTTATTTTTTTATTTTTACAAAATTGAGTACTTCTTCCACCACTGGATTTAGTAACTACTACTTAATTAATGCCAAAACTCCAAACAGTAGTTACCCGAATCATTAGCATAGAGATTGTTATCTGTGTAATCCCTCAGTCGTCCAGGTCTGATCCATAGCATATATTTTTCTTTTGCTATGATTAGAAATTGTTCATACTTTATTAAGGCAAATTAAAGTGCACTTACCATTTTCCTTCTGTGTATTACTTTCACTATTAACAGAGACTACACCACAAACTGAGACTAAAATGAAACTTTAAACAATGTCTCTAGGATGCCTTTTAAATTCACAAACAGGAACAGTAAAATAAATGAGCGGATTTACAACTTCAATTTAGAGTAATTAGGAAAGCCGTTAGCACACAGCCAGCGATGCAGTTAAACAATGAACTTTTACTCAATAAAACGGTATTTAAAATTTCACGGTGAACTCTGGTTTTCATGTCAGAAAAGCAGAAAAAGAACAGTTATTTTTGCTTCTCCTCAAAAGCCCTTTTAACATTGGCACTAGTTGGTATTAAACTACTCCAGCATTTCTTGAGTGGATGTCTTTTAAAGGTGCATTGTGTAGCATTTCTGTTGACAGTCCATAGCCTGCTCGTATCCAAGGAGATGTTATTGCTTAGCCTGGAATGTCCCACAGTATGACATTAAATTTATCAATCTTACTTTTATTCCATTACAGGTGAAAACATGCATTCTTACTGTAAATGGACTCGCCTCTCCACAGATCTGACTGCTCAGTAACTTGGCATGGTGGTGTCACCTGCTTGTTTCCATGGAGATGGATTTAATGCCATATTGCGGAACATTCCAGACAAAGCAATAACATTTCCACGGAGACAAGCAGAAAAGTTACATAGCGCTCCTTTAGAACTCGCATATTTCCACAATAGAGTTAGGAAAGATTTTTAATTATAATTATACTCAGTTTCTGCTTGAGACCACATTTACAGTTTCATTACAGCCTCCCTAAAAGAGCTCCATCCACTCTGCACTCATGGTCATTTATTCCTATTAAACCCACAAATCATTTTTCAGACTCGCTCCTGGGTGAAGGGGTGAGGCAGTCAATGGACACACCCCTCTGCCCCCCCAAAAAAGACTAATTAAAAACATTACAATGGTCCGCAAATTAAACTGAGTATCGTGTGGATTTAAGACAGCTATCACACAGTTACACTGGACTGCACTGCAGACCTTTTATGTAAAATAGACTTTTTATAGTTTTTAACCATGTTATAGTTGTTTCCCTTTCTCATTGATGACTCAAACATGCACGAATTTAGTGTGATTCGTGCATGTTTGGGTCATCTTTATACTCCTGTTTTAAGACGTCATTGCTGGTACATGACCACTGCTCTTGATGCAAATGTACTTCTCTACTGTGAGCTATCGCTTTGAACATTGTTTTTGATGTAGTGTTTTATCCATACATTTACATTCATGTAAAATTACAGACATTACATCCAGACAGTTACTCTTGCCTGAGTAGTAGTAGTACATTTTGATTCTTATGTGAGTAATTTCTTGGACCAGTACTTTGTACTTCTATTTGAGTAACATTATTTTAAAGTAATAGTACCCTCAAGTGAATAAATACCCTAGTGCTCTGCAAATATACTTTGAATGATAGCACCATCTAGTGGATGACACTTCTATTTTACTCAAATTAATTTGTTTTCATTTTTTATTTTTTAAGGGAGGAACTGATGAGTAGATGCACACAACCAGATATGCCACTCAGTTTAAATGGTTAGTTATAATGCTAAATGAATATATAAGGTAACAACTACAACATGTTGTCATTTTTAGGATTTATTGAATGAATGCACGATTCAGTTTGTTATTAAACCCATTCAACTAACCAAATAAACTAACACTATTTTAACTTTCAAGTCGTATTTCTATAGAAGGACAGTATATCATCCAAACTCTGTGAAGACTCTTGGTTTTGTGGATTCCCAGTTTTCGCCTGTTCTTGCTCACCGGGTGGAGGAGGCTGAGGAGGCGGAGGTTGTTGCTGCTGATAATTCGGAGCATAAATTGGCCCTTGTGGTGGAGGTGGGTATGGCATATTTGGATGTAGAAAAGGAGGAGGAGGGAACGGAGGAGGGAAAGGAGGACAAAATGGAGCCCGTGGATACTGATAGTTCATGGGAGAAGGGTCGACTGGAGCTGACACCCCAGGAGGAAGTGGCTCGGATGTGGGGTAACTTTGAGGAGGACCTGGGGTGAATCTTGGAGGGGCAAAGCTTGGTGGTGGTACAGAAACATTTGGAGGTTGTTTGGGGAAATCTTGTACTTTTGGCATATTTGATGGCGGAGATGAAGGAGGAGAAGCCTCTGGTTTGGTTTCAGGTTGAGCTTCTGTATCTTTTGTTGATTTGAAAAGCTTTTTAGACCAGGGTTTGTCATATTTTTGGGATTTTCCTGGTCTGTGCTTGTTGGTGTCTTCGTTGAAATAAGCAGACGGAGGAGCAAACTCTGAATCTCGCTCTTTACGGCGACGGTCTTTCCATTCGTCAAACATAAATTCTGCAACAAGAAAAAAAAACACAGAACAATATTATACAATATTGAATATTGACTTTATGATAATCCAACTTTACATGATCATTTGGTGAATAAAAAAAAAAATTACATTGCATTCGGCAAAATATTTTTGTTTGTGGGCATTTATGACTGAATCTCTTTGTCTTTTTTAGCATAAACTGCAAAATGTATAATTTGTCTTTTAAGTTAAGTTTCTATAAATGTCGCTTCTATTACATAAAAAAATTGTTGCACATATTTTGATACATTTTCAATCAATAATCAAAATGTGTGTGTGTGTGTATATATATATATATATATATATATGTATGTGTGTATGTATGTACATATATATGGGGGTATATATTATGTAAATATTATGTATATATAATTTTTCATCTTTCTGACACCCATGAATATGTTTTGTGATTATACTGCAATTCAAATTAGCCAAACATAATGTAATAGTATACAATATATATAATGCGTTTACCTTTGCCCCTGTCCCACTCTCGCACATAGGGCACACCAGGTTTGGTGTCTCTTCGTTCCTGGATCTCCACCTCCACCTTCTTCACGATGCTCACCTCCGGAACGTCCTCCTCCAATGCCTCAGCCTCCTCTTCTTCTGCTAGAGAAAGAAACACGGGGTTGGTACTAGCAAGTACAAATTATTGGCATTGAAAAGAGATTTTAGAATGACATCATACTCCCAGCTGGGGCGAAAGAGACAGTTTTCCCTATTGACTACATTTTACTTTTCTATGAAACATCCAGTTACCTGATTTCTCTTGGTAACTAGACCCAAGAACAACAAAAAAGGTTTAAACTATTTTATTTTTAGCTGCCCCATCTGTATTTAATATTACTGGCTTCTAGAATGTTGTGATCTCAGAAACCAAGCAATACACCTCTATAACAGCTTATCTACTTACGTTCTTTCGCCTCCTCAGCCTCCTCTTCTTCTTCCGTGCCGTCAAGTTTGGCCTTCTTCTTCCTCTGTCGGACTTTGGCGAGTCGGGCCTGGAGAACTGCCTGCCTCCTCTCCTTCAGGCGCTCACGTTTGTTACGCTGATCCGTCGTCTGGAAACAAAAATATATCACGTAAACCAGTGGGAAATATACAAACAACAAAAGTATCAGGGCTGTAGTTGACTAAAGACATGTCCTGCCGATCAATTACTCGACTAAAAAGAGACTGTGGCAAAAGAATAAACAACTATTTATGATACATTGTTTCCTAGTACTTTTTCTGCATAAAGACAGATTAAATTTGTGAATCGTGAGTTCTGCTTTTTTACATATGAATACCAAACCATAACAAATCTTCAGCTAACTCACTCTCTAACTTCTCCTTTCTGCTGTTGTCCCATATAAATCTTTTATAATCCAACCAGATCAAAACGGCTGCTTTTTGACAGTTGTAGGCATGCAGTATGTGTGTGGTTTTGATTAGCCTTTTTGGGGAGGTGAATGAACAGGGGCGTAGACAGGGGAAGACAAAGGGGTCCTAGGCCCCAGGGTTTTGTCAGAAAATATATATACGGTTTCTCTCCTTCCCTTCCTTCCTTCCTCCCTCCCTCTCTCTCTCCCTCTCTGCTCTTATCCTCTCTCACTCACTTGGTCTCGGAGCATGTCCAAAGTATCCCTTTGTTTGCGTCGCTCCTCTTCATCGTGAGAAAAGGCGAAATACCCCACTCCCAACTCTCTCGCCTCTGCAACAAAACACAGGAAAAGATTAGTTTTACACGGAGAGATTTTAACTTGGAACAAAAAATAATGTTTGTGTGCTTCTTACTCCTCTTCCACTATTAACATCATCTTTCACCATGTCCACAAATCTCTTCCTTCTACTCATAAGCCTTGTTTCTATGGATTTATACACAATATCCCTCCTCTGTAGCATATTCTCTACAGAAGATCTCCCTGGTCAGCACCTTCTCCTCAGCGTCTCAGGCCAAATTCAAACAGAGTAAGTTTTTGGTACTGGAAAAGCATGTATTGAAGAAGTGTGTATTCTTGGCTGGCCAGGCATCTATTCAAACCAAACCATTTCAATATATCCAAATAGCCAGACTATAATAGCATGATCAACTCAACTTGAAAGCCTCTTGATCTCAGCATGTTGTATGACTACAGTAACATTTGAAACCTTGTGCTCTGATGTCCTCGTAGTGGACTGGTCCCACTGGCTTCTTCATCGCCTCCTCTTCCTCTCTCTCCCACTCCTTTCTCTGCAGCTCTCGGCGCATGTCCTCAGAAAGAAGTGTTTTCTGCTCATCTGGCACTTTTCTAGTACAAAAAGGGTCAAAGCTTATAAAACTATACACCAAATGTATCATCTATGTTAACATATGAGTAAATACTAATGAATTATTACTTATTTAATCATAATCATAGTCTATATATCTAACCTTAGCAGCTCTTAGAATGCAACACAAAAGTATATTGTTGCATCAACATATTGTTTAGACTATGGAGAAGACTACAAATATATGTACTGATTGGAAACACATAATTTCTCTTTAATTATTCTTATTCCTTATATTAGTTAAATACCCTGTATTCAAATCCAAATCCATTCTCTTGAAACTTGGCAGGTCTTTTTTCATGCATCTTCGGGATCGTCCCAAAGAATCAACATAGTCCACCCTGAAAACACATAACAAAAAGGAATGTTCAAAGATTAATTTGTCTAACTCTGATGGCTTTATGACTTTAAAGACTAGTGAAGTTATGTTGATTTGTACATACACGTACACGTACACGTACACGTATACACATACACATACACATACACGTACACGTACACGTATACACATACACATACACATACACATATACATATACATACATATAATAAAAATGCTAAATGATGAAGTTAACTCAAACATATAATATCATGTCTTCACGTTGTTAAACTCAATGTGCAGCCGGCTCGGTTCTGTGTAAAAAGCCGGAGAAAAGACCGCTAGCTAATGACAACATGTCGTTTTCTGAATAACGTGTCAACAATTTTGTAGCCACACTGGCTTTATCTACGCAAGTTTATGGTATAAACGTATTAAAAAGATAGATAAGATAGATAAGATAGATAGATACTTTATTAATCCCCAGCCAGGGAAATTCACCTGTCCAGCAGCAAAACAGAGACACAAAACAAATTGCACACAGGTATAAAATCACAAAGGATACAAAGATAAGAATACAAAGATAAGATAATAAACTGCACCCAACAAGAGCTGTTATAGAGTCTTATAGCAGCAGGAATGGCTGATCTACTGAACCTCTCAGTTCTACAGTGCAGCGAGAGAAGCCTGGTACTGTGGCTGCTTCTCTGAGCTGACACAGTCTCGTGCAGTGGGTGTCTGCTGTTGTTGAGGATGGTCTGCATCAGACTCCTCATCCTCTTCTACACCAGCTCCCCAACAGAGTCCACCCTCCCACCCATCACTGACACACACTTCCTGATTAGCTTATCAAGCCTGTTACGGTCCCGCACAGTAATGCGGTTTCCCCAGCATACCACTCCAAAAAACACAGCACTGGCTACAACAGAATGGTAAAAAGTATACAGAGACTCATTACATACATCAAAGGATTTAAGCTTCCTAAGAAAGAAGAGTCTGCTTTGTCCTGTTTTGTAAGCTGCAGTTGTGTGCGCTGACCAGTTCAGTTTGTTGTCAAGATGATCTATCTCTATCTAAGGCTCCAGCAAAGGGGAGGGGGGCATCCCGTCCCCACGCGTTGAGCCGACCAAGTGAACCATTTTTTTTCCAACGCTGGCGGTCTAGGGCCAGCTGCTCTGCGTCCTCTATGGTGACTCCAAGTTGTTGGAGGTCGCCCGCAATGACGTCAAGCCATCGGGTGCGGGGCTTGCCTCGTGGTCGTTTCCAGCCTGCTGCCTTTGGGTCAAACTGGAGGATGGCTCTCGTGGGATGGTCAGCAGGAAGGCGGAGAACATGGCCAAATCAGTGGGTGCGGCGTTGCGCAGCCAGGCAGGATGCTCTGGGCTGGAGCGTGCGAGCTCTGAGCCCCTGGTTGGAAACTTGCTGGGGCCACCTGATATTTTCGATGGTGCGGAGAGCTCTGCTATCAAAGCCATCTACTTTGGCAGCCAGAGTCTTGTTCAGGGGCCATGTCTCCGAACCATACAGCAGGATGGAAAGTACGGCAGAATTATATATCCGGAGCTTTGTCGTGCGTGAGATGGTGGAGTGTCGCCAGAGTGGTTTCCAGAGGGACTGCAGGGCTGATGCTGCCAGGGCTCTTCTGCGGTTAATCTCTGGATTTAGGTCCCCGTTGTCCGTCACTATGGACCCCAGGTACACAAAGCGCTTCACAGGCTCTACAATGTCATTGCCGAGCTGCAGGGGGGGTGGATCTGGCCCATCACCGACATGTATAAATTTGGTCTTAGCCCAGCTCACTTGGAGGCCAAGCTTCCCTGCCTCTTCACTGTATATGCCCAGAGCATCTCTCAGCTGGCTGTAGGATGTGCTGAGCAGAATGGTGTCGTCAGCGTACTCCAGGTCGGTCAGATGGTAGTCGCCAAAGGACAGTCCGGGGACCCGCTCACAGACCTTGAGCATCAGGTGGTCAATGATGCAGTTGAAAAGGTCGGGAGCAGCCACGCAGCCCTGACGGACGCCACTGGAGATGGAAAACCAGTCAGAGTCTCTGCCGTTAATGCGGACACAGCTCTGTGCATTGCTATAAAGCAACTTGAGTAGGGCGACGATCTTGGGTGGTGCTCCAAGGGCCTGTAGGATACTCCACAGTGAAGCATGGCAGACGGTGTCGAAGGCAGCCTTCAGATCTATGAACCCGATGTAGAGGTGTCGGTCTTTACGGAATTCATAGGTCTTCTCTACCAGCAAACGAACGGCGGAGATGTGGTCGGTTGTGGAGCGATTAGGCATGAAGCCAGCCTGCTGGGGACGGCGACTGCTTCTGATGGCTGGGAGAGCACAGGTGAGCAAAATCCTGGTAAAGAGCTTGCCGGGGATGGACAGAAGGGTAATGCCTCTATGGTTGCAGCAGTCTAGCCTGTCACCCTTGCGCTTCCAGAAGGGTAGGATAACCCCTCTGGTCCAGTCACTGGGAAGTCTCTCTGTCTCCCACACCTGGTTGAATATGTGGGTGAGCCACTCGAAAACACCATCACCACCAGATTTTAGCATCTCAGCAGTTATGGAGCAGGGCCTTCCTGTTGTTGATTTTATTCAGAGCAGCTCTGACTTCTTCTGGGGTGAGAGGGTCTGTGCTGCAAGCGTTGCTGGTGGATACGGCATTTGCAGTGGCTGGGATGATGGAATCAGCCGGAATGGAGCTGTGCTGCAGGAGAAGGGTGAAGTGCTCTTTCCAGCGTTCGAGGCAAGTTGCTTCAGTTGTTAAGAGGTGGCCATCCGAATCTTTCACCAGGGCTGTCTTGATGCATGGACCATTACGGGCTTGGCGCAGCAGACTAAAGACCCGGCACATGTTGTTGTTGTTGTTGGCCGCAGACTCTAGGTGTTCTGCTTCTGCTTTCCAGAACCTCTCACGGTCCTCGGCTATAGCCACATTGCGCAGGTAGTTCAGCCGCCGATATTCCGGGAGGAGAACTCCCGGAATATCGGCGATAGATGAACTCCGAGATATTTATAAGACTGGACAACCTCAATGCTCTCACCAGCAATTACAACTGGATGATGGGGAGGGAGTTCTACGGAAGTCTACAATCATCTCCTTTGTCTTAGATGTATTTAGAACAAGACCGTTTCTCTCACTCCAGACTGTGAAGGCAGCAATAAGGTCTCTGTACTCCATTTCCTTCTCTCCTTTTACACATGCCACCACTGCTGTATCATCTGAATATTTCTGGATGTGACAGGATTCAGACTTATATGTGAAGTCAGCAGTGTATAGAGTAAAGAGAAACAGCGACAGTACTGTCCCCTGCGGGGCCCCAATGTTTGTCACCACTGTCTCAGAGATATTGCCACCCACCCTTACGTACTGTGGACGTTCTGTGAGGTAGTTGTGAATCCAAGTGATTAAAATGGGATCCACTCCAATCACCTCCAGCTTTCCTCTCAGAATTTGAGGTTTGACTGTATTGAAGGCACTGGTGAAGTCAAAGAACATGAGTCTAACATACCCCCAGTCCCATCCAGGAACGAGAGAGTTTTGTGTAACATGTATAAGACCGCATCATCCACCCCCATTTCCTCCTGATAGGCAAACTGTAATGGGTCCACAGCTTGCAGCACCTGTGGTTTGAGAATCTGAAGTAAAAGCCTCTCAAAAGTCTTCATAATGACAGACGTCAAGGCCACTGGTCTGTAGTCCTTTACCCCTGTCGGCCTCCCTACTTTAGGGACCGGAACAATGCACGACGTTTTCCACCAGACTGGGACTCGTCCAGTACGAAGACTCTGGTTGAAAATAGTTTTAAGAGGCAGGGCCAACTCGGACGCACACTCCTTGAGGAGCCTAGGTGCTACCCCATCAGGACCAGCAGACTTCCGGGGATGCAGCCTGCGTAGCTCAGCACGCACTTCATCAACAGAGAAGCCACGAGCAGCAGAGGTGTAACAGCCACCGTGTGGAGCAGAGCAGGGCACAGCAGCAGAGGTGGAGCAGAGCTGGGCACAGCAGCAGAGGTGGAACAGCCGTCGGGTGGAGCAGGGCAGGGCACAGCAGCAGAGGTGGAGCAGCCGCCGGGTGGAGCAGAGCAGGGCACAGCAGCAGAGGTGGAGCAGCCGCCGGGTGGAGCAGAGCAGGGCACAGCAGCAGAGGTGGAGCAGCCGCCGGGTGCACATCATAATATCCCATCACATTTTTAAGCGTCACTTTTTTTTTATTACGCTTAAAAAATTTAATTTGCCAGTGTACAAATCAACATTTGCGCGTTCAAACCTTTTGGAACAATTGTACCTTCATAACTACTCGCTTCAATACGTTCGACAGTACAACTGAAAGGCTAGACAGTGTTGCCTTGGGAACATTAGGGGGCGCGTACCACTCATTCTTGACCGGCACGTGAAGCACTTGAGCCAAATGAAACGACACAAAAGAAAAATCATGTACATCAGAAGCAACATTAACATCGTGCGCATATACACATCTGACAAATCCACAAAGATCTGTACGTTTAATCAACTAATTTATTTTTTACGGTTTATTTAATGTTATTGGAGAATGGCATACCACGTGACCGAGAAACGCTACGATTCCACATCACTTCGCCTTAAAAAATCTTAAATATCTCGTTTTCTAGCTAACTGTTTGAGTATCAAATGAGCGCATCTGAATAATTGGATTTACGTCTTCACCCTAAGTCTATTAGAGCCCGCAATATCAATACTTTAATTTCGTTGTTCTTTGCACCGTGAGTGAGGTTAGTATGGCGAAGACATATATAAGGCAGTTTCAGAGCGCTGAACCAGGGTTGTGCGGCCTTTGGGCAAAGATCAATCATAACGTCTCTACTTATCAGTCTCATATCTAAAATATCTCCTAACCGGGGACCATATATGAAATTGATTTTAAGGACAGAGAGATGGAATTGGAGATTGCTCTGTCCACTCCACGCATCGATCTGGTATTGCAGTTACTCCAGGAACGATGCATCCCATACTTGTGCAAACTATGAGCGTTTAGATTAGTACAACGACGACGCATGCTCGAAGGAAATTAACATATTAATAATTCTGTATATATAATTATCTCCTTATACCATCTCATAATGCGAATAACGACCGCGAGCGATAATTAACAATAGGAAAGTATTAAAGCGATAATCGATATAGACGAAAGAAAATTAATTATGGAACTTTTAGTCGACTAAGATCCAAATTTGGATTTGTTACAAAGATCGAGAAGATTACATTAAAACTGTTAGAACGATACCAGGTAAGGCTCACTCCTTTCGCCTGATCTGTGCTGATTCATGTGTTTTGTTTCAGTATTAATCAATATAAAAATGTATACAAATTCATCCATCCATCCAAATTATCAAGCGAAAGATTCGACTCTTTTAAAAAAAAAACAAAATCCGGATCCAACTGTTCACGTTAAGAAACTTCAAAAGTCGTTCACGAACGTCACATACATTTGATATACTTGTCCTAATGTTTTGTTAAAAAAATTATGGTAAACTGAGCGAACACTGTAATACCCGCATACATACAGTAGGTGGCGATAATGTACAGCATATACAAGTTCAATAATGGACACTCGTAAATGTCCCATCAAATAAACAAAGGCTACATAAATAAACTTAACGAGACGTTCTTATATTGCGGTTATCTATCAACCAATAAATTAACTTTTACTAACTATTACATCCTTGGTTAAATCCACAAACGCTGTCGTTTTTTCACACATGTGTCCTGTGCTCAGGTCTCTGGCTCCTGTGGCTCAGAGAATAGACTTTGAAGCAGCTCTGCTTATGAACAAGTCTCTCCATGGACCAGCACCAAAAGACATCTCGTTAGAGCCACATGAACCATCTCACACTCTGAGGACTTCAGGGACTCAACTCCTGCTGGTGCCCAGAGTCAGGACTAAACATGGGAAATCAGTAATTCAGTTTTATGCAGCTAAAACCTGGAACAATCTTCCTGAAGATGTGAGACAGGCCTCTACTTTAACAATGTTTAGATCCAGGCTCAAAACAGTTCTGTTTAGCTGTGCATATGACTGAAAGATTTTATTCTGCACTTTTCTGTTTTAATGTTAATTTTATGATGATTATTTGTGATTATTTATGTTTTGATTTATGTGATTTTAATGTATTTCATATTCTGTAAAACACTTTGAATTACTTTGTGTATGAATTGTGCTATACAAATAAACTTTGCCTTGCCTGATTCATGGTCTTTGTGTCAGTGGTATAAAGTTGTTTATTATTGTGATATTTCTGTAATATTATGTCACACTTAAAATTTTGATATGGTGACAGGGCTCTAGACTATGAGTAGATTTTGAGACTTGAGTCTTATTGTATTAAATTAAAATGGTGTCAAGTAAATAACAATTACCTCTTAATGAAATACTACTGTAAAACACTGATTCATGTAAAAGTATAAACTCACCATTCCTCATCTGGATTTTCGGGAGCAGGGATCGGTAATGTGCTTTCTCTTTCTTCCTCCTCTTCTTTCCTCTCTCGCTCCCTCTCTCTTTCGCTCTCCCTCTGTCTCTCCTGTTGCGTGAGAGTTTCCTTCTTTTTGTCAATGATCTTCTGAGTAAAGTCAACCAAAAACAGCCCCTCGGTCTCCTCATCTGACATGAAATACGCATCGTGTAGTTTTACAGTGAAAATTTAAATAAAAATAATTATTCAAGACATGCATCTTGACCTACCTGGGAAATCTCCTTTGGACATTTGCTCATACAGTTTTGCCTTTTCTTCCAATTTACGCCTAGACAGAAGACACAAGACTTCTGAAAATCCATCTATTATCAGTATAGCTTATAGCTGAGATTATTTAGGGCATGAACATACAATGAGCAAAATTTGTAGATTTGCAAAATTGTACAATGACCCAGCATTCATCAAATTTGTCAAAAATATCCAATAGTTTAGCTCAAAAAGGAACGGGATGGAATACAATGTATAATCTCCAAGCCCTCATCACTTTCTTTCAATGTAATACCAGTTCACCAGGGACCAAATCTGTGCATTTCGTATAAAAAAAAGACTATGGTGGCACTCCCACTAATCTAGGGGAAAAAATACTGTCCAGAGAAGGTTGGAGGATCAAATGAATACTGACTGCAAGTGATTTTCACTTGCTATATCCCATGATTTAAAAAGTAATCAAACACCTAAGACAGAGCCTTCTTCTCTCATAAACAAAGCTGAAAAGGTGCTCCAAAAGTGAGCAGTTCCTCACAGGTCTTGCAGGGGGTGAGTGTCAGGGGCAGGGTCTGGAGGTGTCTTCTTACTTTTGCACAACACGGAGCCAGAGTTGCCAAATCTGCTTCTTTATAGCAACTTTGGATTTTTTTTTTAATTTCCACATGGTACCCTGCATAATAGGACTGCCATATTTTTATCAGCTAAAAAACATACAACGCAGTAACCATATTTGGGAAGTTTGTAATAATAACAAAATAATGCCACATACTGTAATAAGTTTTCCCAAAGCAAATAATAGTCAGAATGGCCAGCTAAACTAATTAAAACTCATGATCATGGACTTCTGTATTGTATAATTATTTCCCAAATTCGCTACTCACCTTGCAGCATTGAGGTTGTCCTGCTCCTCTGCCAACTGCTCTGCATCTTTCTGAGCTCTGGCTGAAACGCCTGCATTTTGTTTACTCCACACAGAAGGCTTCTATTAGACCACAACAGGAAAGACAATCTGTTTAGCAAGGTTAGCTTACGCTTATTATAACTATGCATCCATTATTAATATTATACTTGAGTTGTACCTTAGTAGGAACTTTCTCTTTGGATTTGCTTCCAGCTCCACCACTTACTTGAGCAAGTTTTTCTTGCTTAAACTGCTCCTGTTTTCTGTATAATTCAGCTTTTAGGTCCACCAGCTGAAGAATAAAACGTATTCATTAACAAATAAAAATATTTAACTACAGAAAAGTAAACTGGAACGGAAACTGCGCATAGGTGATACCATGTTGATATTGGCACTGTTAGCATGTTAGCATCACGCTAGCAACTCTGATATTATTCCGTTTTATAATTGTGTCATGAAACAAAACGGACAGATACTTTTAGTCACATCTAAAGCGACTCTATGGAACGTACCGATGAGGCTGTTACGGAGAAGGGTTTCTTTTTATCCATGTTTATTTTGGGTGTTAAACGTTATCCCTGGTCCATCAGGAATCCCACAGTCTTCTTCTGCAGTGCCTTCTGCAGTTAGGAAGTGTTATCGCCGCCAACCGGTCAATTGGAGTATGGCTTTCTTGTGGCAATGGGCAAAGGCTATTAGTGTGTTTTTTATTTCTTTGATTGTAATACAAACAAAAAATATATACAATCATTATATTAATAACGTATTTGACTGTTATAAATTGTATTTGCATAGGTCTCAATCTCATTCAAACATATACATTTAGTACAGAGCTGACCAAACTACCACAAGTTAACTTAGGCCTGGGACAAAAATATAAGACCTATCTCTCACCAGTTTGTTTGTTACAGAAGTTATTATGTTATTATGTAGAGGTTTTTTAGCAGTAAACTGATAAGTACTAAATCTATGGTAATTTATAATATAAAATTGAAAAACTAAATATTGAAAATGTGTAATATTACTGTTAAAATTTTATAGTAACTTTTAGTGTTTCTGTGAAAAAGTTTTTGATGTTTCTATATTGCTTTGCAGGTTTTCTAAACTAGCAGTAAATGGATCTGCTTATGGTCAACAAAAATGATCTGAGGGCTGCATTTGGCATGGTTTGAACATGCCTGATCTATATGGAAGAATGCATTACAAGCAATTATATTTTGCAAATATTATCACATATAGATTGTGTCAAAAAGACTATCCAATTTAAATTTTACAGTTTTAAAAATGGGGTTGTAGGCCTATTTTAGTTAAAAATCATATTAATTCATATATTACGCAAAATTGACTCTTGTAAGCTTTAAGCCACGTTATAATGCTCTAACCTCATCAAATACATATCTAGTGTTGGGTTTTGTTTCATTCACACATTTGAGTAACCCTTTCATTATTAGCATGCCTACATCCCCAAAGCTCTAAATACTTTGTGATGTCATGAAGTTGTAATTTTCAATTGTTTAGTATAGATTGGCAATTCCAGGGCTGGAATCATCCAAAAGATTGTAGTGAAGGTGTATGGACTTTAAAAACACAGAGGAGCACTTCCTGTATTACCATATGATGATATCACAAGGTGGAGCAGAGTGTTTTCAGCTTGAGAGAAGAACTCCTAAATTTGCCAGATTTGTGTGTCAAACATGTGTGAATGAAACAAAACACAACTCCAGGTATGTTTGTGATGAGGAAACAACATTATAACAGTGTAATATGGGCCCTTTAAGTAAACATTATCAAAAGTACTATTGCTGCCATCTGTAAACCAATTTTGTCAAAGCAACTTGTTTTCCATGATTATCTCTATGGCAGGTTTGCTTTTAGTCAATGTTCCCTCAGTACAGAAATATTCCTCGTCTGTTATCAGTTGAAAAACATTTGAACAGTCCAGTGCAACCAAGAAGACAACGATCCTGTATTTGCCATGTTAATATGAAGAATTGTCACTCTACCTCATATCAAGCCAGTTCAGACCTATATAATCAGCCTGTGCCATTGCAAATTGAGTCTTCGTTGTGTGTTTGAAGAGTAGAGATCCACCATGTTTCTGCAGAGAAGCACTTACCTCGTAGCCTTTTTGCTTTGCTCTTTGAGTGTTTGGTGCAAAATGGCATCTGCAGGATCCAGCTATCTCAGCCCTTCACACAAACCTCAGGTATGGATGAAGATATTGTAATGATCTAATTTTGTGTTTGTGAGTTTGTGTTTAGTTCAGGGTTGACACGCTTTGTTTAACTGTTTATGTGTTCTGGTTAATGTAAATGCTTTTGTATGTGACACTTTGTTGCTATGCTGACAAGTTGATGTGAAGGTTCTTTTGGTCAGTTACGGGTCTGTTTTGGAGACTGGCTCTAGTGAGTTCAGACTGCTGTTGTTTTGCTCTTGTTTTGGTGTGTGATATGGCCTACAGTTGCCCTTGTGTTCAGAAAATAAACAACTAGAAGAAATTCTGTGAGTTTTCTTATATCAGAACGCTACAATATTTTACAAAATCTATACTCTGAATAAAATATAAAAATGCTTCATGCTGCATTAAAATATTCAATAAGTACAAAAAATTGAATGTACAAATTAATGCCACCCATCTTCTGTGCTGAAGATAAACTGACTGAGAAGTGCAAAATTAATGTATAAAAAGTGTGTTGTAAATGTTATTATATATACCATAGGAAACTTAGTGATATTTAATGATATTTAATTACGTGGGCTAATACAATTTATTGTTTTGCTTGGAATATTCCACAGTGTGGCATTAAATTAATTTCATTATGGGGGTTATTATAGCTCAACAAATTCTAGCAAAACATACATCCTTACTGTGAGTGGGCTCGCCTCTCCATAGATTTGGCATATAACTGTCTCCAAGGAGATAAGTTTTATGCCATACTGTGGGACATTCCAATCAAATCAATATCATCATTTCAAATCAATCATTTCCATTTAGACAAGCAGGTGGTCAACCCCCACTATAAAAGTTACATATTATTTATGTTCATGTCATAGATGAGGGTGAAATCCAGAGTTGGCCGTCAAACCAGTGAAGGACCTGGTCAGCCCACATCAGACAACAGCTATCAAGTGAGTAGAAGCATCCGGGCATTTATACAATCTGCTGATCATGGGGTGTCATTTAAAGAGCCCATATTACACTTTTCTCTGATCTATGTTGTAATGTTTTTTCATCATCAAAAACAAACCTGGAGTTGTGTTTTGTTTCATTCACACATGTTTAACACACAAACCTGCACATTTAGAGTTCTGCTCTCAATCCCTGCTCCACTTTGTGATGTCCTGTGGTACTACAAAAAGTGCTGCACTGTTTTTAAACTGTATATACTTTCATTATAATCATTTGAATAATTACAGCCCTGGAATTGCCAATGTTTACTGAACTACACTTAAAAAAGCTGTTAACTTGAAAACTACCACTTCATGACATCACAAGAAGGAACAATTTTAGCTCTAGACAAACTAATATTAAAGTGTTACAAACGTGTGAATGAAACAAAACACAACAGCAGGTATGTTTTTGATGAGATAACAGCATTATAACATGCCTGAAAGCTCATAAGAGTCAATCCTGTGTAATATAGGACCTTTGAACATATATTTTTCTAACGTGAACTTAACTATTAACTTAACTTAATTATTTTGTGCACAGGTATCTGCTCCATTTGCGCTCGACTTCACTTTTAATGAACAGGATTTTGACGATTATGCAGCCATTGTTCAGCGCATCCTTAAAAATCTGCTCGGAGACACACCGCCTCCAGGTCCAAACAACTGATGAATATGTCAACAATGCTCTTCATTCATTTCATCTACCTTTTCTGATTTTATTGATTTATTGATAATTCTGAAATGAAATGTGTCACCTCAAAATACTTTCCAATCAAAAAGGTAAATTAATCATTGTGTCAGCCTAGATTAGCACCTATTGGCTTCTGTCACTGTCAAAATCATGTAAAGATGTGTGTTGTGTGATAGTAAAGCATTAAAATCTGTGTTAAGCAGCACAAATGAGTAATCTTATTTTTTTTTATCTTTTGGAGTACAGTGGTCCCTCATTTCTCACCAGGGTTACATTCTAAAAATAACCCGCAATAGGTGAAATCTGTAGTTAGCTTTATTTTATTTTTTTACAATTAAATATGTTTTAAGAATGTAAAACCCCTCACCACACACTTTATACACTTTTCTCAGACAGGCATTAACATTTTCTCACATTGAATCGCTCATTTTAAAGACACCATATTGCCGATCAATCCCTGTTTTCACCGCATACACACCTGCATACACCATGGATCTATTAAAACAGGCACACCCAAAGTCTGGCCCGGGGGCCAATTGCGGCCCGTGTACAAATTTCCACTGGCCCCAGCATCTGGAATAAAAATAATTATGTGGCCCGTTGGCACTGTTGACCAGTGTAAAATACACATGTTCAAGCTCAGTGACTTTTATCGCCAACTGGATAAAGACAAGTTTAAAGAAATTTAAACCTTTGCTAAGAAAATGCTGAGTTTGTTTGTTTATATAGAAGACATTCTTGGTTATGAACTTTAACAAGAACTGTGTGAGGACAAATCTAACTGACTCTAACCTGTGTGACACTTTGCGCATCAAAACCACTGTCTTTGAGCCAGACCTGGTTTATTTACTATACTCCAGATCTCTGTGTCACCCTTCATATTAGCGCAGGCAAGTCATTTGTTCTCCTTCTGAGGTGAATAAATCCTAAAATCTCAGTGAATTTATTTTATTGTGATTATCAAAACCACAGTTTAAATGTTTACTTTTTTTTTACATTAATTTTGTTTTTGAAAGTTGAAAGCCATTTGCAATAAAAAGAAAAAAACAACAACAATTAAATAATTCATTTGCAGTTAATATTAATGGTTCAAAGAATGATCAGGCCGAATGGTCGGCCCCCAAACACTTTCACCTCACCAAATCTGGCCCTCTTTGTAAAAAGTTTGGACACCCGTGTATTAAAATAACAATAATGGCATACACCCACTGCTATGTACTTACTTCGTTCTTCAATTTTATTTTCTCAATCAGTGATACTCGTAGGATTCGGAAGTCGCGTAGTCATTTTGGTACAAATGAAAAAAATAAATAAATCTGCTCCTTGCTAGTGTGATGTGCAGCTATCCATTGGAGCGAGCCTACAGCCACGCGGCCCTTTGTCATGATGACGTTTACGGCAACGTCAGCTCCCATTGGACACCACAGTTTCCTAACACGGAAGTTACCTTTTTTTTTTTTTTTTTTGTAATTACAAAAAAGGCAAAATACAAACAAAAGACAATATATATCAAAGGTTCGAAAAAAACTACAATAAATAAAAAACGGGGCATATGTTTCTACTTAAAAGAAATAACAAAATAAAAATACATGGGGAAGGTAGCGAACGTTCTTTTATTAAATCGTTTTAGATGAATATTGCGATTTTAAACTATGATATAATGGTCCATGAGTGTCATAGATTATAACTATATAGCAGATAGCAGTACAATAGGAAGAGGAAAGAAAGGTTTCATGATGCCCTTGATAAACATCCACAGTATTACTCCAGATGTATCCAGACATCCGGTTCTAATAAAGAAAGTGGGTCAAAGCAAGTAGCATGTCTCATTCATTGTACAGATAACCGTTTTACATATATTTCTGTCCTGAGATGTCTTTATTATCTGCAATATACATCATCTGTACCAATGATGAATAGTGACTTTCAAGGACGGGGCTAATGGGAAATGTGCATTAAACTTGTCAAAAGCTGAAGCAAAAATGTCCCCATGTTTATCTATAACCTCTCAGTGGCTTCGTCGACAAATAAGTCACTCAAAACCTTCAAATAAATAAAAAGCACCACAAAGATTGAAGCCATTACTCCGTAATGCTTTTAGAGCCAGCAACATCACGCTACACGCCAGTGCAGAGGAGTCCTAAAGCACTTTTCATGTTTTTTCATTCATTCATTTTTTTTTTTTTGTTTTTGTTTAAATTGATCATTGCTATGGCAGCCGTTGTCATATTTCATCAATCTCACCCGTGGATAGTAGAGATTAAGATTGTGTCATCATACCTCAAAGAATTTTCAGTTATGCCTAATGTTATAGATAGTAAATACTTCACATTCAAATGTATTGACTTATGTTGTGATGGGCGGGAATTAATTTCAATGGAGGATTAAGAAAAGTTTTGCCTCTAAAATAGTATAGTAAGTTTACTTGTGTAAAAATTTAAATGTTAAATGTTTTTGTGCACCAAATCAACAACATTTGTTTTTTTCGTTGGCTTGAAAAGGGCTTCTGAGTGTATCCAATCCAATCCAACTTTATTTCTAATGCACTTTAAAAGCAAGTTGACCAGAGGGCAGTACACAAGTCATTTTAAAAACACAGATAAATGACAGACATACAAATAAATAACTACAAACTGTACACTATACAAGTCAACATATCAATGAAAAGCTAAAAAGAAAAAGTGCGTTTTAAGAGCCGATTTAAAAGTAGAAAGTGACTCAGCCTGTCTAAGGTGCAGGAGCAATGCGTTCCACAGTTTGGGACCAGCCACAGAGAAGGTACGGTCCCCTCGAAGTTTCCTCCTGGTTTTTGGGACCACTAAGAGTGAAAGATCTGCAGACCTGAGTGAGCGAGCAGGAGCATAGGGTTGAAGCAGGTCAGACAGATACTGTGGAGCGAGGCCGTGGAGGCATTTAAAGACAAACAAAAGGATTTTAAAATCAATTCGATTAGAGACAGGGAGCCAATGTAAGGACATCAAAACAGGTGTAATGTGTTCTCGTTTTTTGTACCAGTTAAAAGGCGAGCAGCTGCGTTTTGAACAAGTTGAAGCTGCGCAAGAGAAGTTTGTTTTAGACCAATATAAAGAGCATTACAGTAATCCAAACGATTAGAGATAAAAGCATGAATTAAAATCTCAAAATGATGCTGTGAAAGGACAGGTTTGACTTTCACAAGTTGACGAATTTGCAAAAGCTAGTTTTGACAATAGCGCTAATCTGGACATCAAGTTTTAAATAATTATCCAGCCTCACACCAAGATTTGTCACCACAGGTTTTCACATATTGAGCAAGAGAGCCGAGATCAGTACTAAAGGTGTTTGCCTCACTAGGCCCAAACACTACAATTTCAGTTATTTTGTCATTTAAGAACAACAAGTTTAAAGATATCCAATTTTTGATTTCGTCAACAGTCTGAGTGTTTTGGCACTGTAGGAATTTTCCTGCTTAAGTGGTATGTAAATTTGTGTATCATCCGCATAAAAATGAAATGAAATGCCATGTTTGTGAAAAATTGACCCGAGAGGGAGGAGATACAAAGAGAAAATAAGTGGCCCAAGAATAGGGCCTTGGGGTACTCCACAAGTGAGAGGGGCAGAAGCAGAAGATTCAGTGGACGCAATGTGGACACAGAATTGTCTATCTGTTAGGTAAGACTTAAACCATTCGAGTGCGCGCCCTTGTATACCAACACAATGCTGCAGTCGTGACAGGAGGATCTGGTGGTCTACTGTGTGAAATGCCGCAGTCAGAGCTAGAAGTACCAAAATGACACTATGTCCACAATCAGTAGCCACAAAAATGTCATTAAAAACCCTCAGTAATGTGGTCTCAGTACTATGTCGAGATCTGAAGCCAGACTGAAACACTTCCAGAATGTCATGACCCTCTAGATAATCTTTCAGCTGACAGTAAATAATCTTTTCTAAGATTTTCGAAATAAAAGGAAGCTTTGATATGGGTCTTATAGAACGTATTTACGGTCAAGATAGTCCTATACGTTTAGGTTTACTTTTACTGTATATTCACATCAAACTGAAATGACTTGTTTTTACTTCTAAAATTATTGTAATTATTTCCGAGTTCATTCCCTGACACTTATCGATTAACCAAAAATCCATCCATCCATTTTCTTCTGCTTATCCGGGGCCGGGTCGCGGGGGCAGGAGTCTAAGCAGGGACTCCCAGACTTCCCTCACCCCGGACACGACCTCCACCTCTTCCGGTGGGACCTCAAGGCGTTCCCAGGCCGGCCAAGAGACATAGTCTCTCCAGCGTATCCTGGGTCGTCCCCAGGGCCTCCTCCCAGTGGGACATGCCCAGAACACCTCCCTAGGGAGGCGTCCAGGAGGCATCCTGAGCAGATGACCGAGCCACCTCAGCTGTTTCCTCTCGACGTGTAGGAGCAGTGGCTCTACTCCGAGCTCCTCCTGTGTGACTGAGCTCCTCACCCTATCCCTAAGGGTGCGCCCGGCCACCCTACGGAGGAAACCCATTTCAGCCGCTTGTATCCGCGACCTTGTCCTTTCGGTCATTACCCAGAGCTCATGACCATAGGTGAGGGTAGGAACGTAGATTGACCGGTAAATCGAGAGTTTGACTTTGGACTCAGCTGCTTCTTTACCACAAGCGACCGCATCCCCCCCAGTGAGGTGACATTCCATGTCCCCAGAGCTAATCTCCATGTCCGGAGATTCGGTCGTCGAGGCCCCCGCCTACCGCAGGTGGTGGGTCCACAGGAGGACGGCCCCACGTTGTTCCTTCGGGCAGGCCTGGGGTGGGCCGAGCACCCACCCCAGGCCTGGCTCCAGGGTGGGGCCCCAGTAAGGCCAGTCCAACCAACTGGCCTTGTTGGTTTCCTCTTCATGTTGGGCTTCTGAACCGCTCTTAGTCAGACCCGTCTCCCAGGACCTGTTTGCCATTGGTGACCCTACCTGGGGCATGAAGCCCACGACAACATAGCTCCCAGGATCATTCGGGTGCTCAAACCCCTCCACCAGGTTAAGGTGGCGGTTCGGGGAGGGGTAACCAAAAATAAATAAAATTCAAATTTCTTCGTATGTTGTTTGCTCTCGTCTTGTCAACTGATTTTATAGAGTAATATTATTCTGAAGAATTAGTTCTCAATGCAATAATGACAAGAAAAAAGCTTTCACTTTCTTAACTGTATTAAATTGATCAATCTTTCACAGCAGCCATGCAAGACAAACCAGAACACCACAGGCATGAGCATAAAACTAGACATCACTTTTTTAACATCAGGACAATTATATACAAAATACCAATTAAGACAGTTTTTCAATATCAACTTGTTAAAATTATAATGGATGCACATCAACAGAATAGAGGAAACAAGTGCATTAAAACAAAATCGTACATAAAATATCATGGGGGGGGGGGTTGGAATATAGATTCCGGGTTAGATTCCGTAGAGTTGCCGCGTGTTTTGCCGAATGGTGCTGAGAACCGTGGACATGGCCTCTCCCTTCAGAAGGCTGATCTCCTGCAGAGTGTGAATGCCCATCCCAGGGTGAGAGAAGCGGCACACATTTTTACTCACCTGGAACATGATAGAAGTGCACAATGTTTATATTATTGATACAATATATTGTACTGGTAAAATGGCAAGATCATTTCGGTTTCAATTAATTTGTTAGATTTAGGATAAGGAAGATCATGGTTTAAACAGAAATAAAATAAATAAACAATGGATATAAGTTATAATACAAAGACATTTTAGATTTTCACCAAGTAACTTTTTGGTGCGGTGGCAACATGAATTTACACAGCGAGTTAGTCACCTCTCCACAGATCTGACCTGTAAATTGGCCTTGTGGAGTCACTTGCTTGTCATGAAGATAGAAAAAGTAAATGCAATACTGTGATGCAAAAAATGCCATCACTAAATGCGAATTGGTTCTCATTTCAAAACGTTTTACCCGATTAAATTAAAAAATCTCTGCACCATTTACTTAAAATAATGTATTAATAGTGTATTCAGCTGTAAAATGTAGTCTATATAATATTGGTGGCAAAATTATGAATAAATAGGGCGACAGTAGCTCAGTTGGTAAAGTGTTTGTCCACTGATCCATTGAAGGTTGGTGGTTCGATTCCTGCTCTCTACATAAACATCAATATTTGAGCGGTCAAATCCACTGACCCACAGGTTAAAGGTGCGACTCCAGTTCCCACAAATGAATGGTGTCATTGTGTCCTTGGGCAAGACACTTAACCCACCTTGCCCCCAGTGACTGCTTACATTGGTGTATGAATGTGTGCGAATGGGTGAGGAGTTCCTTTATTTAAAGTGCTTTGAGTGCCCTGAAGGTGGAAGTTTGCTATATAAAAATGACTATTTATCATAAAAACGTATTAGGAAACAGTGTGTAAAAGCTGTAATTAATCCAGATATGTTATTGATATTAAATTCTAAGAATGCATTTAACTCCATTGTCTTTTTGAAAGGCAGGGTTAGTGAGTGCGTGTGTGCCTAGAGCAGTGCACCTGTCTGGGAAGGAAGTACGGCGCATCGGTCTCCAGGATGATGCGTTCAAGTGGGATCTTTCGGACTGAGTTTCGGGCATCGGTGGCGCTGGAGTATGTGATGAGTGACGTGAAGCCAACGTACAGGTTTGGAAACTCCTCCAGGAACGGCTCAATCACAGGGTAATCACTGGTGAGACAGTGTCTGGAAGAAGTAAGGAAAAAAGTAAAATTAGTTCAACGTCACAAAATTTTTAAATAACTGGAAGCCTTTTGTGCAGGAGTCATCATATTGTTAGAAACCATGTGAAATATGCGATCTTGAAACATCAAACTACCTACTTTGTGAGCCCTGTTGTTATGGGTATAAGAATGAATGCATACAAAATTAATTGCAATGACTTATGTGTGTCAACAACTAGTGATAGGAGATGTATTAAAAAGTGGATAGTGTAATTTGGAGTTAAGCAAAATTATATATCCATCCATCCATTTTCTTCCGCTTATCCAGGGCCGGGTCGCGGGGGCAGCAGTCTAAGCAGGGACTCCCAGACTTCCCTCACCCCGGACACGTCCTCCAGCTCCTCCGGTGGGACCCCAAGGCGTTCCCAGGCCAGCCGAGAGACATAGTCCCTCCAGCGTGTCCTGGGTCTTCCCCGAGGCCTCCTACCGGTGGGACATGCCCAGAACACCTCCCTAGGGAGGCGTCCAGGAGGCATCCTGAGCAGATGCCCGAGCCACCTCAGCTGGTTCCTCTCAACGTGTAGGAGCAGCGGCTCTACTCCAAGCTCCTCCCGTGTGACCGAGCTCCTCACCCTATCCCTAAGGGTACGCCCGGCCACTCTGCGGAGGAAGCCCATTTCAGCCGCTTGTATCCGCGATCTTGTCCTTTCGGTCATTACCCAGAGCTCATGACCATAGGTGAGGGTAGGAACGTAGATTGACCGGTAAATCGAGAGCTTCGCCTTCCGGCTCAGCTCCTTCTTTACCACAACGGACCGATACAGCGACCGCATCACTGCAGACGCTGCACTGATCCGCCTGTCAATCTCCCGCTCCATCCTTCCCTCACTCGTAAACAAGACCCCGAGAGACTTGAACTCCTCCACTTGGGGCAGAGACTCACCACCCACCCGGAGAGAGCAAACCACCTTTTTCCGGTCGAGAACCATGGCCTCGGATTTGGAGGAGCTGATTCTCATCCCAGCCGCTTCACACTCGGCTGCAAACCGCCCCAGTGCCTGCTGCAGGTCCTGGCTCGAAGAAGCCATCAGGACAACATCATCTGCAAACAGCAGAGATGAAATCCTGTGGTTCCCAAACCAGACCCCCTCCGGCCCCTGGCTGCGCCTAGAAATTCTGTCCATAAATATAATGAACAGAACCGGTGACAAAGGGCAGCCCTGGCGGAGTCCAACATGCACCGGGAACAGGTCTGACTTACTGCCGGCAATGCGAACACAGCTCCTGCTCCGGTCATACAGGGACCGGACAGCCCTTAGCAAAGAGCCCCGGACCCCATACTCCTAGAGCACCCCCCAAAGGACACCACGAGGGACACGGTCGAATCCTTCTCCAGATCCACAAAACACATGTGGACTGGTTGGGCATACTCCCATGAGCCCTCGAGGACCCGATGGAGAGTATAGAGCTGGTCCAGTGTTCCACGACCAGGACGAAAACCACACTGCTCCTCCTGAATCCGAGGTTCGACTATCGGTCGGATTCTCCTCTCCAGTACCCTGGAATAGACCTTACCGGGAAGGCTGAGGAGTGTGATTCCCCTGTAATTGGAACACACCCTCCGGTCCCCCTTCTTATACAGAGGGTTAAAATTCTATAATCAAATATATTGCCTAAAATACAAAAGAATAACAAAAGCAGACTTAATCAGAAACTTGGGGCATAATCTTTCAAATAAGTACTCATGTGATCGTTTTTGTTTCCATGTGTCCCACCAGGAGGAAACCCCAGGGGAGACCCAGAACACACCAAAGGACTACGTCTCTCGGCTGGCCTGGGAACACCCTGGAGTCCCACCAAAGAAGCTAGAGGAAGTCTAGGGTGGGTGGGGGGAGTTTGGTCCCTGCTTGGAGTGCTGCCCCTATGACCTGGCCCCGGATAAGCGGAAGAAAATGGATGGCTGGATAGATGGACATTGTTTCCACAATATTGTCTGAATATTGTCAAAAAAAGTGTTGGTAAATAATAAAACAGTAGTAGTAGCAGTCTAGCATCGTCTTAGTTTGGGGATAAAATGATAAACTTCATAAAAAAATTACATGCTCACATCAATCTTTAAATATTTTTTTTTTATTTTTGTTGAAAACTCATTTGTTTCCCACTCAGCTAATGTTAAAAGCCAGTTGAATCTTGTATTGTATTTGTATTGTTCCATTGTGTTTTTGCATGTTCAGTTTTATAAGATTTCACTTTATATTGCCTTAGTACAGCACTTTGAGCAGCTATATTTTTTAAATATGCTATATAAAAAAGTTTGACTTGACTAATGATTTAAGTCTTGCAGTAAAGGCTTAAGCACACGTGTAATGCAGTGTCAGACCGGTGGATCTTGTAGTCTCGGGGGACACACTTCTTGAGGATCTGCAGCAGGTCGTCGTCAGCATCTCGACAGTGAATCACCAGAGGCTTATTCATCGCCACAGCCAGATTCAGCTGACGTTCCAGCACCTGAAACACAATATGAAAATGGCTATATAGGAGTCAGAGTAGCTCAGTCGGTAGAGTCCACTGATCCAATGGTTGGCAGGTCGAATCCTGCTCTTAACATAACCATCATTGGTTGAGCAGTCAGATCCACTGATTCACAGGTTGGCGGGGTGATTTCAGCTCCCACAAATGAATGTCCTTGGGCAAGACACTTAACCCATCTCGCTCCCAGTGTATGGGTGAGTGGTTCCTTGATGTAAAGTGCTTTGAGTGCCTTGAAGGTGAAAAAGCGCTGTATAAAAATGTGACCATTTATCATGTCCATGGGGAAATAAAATCAATTTCTAGAAAGGTTATTGCAATATTTCCAAACTGATTAAACTGCAGTAAAATTGTATTTAAAAAAAAAACAAAACTAAGGCTGCAGATAATTTTAGAAGTTGACTAGTCTAGAAATTGATCTTTTTTGACATTTTGATAAGATAATGTGGCCATCTTTGTTGTAAAAAGTCTTTTAACGTGTGTTGTAGAATCTCTACAGTTCAGATAACGATTACGATAATTTAATAGTCAACTAGCGAATATTCTAATTATGCTTTGCAGCCCTAATGACAATCAATATTTGACTCCTGCACCGCTCTAATTGGTACCTTCTTCTGCTGTGAAGAGTCGGTGGAGTTCTTGTGGGAATAGTCCAATCCAATCTCACCGAAGGCCACAGCTTTGGGATGTCTCATGGCTGCCAGGATGTTCCTCTCCTGGGTATTCGAATAATATTTGGCAAAATGCGGATGACACCCAAACGCACCCCAAACCATATCCTCCTCAAGAAGTCCCTCCCAAATGTCCTCCCTCACCATAACTCTGGGGTTACAGAAATCTGCGATACACCCCTCAAACTCCGCCCCAAAACTATCCCGGTACTTCCTTCGAAAACTGCCGAAACTTCCTGAAAAATGAAGTTTCCCATAGAGCATGTCCAAGTGGCAGTGGGTATCCAGGAAACCGGTGCCACTATGCACTGTGGGATATGTAGTCTGCTCTGGCTCGGGCCCCATAGACCACCTTCTTTTAGGGGTGCTGGACTGGGTAAAGGAGTAAGGAGGGTAGTGAGCAGATATGCCGACATCTGATTGTCTTCGGGATTTGAGAACTTGTTTGGTTGAGTGCACGGGAAGCGCAAATGGATCTGCAAATGTTACAACTTGAGTTTGTGTTTTGTCTGTCGCAGTTCTTGTGGCATTTGACAAGTTTGACAAAGGTTTGACTTGCTGTTTGTAGGAAAAGATGACTGTTCTTTCTGGTGTCTCCCAGTTTTTCGATGCAGTTGGACTTTGATTCGTGGACAGAAAACTTTCCCTTGCTTGATTAGAATCTTCTTTCTCAGTATTGAGTGAAAAACAACAATCTGTGAATTGCACTGGTTCCTGAGATGGGAATGAATCATGACCTTCAATGGGTGCTTCAAATGTGCTTGGTGAACCATCCTCTTTTACCGCAAAGCTCTAAAAAGAGAAAAATAAAGTCAGTGAAGGATACAAGTACAACTGAGTGGCTGTAAAAGAACACAGCCTTTCATAAATGGTGCTCAAAATAAAATACATCTTTCAAGGGAAAACACATTTGATGCTTTTAAAAATGTCCTGGGTATAGCTTGTACTGGTGGAGTTTAGCACTTTTGCCGGATGTGTAATGCACTGGATAAACATCATGTTTAGGGCTGCAACAAAAAGATAAAGCTGATGTGAATCTGCCTGAGGAAAACATTTACATTTGACTAAAGGGTGTTTATCAAAAACACAAACTGTACCCATTTCCTGTGTCATTTGTTTGTAATTCCTGACCAGTCTAAGTCATAAAACCTCTTCTCTCAGCTTATGTATAGACAAGATAATTGACTATTTCAACTATTTTAGTAGTTGATTAGTTGTGATTATTCGATTAAATTGTTGGTCCTAATCATGTTCACTGCATTTGAGGGTGAGCAAGGTTAACAATGAAAAACATTTGGAGAATGATGGAGCAGATGTATATGAGAAATATAGACTGAACAGCAGTGTGTTACATGGTTTTAACGTACCAACGAGGAGTGCATTAAAACCGTATAACTCACTGTCATGGTCACCCAAATTGAAAATAGTTCGCTTTTGAATCTTTGAGCTGTCCGTGGATGCTGAAGCCATAAGCTATTTCCATTTTAGCTGAAGCTAGTTGCTAAAATGAACTGAAGCGAAGGGATTGTTACAGGTTAAGTGTAGGCTAGCTGACTGGTAGCCTACACAATCATAAAGTACTGAAATTTAGCCCTCCTATGCTTTCAAAACATTTGTTTGTATCCACTTTATGGTTAGGTCTACCTTTTGCAATTACATTATTATGCAAGAGGGGAGCTTTTCCAGGTATGACACATTTTTATTTATACTATAATAACATTTGAGCTTTAGACATTAAAATAATTGTGAGTGACAATTTTAGACACTAACGAAATAAAATTATTTATTCAATGTGTTTTTTATTAACTTGTGTTTCATCATTTAGAAATGGGTTCATAGCAATTATCTTGCCTTATAGTTATAGTGTCAGTGGCATAAAGAAGTTTCAATATTATCCTAACGTCTATCGTGATGCAGTAATATATTGCACTTTGTTATTGTGGCAGGCCAACAATAACGTCAAAGCCAAAGTTAATTCGAGCTCTAAAACCAATTACAATGCCATTAAAACCTTCATTTGACTTTTTTTTACCCTGTTTTCAGTGTTTGCTACGGCACTTCCGTCTTCATCCTCCGAGTCTAGGACCAGCGCTGGGGGGGACCACTTTGGTACTCCTAATGCGTTTTCATTTACATCCATAGTTTCCAGCTGCACAGACACTGGGCTGGTCTCCTCTGGTCGGCATGACTCTAGCTCTTTCTTGGTGCTCTTCTTCGCCCCTGTGTTGCCAATAGCAGCCATCAGGGCATGTTTGTAGATGACTTTGGAGCCCTCCTCCGATGTCCGCTCTTTTCTTTTCAAAACAAAAGTGTAAGAAGAAGACGGGGTTTGCAGTTGGGAATTTGTATCTGATTTTTGGGGAGTTTTGTGGATGGCTGGCTCCTGCAGAATTTAAATAAAAACAAGTCAAGTGGTAGGGCAGAGACACTTTCAGAATCCCTAATTATTCATGGATCAAGAGTGATAACAAATTTTAACTGCTGCCATGGCATTTGGCAATAAAGAAATCCAATATCCATCACAATTTCTCAGTGACAAGACACTGAAACTTTTAAACAGTCAAATAAATTAAATTGGAAATGATACAACAGCATGTGTAAATTCATAATTCATTAACCTTTGGTAGCATTTTATGTTTAAGTTTAAATGTCTATATATATATATAAATGTACATACTGTGTTATATTTCACATGCCTCAGTTGTTAACACTATAAAGAAATGTGGCTTTTTTTACATTTGTGCTTTAGGTATTGATATAATTTTTTTCTTAAAATGAAACTTCAGTTCTAATCTCATATTCAGCATCTTTCATAACGATTAGTGCAGCCTTTTACCTCAGGAGATGCAAAGGCCTGAAAGCGCTTCTTGGAGAGCTTCCTGAGTTTGACTTTGGTGGAGGATGACATGTTGTCACGCTCTGGCTTTCTCTTGGGAGTAGAGAGGGTCAGGTCTCCGAAAGCAGCCGATCCCGGGGATTCTCTGATGGGGGAGGTGAAGGATGAGTCACTGGAAGATGAGGGCGTGGACGGGACATCTTTGCCCTGGAGAGAACCGGCCGGGGACACAATGGTTCGTAGCCACTTGAACTTCACTTTCTGACGGCTGCTGCTGTCCATAGTACAAGGCCTGAATGAATAAGATAAGATAAACCTTTATTTGTCCCACAATGGGAATATTACAGTATTGGTTAAGAAGACTCCTGCACACTGTCCCCCTCTTGGTTCACTTTTATTAATACAACGTTTCAGCCCCTCTGACCTTCCTCAGGACCTGAGTACCCAAACATTGTATTAATAAAAGTGAACCAAGAGTGAGACAGTGGGTGGGAATCTTGTTAACCTTTCAGTCAAGTACCTCTCTTCACACCTGTCGCCCCAGTCCGGTGTGCAGAATTTACACAGAAACAAATATTACAGTGTTGCAATGCAAAGTTCAAGAACTTATATATTTTTTGAAATACTTCAAAAAGAGTTGATTAAAAATTATACAAACTTCCAAACAAGGGTATAACAGGATATTTCTGAATTTTGTGGGTAATGCTATATTTATTATAATACTGTTAGAATATCAATATCAGGATACAAATAAAGATATACATTTTTGTCAATCACCCACCCCAATCTAGTGACGTTTGCAAAATGATACACAACAGAACAGAATAGATTTACACCATTATCGATACCCAATAACTAGAATTCAGGCACTACATTGTTTTGCCTATACACCAACAACAAATACATGTATTTTATTATCTTATTTATTAAACATACATTGCATATTTGTACTGTATGTAGACAGGACATTTGCAGGATTAATCTAAATGTTGAACAAAAGGTCAGAGACCAGAGAGTGGCACCATGTGGTACATTCAATGGGTGAACATATTTTACTATAATCAATACTTGTGACAATGCCAAACTAACTCACTGTCCCAATTTGCACTGCATAGATTAAACTAATACATTCTTATCCATTGAGGTCGCACTGAGGCTGTTGCGTCAGTTAGCTAGGAGCGGCACAATGCTTACCATACCTGTAGTTAATTGCACTCAGTAATTTGCCAAAACAAACTCAAAAACGTGCATCTTACTACGGAAAGTCAATACACTTGCATCTCACAAATGTGCAATTAGCTCATTTTAAGAGCGCCTTTATAAAATTGCAAGGTGCACCTAATAAGCCAATTAAGCGCTACCAGTGCCGCAATTAACAAGTTTACGCTAAATTCACTTTTAATCACAAAAGCATGATGGCATATTTTAGAGAATTTGTTTAGCGGCATGCTTACACCATGTGAATATGAGAGACTTTACTTAAAAAAATGAGAGATTTTGCTTTTAAACAATACCTTTTAGCGGTGCAGACGTGACACTGAGCCGAGGAGTTGGTTAGCTGTTAGCCGCGTTAGCATCGACTGCGGGCTGCGTTGGTCAAGGCACAAACAAGTGCTGTAGATTGTCAATGATTAGATTTGTCAATGCGTTTGTGCTGCGTTCTTTACATAACCATGAGGCAGATTGGAAATTTGTTAAAAATTGCTTTAACGTAATTATCGAGATCTCGCGAGACTTTGTGTTTCATTCAAAAAATAAGCGCGAATATTGAAATAAAAAGTCGATGCGGAAATGAAACTTACTTTATTGAATTTCATAATAAAGTGTTTCCAAGTGAGTATCGGTACAGAGAATATAGTTATATAGTGAGCACAGTTATTTTAATAGGTCCATGGTGAGTATACACAAAAATACCACAGCAAGCACTTTCATCTATTACAATTATAATTATCAAACATAGCAGAAGAGTGCTGCACAGCCAGCCAAAGTGATTAATTAAAATGAAGATAAGTTTTATTTGGGGAATTGTAAATATACTACAAGCTATATTATATTATTAAACAAGGATTTGAATAAAGTCATACTTTTGGTAATCCCAAAAAAGTCTTATAGGCACCAAAGCTGTACTTTTTACCTACAGGAAAGAAAGAAAAAACAGCAGTAGACTTTATTAGATATACAAATGGCTAATACATCATTTGTTTCTATGTTAAAATTATGGTGCTGGGAGCATTTAGCAACAGTGTTGGGTATGTTTGACATTTTGCATTGCCTACAAATAATAATATGTACCCGACTACCCGTAGTTGTAGAGGTCACATTTAGGACAGGTTGGCATTAGCAGTCCAGTTACAAATACATGTGAACATTGCACTACTCTGATACTTGTTCAGTAGGTGACAAATTGCTATCTATACAGTGTGGCTGCGGGTTTAGATCCATACTTACATTTTGGAGCCTTCTTCTCAATGAGCCAGTAGCAAAAACCCAATCTTGCCCGATCATTGTAAACATTTCTGTACTGGGGCATGCTATAAATTGAATAAGAGGTTTTCGGCCTGGTAGATGTAGCACCTAAAGAAAAGACATTTTATATATATACATACCTGCTTGAGTCGTTATACATAATGGTTTAGTTCTCATAGTATTTGTTACACTGGGTTTTTCATTTTTGTTTATATTATATACAGATCTAATCTTTGTTTAGTGTCATATAGTTCAAGCTTTAGTCTGGTCTTTGTTTTAGTCCAGATTTAGTACTTGACTTCTGGTATATAAACCCATCTATTTTGTTACTATTCAGTACATGTATTTTCTTTTGCGCTTAGAGGTATTGTTGCCCCTAATGACTTACTATGGGGTGCAATTATTTCTGTTTGTCTATTCCAATCCATTGTCAGAGGGGGCAATGTGCTCTTGTCTCCTTCTTCAATTGATTCACACATAGGAGTACCTGTGAAAATTATCAAAATTATAAACTCCAGACTTCCTTTTTGGCAGGCATCTTAGCTGTGAAATTTATAATATTAACAAACCTGTCTTCTTAAGTAAAGTAGTAGGTAATGTTGATATATAATCTGGTACCTGTGTAGAGTAAACAGTCACAAAACTTTCCAACCAAACAGAGACACGAGACATTTTTTCTGTTTGACTTGTCTCGTCTTGGTTTATCTTTTAAGGTACACTGGTACACCACATACTGGATGTCTACAACTGTTTATTCTTACACTTGTTTTCATCTTGGTCCAATGATCAGTTTGAAGATGCGGAAAGACAACCGGGTGAGTCCGTGGCCAAAATGTCATACTGGTGAAGGATGTTGAGGTACAATGCATATTAATATTAAGTCTACTGACTAAACTGCAATGCATCAGATGCTAAACAAATACTGCATTTGTACAAATGTAGATGTCACAGTCTGCAATGACTTACTGCTGCTGTCTGAAGCGTTTTGAGTCCCATGTTTTTTTCTTGTCCAGAGTTTGCATTTTGCAGGTCGACTACTCTTCAATGCAGTGAACTGTGTTGCACCAAGAAAGGCAGGTCTTCAGTTACAACTGTCCCTTAGCAACGCATTTGTCAACAATCCTGCTCCGATTTTCTCTCTCAATGCACATTCTTTTCAACTTTGAATAATAAATATAAAGACACAAATTCCAGTGTATTATTTAATAAACAGCTGTTCAAGATGGCATCATATGTATAGGCCCATGATACATAACATCCTATTAAATTAAATTAGAAATTGTCCATTCAGGAAAGGGATGCACGTTTCTAAAATAATAATAGATCTATTAATGCAAATCTATTTTAAAAATGTTTTTACAGTTTGATACAAAAAATAACCAAGCATTTTTCCAATTATTAAATAAAAAAAATTGTAAAAAATACAGCTTGGAAAGATTGCAAAGATATATCAATTATTCAACTTTTTTTGGTCACAGTTCAAACCTTTGTCCTAACATTCACTCATGTCCCATCCCTGCCCTGTATAGTGTCCAGAAGATGCTGTTCCACTCGTTGGTTCATGCGCCTCAGGTCCCTCACTGTACTGGGCTTGTCCTCCAGTTCCTCGTGCAGACACCGAGCGATTTCTAACATCCTGAAATCCTCTGGTCTAACCAGTCGGCGTATAACCTGAAGAGCACGATCCTTCAGTGTGTAGACTGTGGAAAAGCAGTGGTATGAAATTCAGTCTTACTCTTTAGCCTCTAACAAACACTCACAAATTATATAAATATTGAAAGAACACAAAGTATACAGTTTCTACATTGCCTGGGGGTCACAGAAGGAAATATGGGATACCTGGTAAAGTTATGTTTGCCATTGTAGGGTTTCCACTGGCTACTGGTGTAGGGAGAAACAGTTCTTTGCTATTCACTTTCATGGGGTCATCACTCTCCGCATCTCTGAAAAGCCACGGGTGACCTGAACCCCAAAGACACAAATAACCTTCCTTTAAAGACTTATTGAAACATGTTATTGCATTTGATAAAGAAATTAGTCGTCGTCTTTACCTACGAATGTGCACACCTTCCTGCCTGTGCCTGGCTGTATGTCGTGGTAGGGCCGAGGTTCTCCATTGAAGTCCACCCACAGCGGTCGTACCACACGAGAAGTGCGGTTACAGAAAATAGCGCTGACCGGTATCCTGCTGTTCAAAGAGCGGACCAGCGGCAGAGCCTGCTCCCCGTCCTGTGGCATTGGCGTTGAAGCTAACACGTTAGCACAAACTGAGACTACTGACCGAGTGCTAGGCTATGTATATAAACCAAGCAAAAACGTCAACAAAAGACAGATTTGCAGCTTAATGGCAAATTAGCATTTCTAGATGGACATTACATCGTAAAAAATAAAAGAAAAGCGATATTAAATACTAACATCTCCTTGGCTGTACTTTTCCTGTTTTGTTTACATTATTACTTCCGGTTTGGAGTTACGTCACATCTACTGTGCTTTGTGATTGGTCAAACTGACAAAGGTACAAATATATACATAACATAATAGGATAACATAATATATAACAATAATAGGAGCGTGTGTGCGTGTGTGTGTGTGGGGGGGTGTGCGTGTGTGTGTGTGCGCGCGCGCGTGTTTGTGTGCGCGCGGTGTAACAAATTATACAAATGTTTACTTGAAAAGAATACTTTACAATGGTGTTGCTTGCTTGGGCCACAGTCTGAGTAATCCCTGCCGTGGGTCACGTGAGCATAGGCGGATGTTGTTAGGTGGCTTTTAAATATGGCGGGCTCACCGATCTAAGAGCATCCGCAAGTGGATAGCCGTAATTCTTCACTGACTGCTTCGACTGGGTGTTACTCACGCACACACTCAGATCACCACACACATCAGCAAATCAAACATGGACACAGGAGGCCGGGTAAGTTAAGTGTGGCTGATTGTGGATACGGAAGCGCTTTTTCAATAGCGTAATATTGAAGTGTCTTCGTTTGAAAGTTTCGGATGAAGTGATGCGTCCAGACGGCGGCGTCAGGTTTACGTACATCAGGTGAGAATGTTTGTTGCTCCACGTTCTGACGGATATGCAGTGTGGACTGAATAATGCGATGTTGTGAAGGAGTTTCATTAAAAATGACAATTTGTTGAAAGGAAATGCTCTGTTTATTTCCTGCTTAGATGCATTTACACGCAATGGTTCAATGAAAAAAGAGACATAAAAAGTAAAATCTGTTAATCAAATAGATCCTTGTGTCCTGAAACGGCCAATGGGGTCTAATACAAGACCCCATTGGCTCCTTTTCTTTTGCCCGTTTAAATGCTGAAACTGAGCTGGTTGCTTTGATTGATGGAAAAATGCTAGAAGAAAGGCATGCATTGGAGATTATTCTTCAACATTTAACATATACCCAGCTAATGCATTGTAACACTTTTCAGAATCAGAATCAGAATCCGAAGACTTTTATTGCCATAGTCTGTGAACACAGTTCACAAGCTAGGAACTTGATTTGGTGAAAAAGTGCAACATAAACACACTGAATAAATACAAATACAAATAAGGGCATGCACAAAGTTAAAAAGATATGCTTAAAAAAATCAAATGAAATACTTAATACTTTGTCGTCTGACCTGGTCCAAATGTGGGCCCGCAGTGACTTATGGACTGTAATAGTTCTAACCCTGACACTTGATAGCTGGGTTTGTGAAGAACTAATCTTTGAGGAATAATATTATTTCTTTTTTTGAATTTACTTTATTCAAGGTAGGCCTGTTTATGTGAGCCTTGTATCATCTTAAAACAAGGCATTTTTGGCCTAAATGTGGATGAGATTTGAAATCTTCATTTATACAGGTTGCACTTGGGTTTGGACCCTTGTATGGTGTGGACCTCAAATTGTCTAAATATGGGCCAGATTTGGACAGACTAAATAACATGGACGATGTTTTGTAATCATGAGGGTACAGAATGAAATGCCATAAGTAAGCCCATAAAGTACCGTTGTAATTTGAGAGAAACAAGTGCATTGTCCTGTCTAGACATGCCATATAGGCCAATAGCAGGGCCCCTCAAGCATGCTTTACCCCTCTGACAGAACCAAAGCCATGCCCCTCTAAGCCAATATACTAGTATTTGATGCGTATTGATAGGATATATACGTGTAAATGACTAATCCTTGAGTTTTCAGGTTTTTGGGATGGTGTCTAACCTTAACAGCACAGCTGCCCACACCGTCACACGAAGGAAGTGAGGTCCTTCTTCCCACAGTTCGCCACCCTCAAATAGGTCTCTGACAGCACTGACAGCAAAGGACTAGAGAAATCCTGTTATCTGGAACGAGGACTATGAGACTGATCGAGCTGGCAAGGCCAATGCTGTGGCAGAATATCTCTCCAGGTTGCCACACATTGTCAGCCTCAGCGAGAAGGAGGATAATGTGACAGAGCGCCCTCATTAATTTTATTTATTTTAAAACAAATCCATGACACTCATCATCCCACAAAATTTGTTGTGATTATGGCTCTGCATACAATTAGCACAGGTGGTGGGTCTAATCCAGCCACAAAGGGCCCTGTGTGTCCTTTTGTGCTAGTCCCCAGCCTGGACAAATGGAGAGGGTTTCTTCTGTGTAAAATCTGCCACCTGATAGCCTGATCTTAATGTTAGCCAGATTTGTGAATATTGACCATACCAATTCAACTTGTATTTATTTTACAGACTAATTAAATAATCCAGTAACTGCTTAGTGAAGCAATTACTGGATTATGTTTTAAAAGTCTACAATGTGTTGTTGTAGAATTAAATTAAAATTGTTAAAATGTCCAGCCATGCTCAGAATCAGGGACATTGGGTGGACATTTTTGTGATAGTCCGCCCCATCGTTCCACATGGGGAGCAGGAGTCAGTTTTCCTTTATTGAGTATTGTTGCGGTATTAAATTGGCCTATAGAATGTGGTGGTGTCATCTGAAATCTAGCAATACACTCTATCTTGATGATTAGTTGGTTGTCATGTAGAAAGTCAAACAATCACATATCCATATTGCATTCTCTTACCATTCATTCTTGTAAAGTAACTATCCTTTATTTCCACTTTGGCTCATCGTTTCACATTTATAAATGCTGCTGTTTTGAAGCATTACATTGTCAATGAGTAGTTTTTGTTGTGTATCTGGAATAGAGGGGTCCTGTTTCTGTATCTAAAGTGCTGGTGGTAGCTATGACTCCTGGAACTACTGCACAGGCATGTGGATGTGACGTGACAGAACATAACTTTTTTTTTTTTTTTTTTTCAGTGAAGACTGGTCACTCCAATGTCTGCAATAAAGTAAGCATAATTACAACTTTTTAGTTTAGCCTATGCAATTTAAAGGTGGATAACATCTCTGCATGGAGATGTTATTGCTTTGTCTAAAATGTTCTGTATGGCATTAAATCTATTTCCATGGAGACCACCATGTGACACCTCCAGGCCAAGTTATAGGTCAGATCTGTGGAAAGGGAAGCCCAGAGTAGCAATGCATGTTTAGACAGTTCTAGTGAAACACCACCCTCTAACTATATTTGTGGCAGGTAGCATCTGCCATGTATCCAACAGATATTCTGATTTATGTTTTGTTTTTTCCTAGCCTTTTTTACCCCTCCCTGGACTGCTATGCCTAACCCACTGAAAACCTGAAAAAAAAACACAAGCCTGGTTTTCAGTGCCAGTTTAAGGATGTGGCTTGTTGAGGTAGCTACACTTTGACAATGTTGTGTTTTGTAGTTTAGATACACATTGGATTGGTCTTTAAATAAACCCCAATGCAGACACAGATACAGTGCAGAGGTGAATGGAGCTCCTCCCAGGAGTCTGCTCACATAAAAAGCTCTCCCTCACTAGAGACGTGTAATCCAGATCAGTGCAATTTCAGAGATCAGAGACTGCTACAGACTACTCTTAGCCAATGGGTTTTACAAGAGTAAATTATAAAATTTCATTGTAAACTAAACTTTATAATGCAATTACAAATTGTTTGTTTTTTTTTTATAAAGTGTGAGCATATAGCGTTGTGAACAATGCATCCAATCAACAGCAGTGGCTTCTCGGAGTACATTCCCCGGGATGAGTATCTGGCCAAGGTGGAGATCGCGCTGCTCGGTGTCATTTTCGTGAGCGCTGCCATCCTCAACACTGCGCTTTTGTGTGTCCTGTGGCGGCAGCGAAAGCAGATGACCAGGATGCGCGTGTTTGTATTCCACCTGTGCCTCGCGGATTTAGTTGTGGCATTTTTCCAAGTTTGCCCACAGCTACTGTGGGACATTACCGATCGATTTGTTGGCCCGGACTTGATTTGCCGTCTTGTCAAGTATCTACAAGTTCTTGGCATGTTTTCTTCCACGTATATGATCGTCGTGATGACCGTGGACCGTTACCAAGCCGTGTGCAACCCGATGGTGAAGTTCCAACGAGCTCGCACGCGCTTCAACGTCCCCGTATGCGTGGCGTGGGGCGTATCTGTTGTGGGGAGCGTTCCGCAAATCTTTATTTTCTCTCAAATTGAAGTTGAACCAGGAGTTTTTGATTGCTGGGCGACATTTATCCAGCCATGGGGACTGCAGACCTACATAACTTGGACCACACTGGTCATATTCGTGTTGCCAGTGATAGCGGTTGTGGTTTGCCAAGTGCGCATATGTCGCGCTATTCAGATCAACTTATACCAAAAAGCCCCGCTGGCGCACAGAGCGAGCGGTGTGGCTGGGATGTCCAAAGCCCGAGTAAAGACACTGAAGATGACGGTGGTGATAGTGTTGGCTTATATCATCTGCTGGGCTCCCTTCTTCACCGTCCAGCTCTGGTCCGCGTGGGACAGCGATGCGCCTAAAGAAAGTAAGTTGGGCTTCACGCCATATTTGGTTATTGTTTAACGCCAATGTGAGGTTGATGAATTCCCTTAAAAGCTAGGATACTGTGTGTTATATATTGGTAATTCATTTCTAACTTGTAACTAAGTAATATTGTCATTAGGCGATATCTCAATGAGAATGATATTCTGATTTACGCACAGTCTTAAATGCAATAGAACATATTAAATAAAATTTCCGCTTCTTTCCTTTTGACATAAATGTAGCGTCAAATGGGTTTACATTCGCTTCAAATGAGTGTTGTGTGAAAAACGTGCAGTGCAAATGTATCGCCTTACTTTTACGCACAAGACCAAAGCGCCAGCATGCCAAATAACGCAAAGATTACGCACAGCTCTATCTTAAGTATTTCACGCCATAAGAAATTGGCAAAAAAAGCGAAATGACCTTTGTGCATCTTTTTTATCGTTTCAGCCGCTACTTTTACCATCCTGATGCTGCTGGCGAGTTTGAACAGCTGCGCAAACCCCTGCATTTACCTCACGTTCAGTGGCCAGTTCCCCAAAAGGTTTCTGACTCTCCTGTGCAGGCGTCACGGGGACGGTAAAGACTCCATGCACGAAGAGGCGACGCTGGTCAGCACGTTGTACATGAGCTTCAGGAATGTGTCTATATCTAAAAAAGGAGAACTGAATCCTCTGGACACTGGTGAGACTTAAGAGGAGGAAACCGTGGTAATTGAGAATGTAATAAATATTTGTTATGAAGTTTCTTTGACCAAAATGAGTAGAGGTTACAAAGTCGGGTGACTGCCTGTCCCTCTTTGGTTTGTCCTGCACAGCCATTTAAGCCCCTGTTCCACTTATTTAAAGAATATCACACTTTTATTGATGCCACATGAATGTATAAAAATATAGATTTAAATAGAAAACATGATATTTTCTGGCAAGCAAATAAAGACTTTTTGGGTGTACTGGCTGCAGGGTTGCAATGTTGACATCTATTGCTTTTTTAAGTTTAAATCTCCCCAAGTCTGTCCTTCCAAATTCCCAGACATTTAACAACTTGTCTCCCTTTTCTTGCGATTTGTGGTGGTCACCCTATTACCAAGATGTATGGCTGTCAGTATAGTGAGTGCCACAAAACAAGACTATGGCAATGGGTCATCAAATTGATAAAAAATGATCCTTATTGCTGTTTTGTGCAAAGTGAAAAAGAGAAGATGAATGAATGTACATAGCTGTATCAAATTTGTAAAGAGATGTTCCTTTTTGATAGGAGATGCGTGGATTAATTGATGGATGCACTTTAAATAGATTTGTACAGCCGTACGCCACAAGGATCAGACAGGCTTCAGTGAGACACATACTGATATACTACATATTTCAACTTACTATATAAATATTGTGAATATTCAAGAGACATGATGGTTTAGACACTCTGTAAAACTGCATTGGACTTCTATGCTTGTAAATCTTGTATATGATATTTCATTTCTATTGTTCGTGAATTAATAAAGTGTTGTCATGATTTATTATTGTATTCTCCTAGTCAATCAAAGTTGTAGTTTTTTGAACTTTCTCCAGTTGCATGAAACACATGGCTTAATCTTACAATAACAGCCTTTTTTGTACATGTTCCATGTACACGACACTACAAAACAGCACATATGTCAAGATATATACATTTACTTTTTTTTGGAAGTTTCTTTTTTTATTGTGTCCAGGTGTGTACCAAATTACCAGTATAAATAAATATCAGTACTACATGTTTCCATAAATCTACTTCACATTTTCAAAGTATTTTATTTTACCTATAATGTTTTGGTCTCATAAAGTTTCTACTGATGTAAAAGTACAATTACAAATGTGAGCTTTATGCCTGCACCCGCATCTGAGCTTCAGGCAAGTCACAAAGAAAATAAACAAGGAAAAATGGATAGATGATTGAACCTAATGATAAAACGCCAGGGAACAAATGACTTTCCGACACAATTTTCTTCAATTATCAGCCCCTACTTTTATCTATACTTCCCACTTACTAGAAATTCCCATTAAACAAGAAGCCAGACACAGCTGCATAACACACCTACTTATTTATAATTGTTTATTCACTGAAAACCTCCGCAACAAATATGTTGTTGTTTTTCCCTGTAAATGTATGTTTTGGACGATAATAATGAGAAGTAGGCTACAGTTAGGTAATAGCGCTCTGAAGTTTTGGGTTGTCACTGCAACAGTTTACTCTGGTCCTGATCAAACAAAGACAGACACAGCCCAGGTCATAAACACTTATACCATAATAGGACCATATAGAGCGTAAGAACATTCAAACAAGGGTCAGAGAACAATTGATACATACAATTATAATTACATGCTATTATAATATGTACTGTTTATTATGCTTAACACTGAATTGCACTAGGATTAAAATTTACTTAAAGGTTTAGTTAAGTTTATTGGTTGATTTGAACAGGGACCATGCAAAAACATATTAATCTCACAAAAGAAGAGATTCTTTACACCAGATTTAGCTAAAGATAGTTTTCATCTGCCGATCTCGGGTGCTCTCTGTAACTTTTCTGGTGATGAGGTTTAACACCACCAAGCTGTTGCTGTTTTGCTTGAAATGTTCCACAGTATTGCAGTAAACTTATCTGTTTTTCAGTTATTCAATTACAGGTGTTTTTATTGCTAAACAAATATGCATTTTTAACATGAACGGTGTAATCTCTCCACAGATCCGACTTGTACTTGTGGTGGTGTCACTTGCTTGTTGCCATGGAGATAGATGCATTTAACGCCATACCGTATATAGAACATTTCAGGCAAAGCGATAGCATCTCCCATGGACCCAATACGTGGCAAGCTCTCCACCAGAAAAGTTAGATTTTAGGTGTACACCTTACATTTTTACTCAAACATGTAGTAGTACCACTTTAGAAAACAGTCGACGAGAACTTAAGTACCATTTATTCGATTTATGTTGATTAAAGTGAACAGAGCAGCTTAGACAATCAAACCAGGCACAAGAGGAACATGCAAACTCCACGCAGAAATGTTAAACAAGATAGGATTCAAATAGGGATGTTCTTGTTGTGATGTATAAATATAGGGATAACAAAGTATTGTATATCTTTACCTTATACTTTATTCTTCACCTTAGTGGTCTGGCTTCAAACAACTAAAGATATTTCTTTCCTTAACCATTTTTGTCATTCTTGTTAGCAAAAATATATTCTGCATTTAAGATAGTAATTCACTGCGTTTCATATAACACACTCCCTTCCTTAGATTTAGTTTAAAAGGAAAAATCCCCATGTGACTTTACTACAAGAGCTCATTCACAACACATTTAATCAATAGCTACTTTAGCTCAATTTTGAACCATTACGACAAAATTGGAAGTGGAGAGTTGCACAGCCCCCCTCCCAGATAAAGGATTGATTGTAATTGTGTCAGACATAATGAACTTGCGTCACTAATTTTCTTGGGACATTGTGAGAGCGCTCCGGCAAAGAGCTAAGATAAGACGAGAGAACCTTGTATTGTAGACTACTAAAAATACTGTAATGATGTGATATTTTATGTTTAGTTCAGAGTTGACACGTTTTGTAAGTGTTTAATGTTGATGTTGTTGTTATTGTTGCTAATGTAAATGCTTTTGCATTTGACACTTGGTTGCTATGCCGACAGATGAGAAGGTCCTATTCATCACTTACTGCAGACTGGCTCTAGTGAGTTTAGACTGCTGTTGTTTTGCTCTTGTTTTTGCATGGGTTATGATCTATAGTGCAAGATGATCTTGTGTTCAGAAAATAAACAACCAGAAGAAATTTGGCATGTTTCCTTCCACCAGAAAGCTACAATACTATATTGACTTATCGTTCAGTGGATGACAGATGAAACAAGCATTTTTGCAGGTCAATATTTATTATGGGTACTTTTTCCTTGCCCTAGTGGGAAAAGTTTTGTTATGTTTCTATACTATAATGAGATTTGAGCCATAGGGTGTTGAATTATGAATTTCTATGTTGGTAGAGTGTTTATCCACAGATTTGAAGGTTGACGGTTCGAATCTCGCTCTCGGCATAAACATCATTGTTTATTAAAACTATCATTGTGTCCTTGATCAGTGTGAGTTTGTATATTTGTGTGAGTGGTTCATTGAGGTAAGGCACGTTGAGTGCTTTGAAGATGTAAAAGCATTATATAAAATGTGAGCATGTGACCTTTCTATGATTCATCCAAACTATGTAAGTGTTGCATTCTGTTATTTATTTATTGCAGTTCATGGTTTTGGTTTTTTTTTTTTAAAACAATATTGTACATTAAGAATAGTTTTTGAAAGACAATTGTGCTTTATGGTTTGGTTTCAATATTATCGTTTGGCACCTGTATTTACTTCAGCAATGTGTTTTTGTGACTTGGGGTCATACTTACTGGGTTAAAAATATTGCTTAAAAGATATATTTTCTGGTGGAGATGCCACTTGCTGATCTCCATGTGTATGTTTTTGTTTTGCCTGAAATGTTCCATAGAATTGCATTAAAAATATCTACTTTGCAATTAATTCAATTCAGTTACTAGGAAAAAAAACATTCCTACTTTGAACAGGATCACCTCTCCACAGCTCTGACATGTAACTTGGTGGTTTCACATGCTTGTCATCATGGAGCTCAGTGTAATGTCAAAAGCAGGTGGTGGTCTTTTCACCAGAAGTTACGTAGTGCACTTTTAAGTAAAAATAGACCCCTGCACTGTCCTAGTTTTTCCTAAATCTGTTTCATTCACCAGTTTATTCAATGTATTAAGTAACCCAGGGGCAGCTCACAAACAATTCCCAGACCAATTTATGTCTCTGGTTTGAAGTAGCCGATTGTCACGTGCTGCATGTTCACACGTTGCCTCCAAATCCCCCCCTCTGCTCCTCTCTCATGTTCTCTCCACTTTTCTGTCTGTATTAAACCAAACCTGTTGCTCTGTTGCTTCTTCTAATGCGGCTCGCTCAATGCCCCTGTTGAACTGTTAGTATACAGCACGCACATGTAGCTGTATGCGAGGAGGCTAATGTGCATATTATAATAAGATATGCAAACTCATGAGCGCCCAGAAAGAGTCAAGAAACATGTTAATTCATTGGCCACAACTAATATTACGGATACAGATCAGAGCAGAGGTGAGGTTTAAGTGTGAAGCAAATGCAGTGTCACTAATGAATGAATAATGATAGATTTGATTTGCATGATTTGCAAGTGTCTAGCTTCTAATCTACTTTCTGAACCTTCTGATCTTTTTCATTTTAACGAGCCTAATAATGCCTTGAATTTATGTAGTGTATAATGAAAAGGCTACATCTATTCACTCCACAGTAGAAGCCACACCTGCCCTGGGGTAGACTAACTGAAGCAAGGCTGCCAGTCTGCACCATCACCATTAATCACAAACCAAAATTCATACGGAGAGAAGGTGGGTGAAAAGCAGACAGATACAGCAGCAGTGAGTTGTTGTCCACGCCCTTCAGCCCCTGTGTCTCTGCTGCTGCATAACATCTCTGTCGTTAATCCATTATCAGTTCATCTGGTTTCCTCCATCACTTATTCCATTTTCTTCCACTTATCCAGGTCTTGGAGGCAGCACTCTGAGCAGGGACTCCCAGACTTCCCTCACCCCAGACACTGTCTCCAGGGAGTTTCGGAGTTCCAGACTTCCCTCACCCCAGACACTTCCTCCAGGCGAGCTGAGAGACATAGTTCCGCCAGCATGTTCCTGGTCTTCCCCAGAGCCTCCTTTTGGTAAGACATGCCTGGTGTCTGTGCCACCTCAGCTGGCTCCACTCAGCTGACTGATGGAGTAGTGGCTCTACTTGAAGCTCCTTCCAGGTGACAGAGCTTTGCCTTTGGACCCAGCTTCTTCTGTATCACCACAGACTCAACTCAAACATGTAAGTATAAGCTAATCCTCCTTAAGATCTGGTATCCTGCTGATATATATTTGATATTGATACAAACATATTTATAACATATTATAACATAACACTCACATTAGATAGTTTCCATGTTTATTAAGCTTGTGTGAAGTGAGGGGTGGGACAGTTTTCAGAACAGGGGTATTGAAGTAAGCCTTAACTGTTGAACCGAGGTACCAGAGTTTCAGTTTCTTTCTAACTTCATGTGTAGACCCTATAATGCCTGTGTAGGTCTAGGCTCAAACTAACTGCAACCCCAAAAATGTTTTAATAAGTATAAATGTGGGTTGTGCCAAAAAAAAAGACCAAAACAATATAAAGGCAATTTCACATACTGACACCAGTTTTATTACTTGAGATTGTACATTTGTTGTTTTCAATCCACATGAGTCAGAATATTGATTTAAACAAAGGGTTTTGCAAATGAAGAAATCTTAGACTGATTCATTATTGAAAAAAAAAAAAAAAAAAAAGCCATTCAGTTTCTTTCATTTCCCATAAGTCCACTCAGTCACTTCTCAGTTGAATTTTATCAGCTAATGCAGTACTTAATGTTTGGAAAAGTCCTCAAAACAATATCATTTTAGATATGAATATGAATGGAAGGATGTAGAGAAAACTACACATTTCTTTAAAACAAAAACAAAGAACATATAAAACAACATGAGAATCTCAACGATAACAAGAAATTAACAGTGAATATACAGTGTCCTCCAGGAACACTGACACCTTTTGCAATAATGACCATCAAATCGAAAAATAGTTTTGACACATGTAGATTTCTGATTTTATTTTATTTAAAAAATTTTCTAGGATAGTAACTATAAATATTTCAGTCATGACTTATTGTAAATGGTCAAATTTTTATATAGTGCTTTTCCTCCTTCAAGGTACTCAAAGGACTTTAAATCAAGGAACCACTCATCCAATCACATCGCCAACCTGTGGGTGAGTGGATCTGACCGCTGCACCAATGATCTTTATGTTGAGAGCGGTATTCAAAACCGCTCTACCAACTGAGCTACTGTCATCCTTATTAACTCCAGAACATTAACTGTATTCGAGTATTGAAAATGGTTCCAAATGTCAAAAAGATGGTTCTGAAAAATATATGTGGAAACCTATTTTGGTCAGAAAGTCTCCAGAACAAAACTAAATGTTACCATATCACTACATATTGCATCATTGGTGACAATATTATGGAGAGCAATGTACTGACTGATGCTAAATGCTATGCCAACACAACACCATCTTGGGATAAAATAGACAAACCAAAACTGTTTAAATAAGACAATATATTCAAATTTCTACTTCCTTCTGTCAACTCCAAAACAAAAAAACATAGGCACATACTGGGACCAAAAATAAACCAACTCCCAGTGTTTACCGTGGCGCAAACAAGCTTGGCCTTTAAAACTATACAGAGACCAAGACATAGCACTGTGGTTGCATCCTGTCAAGACAACTTTTGTTTTTCTCCAACCTACATTTTGTTCATACAGAACTGACCAGTGTACTCCTCATATGGCTAAGCATTTGGTAATATCTTTCACTTATAAAAATACAATTTTACACTCTGAATATACACTCTTGGTTCAACAGGCTGCAGTCCATTTCTCCATCAAACCAAAGAAAATGGGATGAACTTTGAATTTTGAGTGACAGTATTTTACATATTAGAAGGATAGATGCAATTTCTCTCTTTACAGAAGAAGCAGCAGCTCGGATGAGCGATTTACAATGATTTCTCCATTGACAGTTTTAAACTTCGTCTTTTGCTATGGATCAGACCTGGACAACTGAGGGATTACACAGACTCTCTTTACGGACCTCACAAACCCTTAAGAAAGCCTGGTTGCACACAAGTTAAGATAAACTATATTTAAGTTAGAAGTTGAAGCTTCACCAATATTGTAATTTCAGGCTAATTTGAACATACCTTAGTCTGATTACTTGGATTCTTGATTCTTAAATGGTCTTAATGTAATCTCAGTGTGTCGTTGTAGCAGACATTAGCAACATGGCTGATATTAACAAAACAACCAAAGCTGTCTTCAATATTTTAAGGCCAGTTTGTAAAACCATGTCCCCTTTTCCATAAACAGCATCAGTTGAATAATTTGCTCCTTGGTTAAAGCAGAAACATCATTAAACTTGTAGCCATGGCATGTGTAGTTTCTTTGCTTAAAGCCCCACTGCATAACATTTTAGCCAACAAATAAATGCATGCTTTTTTCATTTTGGATGTTTTTATTGAACTGAAAAGCATCCTTGTTGCGAAGAGGCTTGCATCTCCACAAACCTGACTCTTATTTGGCTGCCTGCATGTCTCCATGGAAATTTTGTACTTGCTAATATTCCATAGTAGGGCATAAAACATGTCTATCTCCATGGAGAGTGTTTTGCAGTATGGATGTAACTTTCCATTTCAATGGGATCATACAGGTGACATGCCACCTCCAGAAAGTTACGCGGTGTTGCTTTAATTGCAATGGGGCCATTTCTGTCGCAGTCCTCCTCCATGATCAAAGCAAATCACTTTATATTTGCCATTTAAACAACCTTTAACCTTTCCTTAATATGACAGGGCTCCAGACTGACAGGGCTCCAGATTTATGATTTGAGTTGGGTGTACCAGTGTGCATAAGGTTTTCATTTGGGTGCACCAAAAGCCTGTCGCTTATTTAAGCCATGGAAATATATTGTCCTTAAATTGCTTCAACAATAAGGGCTGAATAAAGAACTTGATTACTTACTTTTACCCAGATATGCAATTAATTCTCTATTTGTTTTCTGTAATAAGTGTGGAGTGTAAAAGAAATAATATTCCAATAACGACTAGTTTTATCTATTCAAAGTTGTTTATTTGATCAAATAATTTACCTTTACTTTTTAAAGTACTACTAAAGTACTTTACTTTTTTGAAGCCTAAGTTTAATAAAAAAAAAACAACAAAAAAAAACCAAGAACCTATAAAATAAATATTGGCTTCAAAACTAGTCAGAGTGAGAGGTCTGTGCTTTGAAGGATCTTTACAGTTTGCTACAGAATGGGCAAAGTGAGACCTCTTCCTTCTAATTTCAATAGTTGATCTTTGACTTTGAATCTGCATCTAGATTTATTTTCTTTTTCATCTCACACGATGGCAGCTTCATTTAAATAACTCAACAGTTTGAAGGATCCGCAGGGTTGGGGCTTCTCTTTAAAGGTAAATACTGTGTCTCATTCACAAATTAATGAAAAAAGCCAAACTTACAATCTCTGTAGTGCATTTGGCTCTGTGTAAATCAGCCTAAACTCCAACTGGCTTCATCAGAGGGTCAGAGGGGAGTAATTTAATGCTTTTTTGTTAAATTGTCAATTAAAACAGTAATATTATTTAATCCACATTTATAATGAGGAGAGCGGAGGAGGAAAAGGGAGAAAGGATGTCATGAGGATCTGTGAGATGCACTGGTGAAGCCCAAAGAAAATGGTCGCACTCAGGAGCCCTGTATGATGGATTTTGCAGTAGAGGTGACAGCGACAAGCAGTGCATGAATTACTGCATTTGTGTCCCAACTTTGGGGATTTGTTGATTATATCTTGGACCAAACATGAGCCAATTGGATGGTAATCACAGACAGAAGAGTCGTGAGTTGTCCCCGGCCTCCTCGCCTTCGCCCTGTGGGATTCTGGGTAAGAGGGCAGAGCGCGTCAGACCCCAAAACCGCTGAGGAGACAAGTCTTTCTTTGTAGCAGTGAACTTCCAGCCCATGTGAGAGCCACAGGTCCTGCACTGAGCGATGGTCCAGGCGTAACTAAACAGAAGAAAAGAGGGAAATTATTGATTTCATCTGATTTTATATTGTTGGTTTATTATAAGGGTGAGGATGATGTTTAAAATTTGCCTGAATAAGCCATGAGACAATTTTATCTTGGAACAAATAGTTATATACTGTTCTATGAAAATAAACTACACTGGCATTTCCTCATCAAGTCCCGGTTAAGCCCTAGTTTAAGATCTGGTGGTACTTGTAAAGCCATATTTTTTTCTTTTGTAGTACGTGGAGTGAAAACTGCCCTCCTTTTGATAAAATGTTGGTTAGAGCTACTGTGGCAATGGTGTAGTCCTGCTTTAGACCTGGTTAAGCTCTAGTTTAGACCTAGAAGAGTCCTGGTTTAGATCTGGTTGTACTTTGCAAGCCACATCTTTGCTGTTGTGGTACTTGGTTTAAAAAGTTTGAGAGCCACTAGTCTAGAAAATGGCTTCCAGAAAATATGCTGAATTCACTAGACTATGGTTCAAAAAAGGCTGATTAAATCTATACTTGCAGGGCAATCTTTTCCACCAGGGTTTAAAGCGATATTTCTGCACTTGAGAAATTTTACAGTCCATTATGTTTTTTATAATAATGCACTGGATTTACAGAGCGACTTTCAACACACCCGAAGTGTGTTCCATTGCAATATTCATTCACTCCACACTCGATGGTAGTAAGCTACTATTGCAGCCACACCTGCCCTGAAGTAGACTGGCTGCCAATGTGAGCAATTGCCCCCGCTAACCACCACCAACAGCGCACACGCACATGCACACGCACACTACTTTCATACTAGGCAATGTGAGTGAAGTTTCTTGTCGAAGGACAACAGTTTCTACTAGAGCCACTGCCGCCCCAACTATTTACTAACTTGTGATTCTGCCAAGCCAATGTGAATGTTTGAATGTGTGACTATGAGTGCCATGTTCTTGGCTTTAATTTACACTACCAGTCAAAAATTTGGACACTCCTTCTCATTCAATGTATTTTTTCTTTGTCTACATTTTATTTACATTCGGAAGACATCAAATGTATTATCTAATATATACAGAATTATGTAGCAAAGGAAAAAAGTTAAATAATGCACCTGAATATGTTAGTATATGTTAGTATTGATGCCAGACCTGAAAAGTGCTGCAAAACAAATCTACCAATGGATAGATATGAACCCCCTGACCTGAACCACTGTCTGACACGCAATAATTTGTCAACAGTAAGACTGTTTGAAGATTTCTATTCACGTCCAGTTCTTGAAGCTAATATTAACTGAGTCTGAGCAGTTCTCAGTCCCCTGCTGCTTTTTCAGAATTACCACAGCAACAGTGGCCCCAGACGGCTGCACCATCATGGGGACATAACTCAAAATGACACTTCACAGACGCCTCGGATTTAAGAGAGAACGACGTCATGAATAAAATATAATCAAAATAAGCCCTTAAAGAGTTTATGATCTGTTTACTCTAAGCAGGAAGAATGCACTTAAGAAACCAGTGAAAGGCCAGACAAGATGCTACCATTTAGACAAGAATAAACCAGATCTGAACCAGGACTGAACAAGGATGGAACCAGGCCTGAACCAAAACCAAACCTATGACAACCAAACCAAAGACAACCCGAAAAAAAAAAAAAAAAGGACTAGACATTACCTGGATTATCTATTTAATCTCCAGTATGACGCATGTGATAGCACACCAGGTGCTAATAATTCTTAGTCTGGTTCAGTTTTTTTAAAATCTGGTTTAGTCCATGTTATTCTGGGTTAAGTCCTGGTTCAGTTCCAGCATTTAGATCTTCAATGGGAGACAGGGCTTCCCATTTGTTACATCACATTACATAAGTCAAATCTAACCCAGCACTTAACCAAGTCCCATGGCCATCCTGGACTAAAAGCAGTCCCTAAAAAACTATGGCTGATGAGGACTAATATTCATAGGCCATCTAATCTGCACTATCACATGGTAAATGGTTACATTTTATATAGCAGTTTTCCAACTTCAAGGCACTCAAAGGGCTTTACATCAAGGAACCACTCGCCCATTCACACACACATTCATACACCAAGGTACGCAGACACTGGGAGTGAGGTGGGTTAAGTGTCTTGCCAAAGGACACAACGACAGCCTGCCGCCAACCTGTAGGTCAGTGGATCTGACCGCTCAGCCAATGAGCGGGATTCAAACTGCCAACCTTCGGATCAAAACACTATACCAAGTGAGCTAGAGTCACCCCGCACATAAGTGCAGGTAGTTTGTGTATTCTGCATCTAAATTAGAGTTAATCTAGGTTTAAATCAAAAACAAACTTGGACTAGACCAGAACTAGAACAGGACAAAACCAAGACCAAGTAAACCGGGATCAAACTAGTCCTGATTTACATTTATAGTTTTCTATCATTAAACACTATTTTGATAGCCCGTTCTTTCTGTAGTTGTAAATAGTACATTCAGAACATAGATGTAGTGTATAGTGTGTTTCTTACCCTGGGAACCAGCTGTGCAGTGTAGAGGGCCTTCCGACCAGCCCCAGGTTATTGGCTTTGTAAACAGTCAGAGTTTCATGGACATAACCGTGAGGATTGACGTACGCCGCCATCGGACCGCACAACGACAAACTGCAGAGAGACAATGTTGCAAAACATTAGCAAACTAAATTATAATGTAAGACTTTTGATTATGTTTTTACTACAATGCTTCATTTGAATGTAAATGTAAAGCGGTTTTACTAAATATCTGATCACTCCATGACCAGTATCGAGCAATAAAAATCTACAGTTAGTTTGTTTTTGTGACTTTTACTATGACAACCCACTGGCTTTATTGACATTGCACAAATAATAATCTTCCTGCTTAGTTAAACTATTAAACTGTGTAGGAGTTTGTCATCAAAAATTATATTTTACATAACTTCACATTATACAGTCGGATTTAAGTAGTTTGTATCATAATAATTAAAAAAAACCCCATTCTGAGCAAAATGTTCCACAGTATGGCATTAAAGGTATCTATCTTACATTTATTTCATGATTAAAAAATTTCATGATTAAAAAATTTATTTCAGGCTTAAAAAATACCTTCAAAAACACAAATTCTTACGGTGAGAAGGTTGTTTCACCACAGATCTGATCTGTAACTTGGCTTGGTGTAAGGATATACACCAAATTTCTCCTGGTTGTTTATTTTCTGAACACAAGGGCTACACTAGGCTGTAACCCACGCCAAAACAAGAGCAAAACAACAGCCGTCTCAACTCGCTAGAGCCAGTCTCCAAAACAGACCGGAAACTGACCAACAGAACCTTCACATCAACTTGTTGACATAGCAACCAAGTGTCACACACAAAAGCATTTATAACAACACATAAACAGTTAGAAGAACAACAAAACGTGTCAACATCAGACCAGATAACAGATCATTACAACAGGGTTAATGCCATTCTGTGAAACATTCCAGGGAAAGCAATAATATCTACATGGAGACAAGCAGATAGCAGATCCTCCACCAGAAAAGTTAAACAGTGCACCTTTGATTTGGTGGCTCTGAACCTGCACGTACTCATCTGATCTGCAGTCTATTTTTGTCCCTAATAGAATATGCATGAATATTTAAAAGCTTGGAACATTTTTCATTAGTGCACAGATTCTCAATTAGTCCAAAATGTCACTTTTCTGTCCAAAAATATGTTTTTCTTCATCCTGGGATTTAAGTTAGAAATTTTAATATGAAATTATTAAATATTATTGCTGCCACAACCACTTACTTTAATAGTGAAGAGAATTCAAAGTGACAGTCTTCTTAGGACGCAGATGGTTAGAAATTGCATTGCATAATGGTCCTTCTGTAACACGGACTTAATATGATTTTATAACAAGGCTAATCTTTGTAGATGCTTGATTATAACTTTGGGATTATGGAAAAAAACTATTATCAATGTTGTTGGCACATAATTTTAGTTAATACTTTCATTTCAGAAATAAAATAATTGAATGTTTGTATTCTTACCTGAAGATTTCATTTTTTGTGGTAATTTCTGTGTCCTGGCACTGTTTGCAGCAAAGCGAGGTGCACTGAAAAAGAGGAAGAATGATTACATAAAACATACAACACATTCTATAAATATTGAGGGGGCAATTATGGGACAATTATTGATACTTTGCATTGACATCATGCCACGGGGGTATGGTAATTGGTAACTGTTCAGCCGTTACCATGGTGACATAATGCACACATCCCTCTTACAAATAAAGTTTTAGGATAGTTTAAAAACTCAAGAAAAAGGTAATCAGCACATTTTCAGGAGCCTGTGATCAACACAAACGTTCATGTTTAGGTGTTTGATTTTCAACAAAAAAGGTGAGAGTGACAAACCGGAAAACCTGTTTGCTAATGCTAGCTAGCTTGTGACTGTAACGTTACCTGAGAAGGATTTGTTTTACACCACAAATCAGCTCACCTGTTATAATTTCAGCTAAGTCACTTCTTTATGGTAAGATTTTGATAAAAGCTCAAATTGACATCTAACTTGAGTCACAGAGCTCTGAACACAGCAGTGCCTCTGGTTAGTTTCACCTCCCAAGGGAATGTTGATATCATCAGCTGCAAAGTATCATATTGAGATGTGGCAGCTAAACTATACCACTGTGCACAGCTGGCAGTGACGGTCAGTCCTGTCAACAGTGCTGATGTACTGGTGCTATGTGGAGGATGTGTCTATTTCATTAGGCTCATTTGTCCTATACAGGTGGATGCATTTTAAACGGGGGATCTGCCACCTGCTTGCCTCCATGGAAATATGGATGCTATTGCTTTACCTGTAATGTTCCACAGTATGGTATTATGGAAACTTAATTATATTACATTTATTCAGCTACAGGTGTTTCGTTTCCACAGCTCTGACCTGTAACTTGGTTTGGTGTAATCACCTGCTTGTTTGAGATTGAGATAAGGTATGTTTAATGTCATATTGTGAAATAGGCTTGTCACGATAATTCCTATATTATCGACTTGTTGTTTAGTACATGATTGGAGCAACAATAATTTTTCGAGGTCAGTATTTATTGTGAGGAATTTTTCTTTGTACTACTTTGTATGAGATTTGAGCTGTAAAAGGCTGAATTATGAACTTCTATGACTCATTATAGACACAAACTCAGTGCTAAAATTGTGGATGATGGCATTATTTACTGTTCTTATATGCCTCTTGGTCCTTTCGGACCATTGGATAAGCAATTGTTTATGGACACATAGCAAGGAAACTTCTGAAAATTATCTTGATCTGCAAGGCATTTCTGGCAAAGGCACATGCTCTATAGCGTTGCAAAAACCAGAGCAGTTACCAATTCAGTTGGATCATGACATTAACCTGTTTTGCCCAGAGACCTACCTAAACTTCAGTCTATTCTGGCTTTGTATAATTATCTCACTTGTTCATTCAATAGAGATCTCAGTTTGGCTTCAACATATCATAGTATTGAATCAAAATAAAATGTGAAACAGAGACTGTTGATTGTCTTGCTTTTACTTTTGTCAGGAAATGTGCAACCAAATCCTGGCCCTGAGCTGCAATATTCCCAGACTCCTTCTGATTTTAAAACATTGTCTGGTGTCAAATATATTCATCTTAATGTGCGCAGCTTACAACCGAAGATGGTCAGAATTTGGGTTAAATCTACAGATGCGGATGTTGTTATAATTTCTGAAACTAAATCTATTACTAATGAAGACATTAACATATTTGGGTACAATGTCTATCGCACTGACAGACCTAAAAAAGTAAGCAGCGTAGCTATTTATGTCAAATCAAGATTTAATGCCTCTATTGTTTTGTCCCAATCGATATACAAACAAATGAAGTTTTTGGCCTTGAATGTAGAAATTGCTAATACTCTTCCTATAACTATTGTTGGGTGTTACAGGCCCCCATCTGCTTCAAAAGAGGCATTATCTTTATTAAAGCACCTTTTAGTTAAATTAAATTACACTGAACTACTAATGGCTGGAGATTTGAACTGGGACTGGCTAAATGCAACTTCTGGTGAATTTAAAGTATTTTGCGATTCTATTAATCTTACCCAGTTAGTCAATCTTCCCACCAGGACAAATCTTAAATGCTTGAAAGACTGGAAATTGACTGAACTGTTGTCCTTAAATGTTTTTAAAACTAAACTCAAAGCCTTACAGACTGCCTCAATAATGTGCAACTGTTTTTCATGATCTATGCAATTTTAACATTGTTTGTTTGTATGTACTTCTTTTGAAATGTGCTGCCTCTTGGCCAGGACTCCCTTGAAAAAGAGGTTTTTAATCTCAATGGGACGTTCCTGGTTAAATAAAGGTTAAATTAAAAAAAATCAAAACGTAAGTGTTGCATTCTGATTTATTTCATTCCTTTATTTTTTGCAGTTCATATTTTATATATTTAATAGTGTACATTAAGAATACTTTTTGGGGGATAATTCTGCTTTATGGTTTGGTTTCAATATTATCGTTTTTGGTCTATATTTACTTTAATGATATATTTTTGTTTTTGTTTGGCCTGGAAGGAGTGCTTAAAAGTGTTTAAATAAATTTCCCATTCATCTTGTGGATATAAATACATTTTTGTTCAGACCTCAGCAGCACGGCCCTCTCTCTGCTGCTCTGTTGGTAAAATAAAACCTGAATGATCCAAGCAAACAGAGCAGACACAGACCAGGCTGCTCAAGTGTTTGTGTTATGCTAATATGGATGTTAGTGCCAAGCAGGAGCCAAGAGCAGCTGATCAATGCTTCAGGACTTTTGCTACTGGAGTGGCTACAGTCTACCTCCGAGGGTTGAACTACTTTGAACTACATTTAAAAAAAACAACAAAAACAACTAGATGTTTTCCCAAAGAAGAGGTTCAGGAGTATTAATGGTGTACTACGTAACATTTTTGGTTGCTATGATACTAGTAGTCGGAATTCCAAATATGGAACTCGGCTCCAAATTCGCCCCATAACTGCTAGCCTCGATGAGCTTCAGTTGGCTGGAGTCGAACACTAAGGGTAACATTACACTCCCTTGATCCATTTCCTTATATAGTCTCTTGTTTAGACGCACTTTAAGATACAAATGTCTTTTAATTTTGCCCACCCTGTGATACTACAGTCCTTACCCGGTCCATAATGTCCAGTTCACACCTCAGCCTCTGGATGGCGCTGCCAATTTTGAGCAGCTGCAGTCTCAGAGCGTCGTCAATGGGGAGACAGGCTGCCACCCGGTATGAGAAATCTGAGAGAGGAAAGAGTGGTCAAATATATTTAAACTGGAAATGACAAAGAAACAAACACGAAAAATCACTCAAGTCTCCAATAATGATCCATCTATCATTAATGGGACAGGATTCGGTGGATCATTATCCAAGGAAGACAGGGATCAGGGCCTAGGTCAAAGTAATCAAAATAGTAATAAAACTATAGAGTACAGTATGGCCAAATATAATATCAAAAACAACTGAATCAATACGCTTCACAACTTGATTGAATTGAATTAACCCCTATCTAATGCCAATTTTGAGCATTTAACCCTGATACAAAGTTGTTTCCTTGTCAAAAACATACTTAGAAATGTTGTGTCGACTGTTCAGAGAAATGCCTGACTCAAATTTCCATATTACCATAGCATATCAAGATTACCATGTGTTCATATCACAGTCAGGCCTGCTAAGTACTTGGATGGGAGACAACTGGGAATAACAGATGTCAATTGAGGCAGCAGTGGCAAATAGTTGTTGTGTCTTTAGGCAAAACACTTCACTCACATTGCACAGTATGAATACGGTGTGTGAATATAGAGTGAATGAATAATGCACAAAACTGTAAAGCATCCGGAAAAGTGATGCTTAAAGGGCCCAAATCACACTATTTTCTGATCTATGTTACAACGTTGTTTTCTCATCACAAACAGACCTGGAGTTGTGTTTTGTTTCATTCACACATGTTGAACACACGAATCCTGTATATTCAGGCTGAGTTCTTCTCTCAAACAGAAAACACTCTGTTCCACCTTGTGATGTCGTATGGTGATATAGGAAGTGCGCCACTGTGTTTTTAAACGCCATACATCTTCACAAGAATCATTTGGATGATTTCAACCTGGAATTACCAACCCAAAAATACCGCTTCCCGACATGACTAGGTGCAACAGAGCATTTTAAACTTTGGAGATGTAAATAGACTACTAAAGAGTTACCCAAACGTGTGAATAAAACAAAACACAACTCCAGGTATGTTTTTGATGAGGTAGCAACATTATAACATGCCTAAAAGCTCAGAAGAGTCAATTTTGGGTAATATAGGACCTTTAAGACTAATGCATTATTATTAAATTGGACATAACATGGTAAGTAGTAAATATACATTTGAAAAGGTCTACCAAAATCACTACTTCTCATTTGTGCAATTGTATCTCTAACCTATGGCGTTGGAGGGGAGTGAGTCGTCCTTCAGGTTCTCGTCCCATTCGTGGAGCTGTTTCTTGACTCTGTTCATGAGCGTCTCCTGCTCAGCCAAACACAGATACGGCGGTTTACATTGGTCATACATAGTGTTTACGTTTGAACGTGCTGGACAGTACTCACAGCATCGTACAGAGCGTAGACCCAGGGTGGCCACGATGTCACTCGGGCACAGTTGAACTTCTTCTGTCATGAGATCACCAAACAACGATCAGTTTACACAGATAAGTGTATGCATGAGGCACAGCACATCTGGATTAATTAAAGCTCCACTGTGTAACATTTCAGACAGTAAATAGTCAAAAAATAAAAGTATATATTATTTCACTATAGGTGCTATTAGTGCACTAAATATGTACTTTAAAAGTGGGCTTGCCTTGCCACAGACCTGACTTGTAATCTTGTCTTCCTGGCAGTGTTTTTGCTTTGGCATGTAAAAAGTGCCATTGTATGACTTTAACTTTCTACCTCCAGGGAGTCAAACAAGTGGTGTGTCTGGCACTAAAAAAGGTACATGGTACGGCTTTAAAATTAATATGAGTAATTTTGTCAAATTCAGATTCATTAAAGCAATGCTACATAACCTGCCTGATTCCATGGAGACAGACAGTTAAAACAATAATTCAGAACATTCTCCACAGAGACAGGAAGGTTTTTGCCATTTTGTGTAATATTACACCCAAAGGATCAACATTTCCATAGAAACAAGCAGGATAGGAAGCCCTCCTCCAGGCCATGACAGTCAGGTTTGGGGAGAGGCAAGCCAACTCACAACATGTTTTTCTACATTTTCTACATCAAAAATAAAAAAGCTTTTATTTGAGTCTATATTTTTGCTATTTTTGTTACACAGTAGAGCTTAGTATAGTATAGTATAGTATAGTATAGTATAGTATAGTATAGTATAGTATAGTATAGTATAGTATAGTATAGTATAGTATAGTATAGTATAGTATAGTATAGTATAGTATAGTATAGTATAGTATAGTATAGCTTCATCCACCTTGATTATTGGACTATTTGCAAGTCAAGTATTTCTCATTACCGGTAATTCAACTTATTTATCAATGGGGTGAAAACATTGTACACATACGCAATACTTGACTTGAACAAAATACTGTTTAAACCAGTCAGACATGTTATGAATCATATTAATCTAGGTCCAGCTAAATTCAAGTCATTTAACCTAATTCCCTTTTTGCAGTGTATAATGGTAAGGTGAATCTCTTCCATCTCCATATGTCAGACCTGTTGATAGTTGCTCCACCATCTCTGTGCCTCCCTACAGCTCTGGTTCGGGGGTCTGGAGGAGGGGTGCGGGTGGAGCCTTGACAGAGCCGTGAGCTGCACACACGATAATGGGTCGGGCAGGATTCGCTCTGGGAGGATCTGGACTTTGGCCTGTCTGATCCTAAAACACAAAATATAAAAAATACAAATGTGAAATGAAACACTCAAAAAAATGAAGGGAAAAAATGTCAGAGGGGGCTGAAAAACATCGTGGATTTCTACAGAATTAATAAGTGAAGCATTAAACTCTGTTAATCTGAGGTGAGGGAAATATAATTTTATTCAAAATGGTATGGGATCCTTCACTGAAATAAATAAAAAATGTGTTTGCATGATCACACATGTTTGGTTCTGGCTCGGGATGGAAAGGAGACTGTGGGGACTAGACTGATTTCCCTCTGTATAAAAAATACATTCTGAACTTCCCAGGTGCCTGTTTTAGTATTAATGTGATGTAAATCTGCACTCACTCAGAGCATGACCAACAGGAAAAGTGGGTTGAGACAGTATATGTGTTGTTATGGTAATCTTTACTTACAGTGTTTTACCTACTTTGTACTTTGTCATATAGGCTGGTGTATGAGATGGGTACTGGTATGCAGACCTCTTAGTCACAATTTCTTAACTCTTAGTTCAAATATTTCTTATCCATTTGACCTCGAGATCCATAGTGATAGCTATATAGTGTATATAATCAAAATAACATATCATCAGAGGTCATGACTGGATATTTTATATCATAGCCCAAGCAAAAGAGTTCTTGCTCCAAAAAAAAAAAAAAAAAATGAACTGACGTAAAAAAATTTTTAAAAAAGAAGGTGCCCACTGCCCTGAACCTCTGTTTAAGAACCACAGAGAGGTTGTATTGCACAGACGAGGAGCAGATTAAACAACAGTGCTTCGGTTTAATGTTATCAAGGCTGTGACAGGCTGTTTGTAAATCTGAGGGGATCATAAAAAGTTCTCCGCCTGAACAATGTGTCTGCTAGTTAAAAATCCCCCCATCATCCCCACTTCTGCATATCATTCTAATCTAAAAAAAAACAGTATTATTACTATTATTATTCAGGGCTTTTAAAGTACCTTTGGACCCCACAGAAATGGTAGTTTTAATAACTTGGCAGCAGCACTGGAATCTCATTTTTAGGTCTACACATTATCAATCTGGAACGGCTTCCGCTCCAAGTGATCGAGGTGGAACATTCAGGTGAATACTTCAACCTGATTGGTCGAAGTGTCCCCACAGCAACCGTGAAATGAAACTTTTTGTGAAATTCAGTCGAGGGAAAAGAACAGACATCCTTCAAACGCAAATACACAAAGTGCTTCCATCTGCACATTTTTCAAAATAAAAAATAAAAAAATGAAAGTGGTATATTAGACAAGGGTCATTTCAATTTGAGTGCAATTTATATGTCGCCTTATTGGTGGTTTTCAAGTTTTCCCTATTGATAACATTGTATTTAATATGGGTTAAACATTTGGAAATTTTCCTTTTGTATAGACTGTATATATAAATGGACATAGCTAACCTGCTAGCCACTGTGTTCCAAATAGGAAGTGATCATGGGTGTGCTTCCGGCTCCATTGACTGTGGCTCCAATTCACTTTATATTGAAAAACTATCACCCCTCTCTCTGTAACTGCTGCTGTCAGGCTCGTCATTTTGCTCTTAAAATGTTCCTATTAACGTCTACTTGATCCTGGTGTTTTTATTTGACTATTGTGTCCCTAAATCAAAATATAAACATTAATAACAGATAAATGATGTGCCTTCATCCCCACAGTTGCACCAGCTAGCATTAGCAGCTTTGATTGATAGTGTTGCTAAGTGAACACTCCCGGCTAAACAAACAGCACACTTCCTTAGTCCACTTCTTTATACAGTCTATGGTTTAACCTGATGAGTTCTACTATTGACGATAGACCCAAGAACTCACTGTATTATAACACTGCATTTAACTAAGGCTGCAAGATTAATTCCAATTGAATAGAAATAGATCCCAAAATAGTAAAATCTACAATCATTCAAGTATTTTGTAAACAACTAAATCTTATTATCAAAAAAAAAACAACTGCCAACTCTGCAGTTCATACCTCTACATGAACGTTCTGAAATGTATGGGATTTATTTAGAAGCTCAGATTGGGTCTGATTTTCAGTCATGCTTCTGGACATGTTTAAAATGTGAACTTTGAACAGAATCCAACACTTAAAACATAAATCGCAAATCTAATTCTAATTGCAATGATCGTAAGAAAAAATTCAATTAGATCTCTTTTGCCATAATTCTTCAGACTTAAATTTAACAACATTAATTTTAGATGTCATCACCCGTATTAAAGGGCACATATTACGCAACTTTCTGATCTATATTACAATGTTGTTTCCTTATTAGAAACATACATGGACTTTTGTTTTGTTTCATTTACTTTAAAACACAAACTGAAAACACTCCACCTTGTGACGTCATGTGGTAATATGGGAAGTGCTCCACTGTGCTTTTAGACCCCATACACCTTCACTAGAATCATTTTGATAATTTCAGCCCTGGAATTTCCAATCTCTACTGAACAATAGGTAAAAGGAGCTGTTAACTATGACTTCATGACATCACAAGGTGGAACAGAGCATTTTGAGCTTTGGAGATGTAGACAGACTAATAATAAAGGGTTACTCAAATGTGTGTGAATGAAACAAAACACAACTCCAGGTATGTTTTTGCTGACATAACAATGTTACCTCTTTAAACATGGCTTATAGCATGGCTTAACATGCTATAACGTTACAAGAAGAAACCCAGCAATAATCCATACCCCGCCTCAGCACATCTCCAAACCAAAACTCATGAGTGGCCCCTTTGATGGACTCATTCCTAAAAGCACAAATTAATATGAAGTCTATATGTGGTTAGTGAGCCTAGCCTATCCACATAGTTTATTATATGAAAACTAATACCACAAACGCCACAGTGACACCACAAGGTCAACCGGATAATGGCGAGTAATTCACATGTATTATGCAAGAGCGACTTGAGAGTGGGAGAAATACGTCTTTATCAGCTGTGCGTTTTATGGGCCAAAGCTCAATGTTCTCAAGGTAATAGAGGAAATAGGAGGCTCTGATACATTACGTGACTCCAGCTGTCACAGGAAAAGGATTGAAAGAACCCTGCTGAACCCTAGGTCAATACATAACTTCACATTAAAAAGACCATATGTAAGATGTTGTTATTATTAAAGTACCAAATAGGATTTCAAGAATAGAACTATAACTGAAATTACTTTGACTTAAGGCTGTGCAATGAATACAATTTTAATCCAGTAAAGTGGCTTCTATAACTTCAAACTGTCATTGATAAACAAAGCTCAACCGTGACCGCTCGCCTCCTGGTTCTGGAAGTACATTTTTCATTCATTTTTCCAATAGACTTTCTGAAAAACTCAGCTCAGGGCTAATCAGCTATGTGGTAATTAATGACCACAAGTTATTAAAACATTTCAACAAATTTTATGTTTTAAATATGCTTTTTGGACTTAAAACAATCACATTCTGGACATCAGCTACCACATAGCTGCGTTCTACGATGCCTTTGAACTTTTAATATTGAATTTTTAGTCTATAGAAAAAATGAATGGAAATTTTATTTGGTGGACGGGATTGTGCAGCTTCATAACAGGTTTTTCACTTCAGTTATTTTTGAAGCCACAATACTCATACTTGCATCATGTTTTGGTAAAACTAGCCACATATTTTGAATTGAGTCAGTTTAAGCCATGTTTTGTTGATGGTCAATATTCTTTATTGCCATTTCACACAGCCCTACTTGAACTGGTTTAACCCATCTTCTAGGTACAAACAAGAACATAAAGTGACATTGTTCATGTGTCAAAAAAGTTTAAAACAGAAGTGTGCGCATGCCACCTAGCTGCACACCCAGGTAATGCAGATGATAAAAGTTTAAGAACTTGTCAATTTTTTTATTTTTATTTTGAGTTGAATTTTCAGGGCAATTGTCAGTTTCAAATGTCTCAAGGTAAAAAAGGAAACATGTATTTGAGACACACAAATGCTCGGTAGGTAAACATGTTCTCACACTGTATATTGCAATTGTTATTTTGTTTGTTTTGTCTGAACAGGGAGCTATGAGAAAAGTCTGGTACTCTTATCTGGCTTTCGTCTCAATAAAGATAAATAAATTATAAAAAATACAATTTTATGTTACATATTAAATCCAGTTCCTCACCCGTCTGCCTGAGTACGTATCTCATGGACCTTGAATCTCTGTCGTCCGATGGCTTTGACTTTGACGGTCTCGATGCCATACTCCTGCTCCTCTCTGTACGCGTAGATCTCTGCTGTCGTCCCAAACGTTGCCTCCGGTTCACCTCCATCACTGCAGACGAGACAAATATTATATTTCAGGCCTGTTCAACTTTAACACTTAGTAATGCAGTGACACGTTGTACAATTTGTTTTTATTTCATTGTTTAATGTTTTGAATGTTCTTATATTGTGTTGGTTTTATTGGAAAGCACTTTGGTCACCTTGAGTGTTGTAAAGGGATCTATAAATAAAGTTGGATTGATTGTTTGATTGATTGTGACAGTAATCAGGCAAATGATCCATCCTTGGCCCATCTAATCTGTGTTAGTTCTGGTTAAGTCATGGTTTAGTCCTGGTTTAAATATGGCTTAGTCCTGGTTTCTATAGAGATGTTTTCCTTTGTTCGAAATGTTCCACGGTATGGAAATAAACGTATCCATCTATAACAGACAAACAGGAGACGGCATCATGGGGCCAGGTTACAGGTCAGATCTGTGGAGTGGTGAGTCCACTCACAGTAAGAATGCACGTATTTCATTGCCCTTTTGTTAACTTTATAAACACCAGAAACTGAATAAATACAATATAGATCACTTTAAAACAATACTATATACAATCTCTGACCAAGAAATAACTTCTCCATGAAGACAAACAGATGGCAAACCATCCACCAAAAAATTACACAGTGCACCTTTAAATTCAGTAGAGAATTTGTTTTCTCTCAATTTCAATGTGAAAATATTAAATAATATAAATATTTTTAGAGGATCTGTCAAATATGTGATATAATTATAATAATATTAATGTGTATGGTATGTCACTGGGAATTAAAAAACTAAGTTCATGGTTTATTTCTGACCTGTTTGCGATTACCGCAAAGGTGCGATCCTTCTGGATGATGGAGCGCATCATGCTGACCTCTTGAGGCCTGAACAACTGCAGGGGGAGGGTCTGTCCTGGGACAAGCATCAGCGCTGCATGAGGCAGGACCGGGATCGTCTGGCAACTGTCGTCATCATGAACCGTCCGACCAGTGAACTCCTCCATGTCTGAGCCCAAGTACTAGTAACAGAAATGTATTTGTATTGTAAGGGAGGGTGACACTGGCTATATTTACAAACACACCAAAATTTTATCACATGTGAGTAACCTGAGGGACCATCGTGAGAAGGAAATCAGATTACTCACACCAGATTTTGCTGTTTACTTTGTCATTTCAATAATTACACAACACCAACAACCAATTTTGAGTGCACATGCAACCATAGCCACTGAACAAAATAGCAATTATCACATTATATTTTTGCAATGCATCAAGAGTGCTTAGGCATGTCTGTCTAAGTTGATGGACAAGTACTGCACAAACTGTGAAAGAATTGTCAAATTAATTCACAAATAGCCCACATACTTTTTCACATAATAACAGACTACATACTTGAGAGTTGAATTTGGCATATCTTCAAAACACTATTAATTATTATACAAAAATAAATAATTAATTAATATTAATTAATTAATAGATAAGGCAAGGTATTGACCTAAATAAGACAAAAATATTTTAAGATTAAGGTTTGTTGAACTTAAATTAGGAAACATAAACAATGGCAAAATGAAACTGAACCCGAAACTGAAAATTGTGCATCAATGACATTAAACCCAAACAAAATATTAAGGTCATAATCTCTAATCTTCCCTTTGTCTCAAAATGCTTTGAAAGGGTTGTGGTTAAACAGCTTTGTCGCCACCTACAGGCTAATAACTTATTTGAAGTTTTTCAATCAGGATTCAGACCTCACCACATCACAGAAACTGCACTACTTAAAGTCTCTCAAAATGCTGGAATAATTGTTGTTCCTAGAGTGTCTAAAATCACAGTAGGAGGGAGAGCTTTCACTTACCAAGCTCCTGTGTTATGGAATCAGCTTCCTGCCCATGTTAAAGAGGGCACCACAGTCTCTACATTTAAGACTAGGTTTAAACGTCCCTCTTTAGCTTATGGCCAGGCCAGTTATGAGCAGAAATAAAACCCTCAGTTTTAGCTAAGCTGCTGAACATCTATACTGAGAGAAGTATGGTAACCTGAGCACTATCCTCTGTTTCCTACTAATTTCTGTGATAACAACATTCATTATTCATTTCACCTGGAGTATGTTCATTGCTGTTCACAAATTGTTCCCTGTCTCACTCCCAATTGCAACTGTTTCAAATGCCTGGCTGCTGACCACCCGGTGATGATTGGACCCTGAATGCCCCTCCTATGTCCTGATCCTGTGGACCCGGATTCTCCCCTTCCTTCACCTGGCTGGATGACCCCTACCTGATCTTGTATGACATGAGCCCCCCTCTATCCCTTAGTCATGAGTGAGCTCTGGCCCTACAGATTTGAACTTTATCTGCAAATGGATGTTTTTCCTTGCCAAGAAGGAGGGTCTAAGAACAGATGCTCTGGGAGTTATCGTTTTGCTTGTTTTCTATGAATGTTGGTTAATCTGCTTGTCTATTATTAACCAATATCTGTTTCACTGTTTGATTTCCTACCTTTCTGTTGGTTAAATCAATGATCTTATTAAACCTTACGGGAAGACTGCTGTTGTGATTCTGGGCTTTACAAAAATGTATTGAATTGATATGTAATCACAGCAGCTAATTACAATGCAATAAACTGCCTATTTACTTTCTACAGTGATCAAATCACTAATTATATTTTTGTCATTTCCTTCGTTTTTGCTGACTTGTCTCCACTGGTCACATTATTGAGGCTATATATAGTAAAGGGGTCATGACTTACGGCGTGTGAAGTGGGCAGGCTCGGGTCAAACGTGATAATACTTGGCTTCTCTGGGTCCTCGCTGTCCCTGTCTTCTGTCGCCATTTCATCTTCATCCTCCTCCTCTTCATCATTGTCTGCCATTGCACACAAAATGGATAAATATATACATTACCCAAAATAAAACTATATGTGTGATCTAGATTTTCTTGGAAAAGCAAAGGCAAAACGAAGGAGATGACGTCTTTGAGCTAAATTTTTGAAAATCTTATATTTGACAGTATAAATCATCTGTTATGACATAGCATTGTAGGCAGAAAATATAACTGTTTAATATAGTATAGTAGTTATCACTTGATAAATGAACTTATTTGTGCAAAAGTAAAAGTAAAATGAAGGAGTAACCTGGGTTAATGTAAGCTAGATGTGTTGAGAATACGCGTACATTGGCCTATTTTTTTATCATTATATCAACCATACTGAACAAATAGTCCACATGTAATGCAATGAATGTCGAAGAATACTTTAAATATCGCTTGCGTTACCTGTCGGAGCAAAAAAGATTGTAAAATTAACAACTAGCTTGTGTTAAAGTAAGCTAAATGTGTTGGGAATCTGCGTGCAATGGCCTTTTTCACAATAAATTAGCCATATTAAGCTAACAGTTTTTGTGAGATACCTTAAATGTTGAAGAATAAATGTAATATCACTAGAGTTACCCGTCTGAGCAAAAATGAAAGTAAAATGAAGGAGTAGCTAGAGTTAATGTAAGCTAAATGTGTTGTGAATCTGCGTGCAATGGCCTGGTGTTGTCTTTGGACTCGCTATTTTGAGGTTATTGTAAATATGAAATGTATTGAATGTTGAGGAATACATTAATAATTGATAGTTTCGTGGCTTTTTACCTGGCACGAGCTGCAGCTGATTGCCCATGTTGTCGTTTATGTCGTGTTCCTCCTCAGCCATATCCCAGTGTTTACAATGTGCACGCTTCCTCTACGATGCAAACACAGCACAAACGCAACAAGAACGTAAGCGCTCCCTGCAGGACTGAGGGCTCATGACTGTGGAGATTTACCGTCCTCTACGGTTCATCTTATCCATTTTGTTTATGCCTCAAATAACAGCTCAAAAAATGTATTATGCTAATATTTGTTGTATTACCATAAATATATAACTTTATTTGATAGGTCCTTCTTTGGTTAGAGTGGCATTTACTCAGATTTGTTTTCAAGTAAGTTAGGGGAAACAGAACCTTAATACAATGGGAATGAGTCTTTTAGAGTAAGATATATCAAAAATCAAGCAACAGAGCAAATACACTTCTCCCTTTACCTGCAAGGAGTCTTATATAGGGCTCTTCAAGCCTTTTGCACATCTCCAAATATCTTTACTGGAGGCATTTGACCAAATCATTAATTCTGCAATTACAATTTTCTAGTCTAGTCTGCACTGGTTTAATCATTTGTGAACAGATACACCAATAGTATCCTTAAAAGGGGCATCAACCTGTAGCATAAATTACATCATCTTAAACTTTGAGCAGACACTAAAACACTGTTTAAGCAATTGTGCTTTTAAAAAGGACACCTTGAAAAGGAAATGACTACGAATTTGTAAACTTTAAGAACATGTTCCATTTATTGTTCAAAACACACGTTGACAGAGCAATAATTTTATGGTCCATGACAAGAGTCCAGCTGTAGTCTGATGTTAAAGTGTTTATCTTCCAGAGGTTCCACAGTCAGAGCGGGGGCACAGGGTTTTCTGAGAGAACAGCAGCTCCTCAGGTCTCCACTGGGTCCTCCTCACCACAGTCTCTGGGACAGACGAACTTGCAGCCAGGAAAGGAGAGACGGCTTACTTGGACCTCTGCCTCATCTTTCTCCTTTTACGCTTCAGCCTGGTGGTGAATCACAACAATTTAAAAAGATATGTTCAAGAGTATTCTAGCAGTCAGGCCAATAATTTCACTTGTAGAAAGTTTGTTCGAGATCTCCAAGTATAAGCATTAGTTTCATTTACGTTCCAATTAGTGTCAGTTATCGTTATAACCATCTTATCCACGGTTTAGAATAATCTTAACCCAAGATTAGCCAAAATATAGGCATGACGGTAGTCCAGGTTTAGACTTGATGGTACATCGAAATTCTGATTCAAGAACACAGCTCAATGCATTGATGGCAAATTATATATTCTAAAAGTAAAATGAAATGCTTTCAGAAGTCACATTTTGATAACTAACATATTTGAAACAATGCAATATTGCTTCACCGCGATAAAACATGCTCACCTGCGCATACGCTTCTTCCTCCACTGTGGAAAGAAAACAGTACAATTTTAATGTAACAAAAATTTTATGGAGATTTGCCGGAAAACGCAACAATTTGTCACAAGAGTCAAAAGCCTGAGAAACTAAATAACAGTTGGTGCATTGATAACATGCTGCTCGTCTGGCTACGCTAGAGAAGCGTGCAGCAGTAGAATAACATGTTAGCATTTTAAACGTAGTCAGTTACACACATGATTAGAAAGACTGACGTTATCAGATTAACTAAGTCAATAAAAGTAGTGAATGAGTAGGTAAGAAAAAGCAAGTATTAAGAGAAAGAAAGCGTTGTTCCGGCGTTAGCAGCGCACGTAGCTAGCATCCATTCGTTAATAGACAGAACACATACAAAATCAATATTTTCTTACCTTGGCTCTCATCGTGGGGTGAGATTCTGTGAAACAAAACAAAATCACCAGTTACACTCTGCAGATGATTAATAAAAACAGTAGATTATGTTGGATTGTGCCGTGGTAAAATGTTCTCCCTACCTCAAAGCGAGAAGAGCACGGAAAGAGGATGTGACGCAGCAAGAAGGCGGGTTTTATACTGCGTCATGCGTCACATTTGCGCGCCGACACCTGTGTGCTCGTTGCTGGGAAACGTAGTCCAGTAATTTTAGTTAATTATCAGTTACTGCTGTTACTTGCACACTCAAAATATTACGTTATGACTATTAAAATTACATGTAAACAGCAAAGTCCCACTGATGTCTCACATGAGATTTTGCGGTTTGCAGGTCATTCAAATAATCTTATAGGTTAGGTTATTATCTTATCGCATTATAATCAGATTTTGGCATGCATGTGAACATAGCCAGTGGGTACTTTTGCATGACCAGTAAAAAGTTATCCAGTAATCAATCAAATCATTAGTTCTGATTTTTGGTTTGCAGAATTCATTTTAAAATAACGCCACTTATGCCAAATTAGTTAGCTCTTTTTGCATAGTTTCCCTTGTCAAAACCTGCAGTTCTGAACAGTCAGAAACAGTTAGGCAAATCAGATGTAACTGGCTGTGGTTACATGTACACTGAAAATCTGATTATTACTGGATTCTTGTAATTATAAGATTATTAAAATGACGTCTAACCAGCAAAATCATCTGGTTTCTTTGTAATCATGGTCCCTCTGTTCACTCACATTAGATATTTTTGCAGTTTGTATGTCATTTAGTGATGTGACTTTCGGGTCCTTTGTGGAATTCGAATCTCTTGGATCTGTTCCTTTCAAAGAGTCGTTCAAAAGACTGGATTTACATGACAGAAGACAATATGAGAACACATATTAACATCAAACTAATAAAACGTTTCATTAATAATAATAGGCTAATTAAAAAACAACCTTATTATGATGCCAAATATGTTTTTTGTACAGGAAGCTTTCACTCATGTTGCTTACTCTGCTTCTGTGCCGAGTCTTGTGTTTTATCAACGTGAATCACAATAAAAATGCATAAAAATTAGACATTCAAATAATCTTAAAGTTAGGAAATCAGAAAATAATCAGATTTTGATGTGCATGTGAATTTAGCCACTCTTCATGATGTTTTGATAACCTGGTGTCAGATTATTTGTGCTCATAAAGCCAGTGATCTATACTTCCAAAATGTGTAACCAACCTAAATTCATGTGTGCCATGTGTATCCAATCCAATCCATGTTATTATATAGCATAAAATAAAATAAAAAATTTAATTCCCAATATTGACATAAAATGAACTTGTCAAATATGCTTTTATAACTATATATTATAAATGTACTAAAACCAAACCAATCAAAAAAGATATATGAAAAACACCTTTATTATATCAGTTTTTCAGATTCAATTAGTATTTCACCCTCAGACTTCCGAACAAAATTATAAATTATGCATGATCCCACTTACAATCCCCTTCATGCCTTCGTATTCAGTGTTCTAATAAAAGCCTTCAAGATGGCCATAAATGTCCCTACATGTATTACATATTGTCAGGGTATCTTTAAAGGGATATATGGCATTTAAGAGATAAAATCACAGGACAGTAAGTATTTTATGATGAAAATGGGTCTATTAGTTTGAACTTGAGTTGTAAACCAATTAGTTGTATGTTAACAAGTATCCTTTGTGGTAGCTCAAAGACTGGATTAAAGGAAGCATTGTGTAAAACCAAACACTGTATCAAACCAAAATGTCCAATCACTGTGCAATAAAGAGATCATTTGCAAATAGATTTAAAAGCTCATAATTTGTTCTCACGGCACAAAAGTGGCACTAGCAGCTGTTATAAGTAGATATCACACACTTGGACGGTGGCCGTGGTTACATGTGCACTCAAAATTTGCTTAGTCTGATTTCTGGTGTCTATTAAAATATCACAAACAGCAAAATCAGTTCATTTCTCCCTCATCATGGTCCCTCTTATCACTCACCTCTGATCACTCACCTCTGATTTTGTAGTTTGCATGTCATTTAACTAAACTAAAAAAGGTCCATAAATCATGTTCCTGTGCATGTAAACATGGCCACTGTTATAGATTTTCCATCACTGAGAACATACATCCATGTCAAACAGTTATGATCATAATTATAGCACCAGATTTGGGTTCATAATGTTATCATTTCCCTTCAGTCTGTCTGCTTTAAAAAAATAACGTGACAGGGGAATGTTTCAGAAATATGTAAAATATCTTGGTCAAGTTCAACAACAGATTCCAGTTTTGTAAAAATTCGGCCATTTAATTAGTGAAACTTGTAGAAAGTTGAGGGAAATTTATTATCAATATTATAATATAATATTGTTCTTGGGTCTGGCAGGTTTCCAAAAGGCAGTTTATTCAGCTGCTTCTGTTTCGTCAGATGGCTGTACGGTTGCATTGGCTGCGGTTTTGGAGGCCTGAAAGTGCAAAGATAATTATTATTCAAAAACGGATTCAAACATATCTTTAGCACAAGACTCAAACAGTACAAGTTTTACCTTCTTTTTCTTCTTTTTCTGTGTTTTGCGGCTTGCAGAACTTTGTAGTAGTGCCTGGAAGGGAATAAAAGTTTTAATTGACTATTCTTTTTACACAATGCATTATTATTGGCCTTGAATTCAAGCTACTTCAAGCCAAAGGTGGAAATGGGTGACTCAGACATAGGTACAACTTTACATTCATCAAGAACAAGGATATCAATAACAGAATGCCTCATCTTTCAGTTATTTCAAGTATTAGTTAGACCTCTTATACATTTTCAAATTCTGCCCAAACTGTAACAATAATTGGAACAGTTCCCTGATAACCTATTCCTTCATATTTAGCTGTGTAGAGGTGAGACTGGGTCATATTGACTTGCATTTCTTTTCCTCATTTTTAATTTTTAGATCGTTTTTTCTGAATATTATCAACTTCAGACTGACTTGTATTTAAAACTGAGCGAGAAAGTGAATCTACATCTGTACCTTTAGATCTGCGTCCTGCACCTCGAGCTCAGATTTGTAGAGCTCTGGTTCAAATGGGCCGGAGGTGATTCTGTGAGAGCCGTTCGCCATCAGCAGCACTGTGTACTTAAACTGGGCAACAAACTCCCCTGTCAAAACAAACACACAGGATGGGTCATTATAAGGTGGCATTGAGTTCAGCATCTTCAACCTATTTTTTTGGCAAGTAGTAATTCACACATGTGCTTTAAATGTCCTATATTACACGAAATTGACTCTTGTGAGCTTTAAGCCATGTTACAATGTCGTTTTCTCCTCAAAAACATACCTGGAGTTGTGTTTTGTTTCATTCACATGTTTGAGTAACCCATTATTATTAGTCTACATGCTCAACGCTGAAAATGGTCTGTTCCACCTTGTGATGTCATGTAGTGGTAGCTTTCAAGTTAACAGCTACCCTTTGCCTTTAGTTCATTAAAGATTTTCAATTCCAAGGCTGAAATGATCCAAATGATTCTAATGAAGGTGTTTGGAGTTTAAAAACACTGGAGCACTTCCTGTATTACCACATGATGACATTACAAGGTGGAACAGCGTTTTCTCTTTAAGAAAAGAACTCAGCCTAAATACGCAGGATTTGTGTGTTAAACATGTGCGAATGTGAATTTGGCATGTTTTTGATGAGGAAACAACATTATAACATAGATCAATGCCATAATATGAATTTCATAAAAAATTCCATGAACATACCTTCTTTCTCATGAAGCACACTGAATGGCTGTAGCAGCTCATGTTTGGCACACTCCACCACTCCGAGACGTGCTTTTCCTTCATCCTCAAGCGCCCTGAAGGAGGAATACATAAATATGCCATCAACAAAAATATGGAAACATGTTCAAATGACCTTTTTATTGATTCTTTATTTAACCAGGAAAGTCCCTGAGATTTGAACATAATTTTCAGGGGGAGCCTATTGTACATGTTCTTGGTGGTAGGGGAAGCGCCTCTGTATTGTAGCGTTCCTGTGCAAGGAAACACGGCAAATTTCTTCTGGTTGTTTATTTTCTGAACTCAAGGGCTACTGTAGGCCACAACCCACATCAAAACAAGAGCAAAACAACACCAGTCTCAACTCACTAGAGCCATTCTCCAAAACAGACCAGAAACTGACCAACAGAACCTTCACTTTCAACTTGTTGGCATGGCAGTGTCACAACAAATGGTGTCAACTCTTACCTAAACACAAAATATTAGATTACAATATTTTCAAAGTGCATACAACTTTAGCAGACACCAGAGTGATCATGCCAGGGGTTAATACAGAGGGGAAAAATTGCTTCTACTACTACATTTTAGACCTTGAGCCAGCAACTAACTTATCTCCAGCAGCTACAGACAAATTTCATTCCATTTTGAAGGCATGTTATTCCAAGTTAGACCACAGGAAATACTAAGGCTAATATGTCCAAAAGTCAGAATAAAGCACAAATGACTTTTAATGGGTTTGTGTTTAACCTGGTAACTTGACCTGGTTGTGTCACCTGCTTGTCTCCACGGTTATAGCCAAGTTTAATGCCATACTATGGGACATTCAATGCCAATCAATAACATCTCCATTGAGATAAGCAGGGGGCATACTTTCCACCAGAACAATTACACAGTGTATTTAAAAGTAGTAGTGTAGTAGCGTATTAGGGCTTTGTATCTGAATGTACCTGCTTTCCTGTTCTAAGCCAACAACTAACTTATCTCCAGTAGATACAGACAAACAGACTATAATTACAGGAAATTCTGTATCCGATGTATCCAAAAGTCAGAATAAAGCACAAATGAGACTTTTAATGTGTTTGTATTTAACCTGGTGTACATTACCTCAGAGTGAAGGGCATGGTGTCAAAGCGTCGCTCCACTTCACTGAATAATGTCCGAGAGGTTTTGATTTTCAGGCCGTATTGTTTACTGGGGTCTCTCTTGTAGATTGTGGTTCTCAAACCTCCATCTCTGGCCTGAGAAAAAAAGACAAGTTTAATTTCAACTGTAAATGTCTCAATGTGATTACTTTGCCTGGATGTTCCACACTACTCCATTAAACTTTACTTGATTTGTGCATTTGCATTGTAATACAAATGAAAAACATGTATTTTTACTGAAAGAAGAATCACCACCAGAAATGTTCCAAAGTACACCTTTAATATGTGAATTACTACATTTTTACGGTTACCAACCTTTCCCTCTCCAGTGCTTATCAACACATCAACAGCATAGACTTCATGAACTTCAAATTCTGCCTTATCGTGGTCCTTCCTGGAAAAAAATATTTATCAGTAAAAACACTGATCATCTTTAAGAGCAAGAAATACTTTAAGAAGAACTGTCCAAACTGCACCTTTGCTGGTCTGTTGGATTCTGGATAATTGTCTTCACACCATCTATGACGTGTTGCTTAAGTTGATGGGAAAGCATACCTGCAAGAGTGATCACAAAATTATTAAAAATGGTTAAAAAATACAACCTTTTTAGCAAAAGACCCGACTCTTGAGTGTACCTTCAATGGGAGTACATTTGAAAGACTTGGCGATCTTATTCCAGGCCTCTGTCACCTGAGTGTTCTGAGAAAGATGGCAGCAATATTACTAAAAACTCAAACTGGGAAGTAATATGACTTGAACTGTTTTTAAATAAACTGATTTAACCTTATTTTTATTATTTACAGTGCAAGATACATTTTAATATTCCTAATTCCATGTACAAACAATGTGCCGACATACAAATCAGAATAATGGGCATGCAGATTTTAGCTGTAACTTTTCTAGATCTTTCACTTATGTGTCTCCATGGACATGTTACTGCTTTGCCTGGAGTATTCCACAATGTAGCATTAAATTTATCCATCTATTCATTATTTTTATTGCACAAATATATCTTGAAAAATGTGTAATCTTATCAAGTGGGCTTGTTGCTCTACAGATCTGACCAGTAACTTGGCCTGATTGTATCACCTGTTTGTCCCCATGGTGATAGCTAAGTTTAATGCCATACTGTGGGACAATCGACACCAATCAATAACATCTCCATTGAAAAAAAACAACCTTCCAACAGAATAATTACATAGTGCATTTTAAATGAGTGTTGTAGTGTATTAGGGCTTTGTGTCTGAATGTACCTGGTTTCCTGGTCTGACGAGGCGGAGCGCTGCCTCTGCACACAGATGAGCGGCAGTGATGACGTCAGCTTTGCGGCCGGTGACTGGGTTTTCCTTCAGAGGGACAATGGGAGGTTAAGGCTTCATTTCTGATAAAGATGGTACATTATTACAAAAACAGAAAAACAAATTACCTTACTGGCTCCAACAACAAAGCTGTGAGCTACATTAGCAATGAAGCCATCAACATGAACCCCCAGATCTCTGCATTAAAGGAAATAGATCATATTAACTGATAATACATTTTAAGAGCAAACAAAAAGTAAGAGGAAACAAACACTAAATCAAACCTTAAGAAGGAATATAATTTTGAGGGAAGGACTCATTGTGAATGCAGGGGAGCAACAGTTCAAGCTAGATTAAATGGACCAGACAAGCAGAGAGCCAAAAGAAGTTGGAATAAAACTGCAGAGGCTAATGATCGGACATTATTATCTAGAAACATATTATTCATATTATTGTGGTGTTGCTTGTGTGGCATTGTATACATCAGATACTAAAAAAATAAAATTAGGCCTAGATGTTAGACAGAAATTGTTTCTTACACTTTGACCAAGTCGCCGTCCTTCAGGATGACATCGGGGTCGCTCTTCAGAGGAGAGAAGTGACAGACGCAGTGATTGACTGAAACACTGGTGGGAAAGGCAGTACCTGCAAAAACCAAAGACATGTTTATTTACAAAAAATACAGCTAATGCAATACAGAAATATTATTATTATTATTTTTGTCTTTTTTTCTGCCATTATTCTTCCATTTTCTTCCATTATTAATGCAAATATGTGTTATACTAGAATTACTGGTGCATATCCATTATAAAAAAACAAAACAAAACTGGTTTAGTTTATGCTACATTTCGCACCAGGCAGGTTTAATCCTCCAACAAATCAAATTTTCCCTGAATCCTCGAATCCATTTATCAAGTCAAGAGTCATATTATTTGAACAATTTTACAAAAATAATTGTATGAAGTTTATCACACCCCCCACACACCCCAGAGAACATTTTTTTTTTTAACTGTAATTATATTTTCGGTATATTATGAAATAACAAGCTCACCTTTCTTCATCTCCTTCTCCTTCTTGAAGACCTTGGCCGTCTCCTGATTGATGTAGGCGTCTCCCTTCTCACAGAGACTGAGCACAGACACCTCGGGCTTGGCTGCATCCACAACCAGCTTCAGCGCTCCTGGACGACAAGACAACAAAATGTTAAGATACAAGTAAATAAACAGGTATAAATTATGTAGAATAGACAGGTTGTAATTGTATTTAACCATGTTTAAATTTTGTGTGCAGGGGTTCCTGGTGTGACGTCCCAGTCTTTCTTGTATAACAAAACTCATTGATCAATAAAAACACATGAACCCCCAGACAAATAATAATTTATATGAGGTTATTATTTATGTGGATGCTATAAATGTTTTATTATTTCGTAACAGGCTGAATAGAATTACAAATGAGTTCATCAGATGGACAGCTCATGTTAGGTGTTTCTGGAGGTTAACTGTCAAAAGACAATTCTGATAATATGGACTAGACTGGAGAAGAGATTTGAAATAAGTCTGAAAGAATGCTCTCTGAGCAGCAGACCAAAAAGGGTTCAAAGAGATAGTCAAAATGGACGTAAAGTTAGTCAGTTGGTAGAGATGACAATGCAGAAGACAGGAGAAGGTTTTTCCTTGTTAGATCATTTGATGGGTGGAGAATTAAACTTTACCAACTATTACAGTATCAGTATCCAAGCTTTTACACAAGTTGTTGAGCCTGTTGATGAATGACTTTGAATAGCAGCCTGCATTTTTAATATTGCTATGTAGAGTTGTTATTTAATGTCAAGTGTGTTTTGCACTGTTGACTCATGAATACTTCATAACACCTGTCACTTTAAATAACTCAGTTCAACAGTACTTCATCTATTTGTACTGTCCATACTGTACATTATACATTTATATTCACTCAAAATCTATATATATCTAACACATTATTGTTTGCATACCTTAATTTTATTATATTATATTTACTACTATTACTTTTTATTTTGCACCATATTACGGAAGAAAATTCCTAGTTTGTGAATTTTGTTCATTGACAATGGCAATACAACTTACTGAAATTCTGACTCCATTGATGGTTTAATTTTGATTACCAGGCTACGGGCACAGGTCACTATTCGCACTTTTATTTAACGACACACTTGTTCAGTGTGTCACAAACAAGATTTTAGTCCTGGTTAATTAATTAAGGACAGTTACAACAGCACAGCACCTGCTAACTAGCTGTAGCCGCTCAGTGTCACATATGAGCGCCTCGCATGAACCACATGGTGCCGTGGGTCGGTGCCCAGAGGCCGAGTCCCGCAGCTAAATGCTCCACCACGCTGTCAAACAAACTCTACTCACGGTTGGCGATCTCTCCCGCCATCTTGTACTTCGTGACCACCAGATCCTCGGCGATGGTCTGCTCTGGCTCATCGTCAGACATGTTGGCAGTGAAGTTTCAGCAGCCTCTCTCGCCTTCTGCCTGGTGCTAATGCTAATGCTAACCCGCGCCGCTATGCCAACGTGAGTGCGTGAGTGCAGCGTGCGTCCGCCAAGCGCTGCACAAGCCACGCCCACACGAGGACGAAGGGGCTGACGTCACATGAACGGCAACGAAATATGCGCGCCAAAAACTCTGACATCAATGATTTTATCTTTTCAGCCGTGTGTTATTTTGACTTTATAATAACTATTTGGGTGAAATTCAATAGCAAGTTACATTTCTGCAGAGTTTGGCAGAAGTAACAGTCAAACATCTACTGGTCATATAGACTGTAAGTTATGGATCTTAAAATATAATATAGATACACACTGTGCACAATGTACAAATATAATGCAGCATTGGCCGTATAGCAGCTACATTCTGGTCATTTTGGTTAAAGCCACTTTTTACATCTATAGCAATATCTATCTCTTTTCATACAGGAATGTGTGACTTCCACTCTGGGAGGGTTAGAAAAGACTGATGCAATCTCACCTTGTTAGACTCCGCTTTAGACACTGGAGCCAAATGTGGCCTTCAGGCCTGCTGCTGAACTGGCCCGAATGATCATAGGTAGTACACCTAAGTAATTCTACCACTAACCACAAACACTGTGTTGTGATACACATCTAAAGTGATTGCCCCAAGTCTTATCCTAGGTGCAGTGGCTCTGTCAAAGCTATGTTAAATGCATCCATCTGAACTGACTGTTTGGACCACTGGTCTGTGGCACTCTGTGGCTTCGAAAATGTTTTTAAATGCAGCACTCAAAAGTTTGTGACTATGACCTATGAATATGACAGGTGATAGACTGTGTAAGATGACCTGCTGTACTCAAGAAAACTATTCCAAATCCTTTATTGGGAGAGCAGAAGTATTATGGTTGCCTGTTTTGCCTTCTTACTTGGGCACAGCAATACCATAAGTTACAGCCATTTGCAAAAATAGACTATAGAACCAAACAGGCACTCAGAACCCTCCCACTTTGGGAACCTCAAACTTTAAGTTTACTTAAGGTTTAGTTTTACTTAAGAATAGAGATATAACATATCATATGCTGAAACTAGTAGGCTATTGTATGTCTATTCTGACTTGAAAATGGTAACAAAAAAGAAAAAAATAATAATATAAAATGACTAGGCCCTATATTAATCATAATCAAGTTGTTTGAAGTCCCACTCAAATATATAAATGAGTCAAACTCCATATTCAAAATACTTTATTGAATACAAAACATGAACAAAAAAAAATTATAAACAAGTTTTTAAAATCCATTTGTTCTTCAGGGACATCGTTGTTCATTTATTTTTTTGTAAACAACACACAAAAATAGCTTGTGATAGGTAAATATCTCATTAGTGTTACAACTCAGTGCTGTTAGTTTTGGAAATGCCCATTGTCCACCTGGATAATATAAAAGATACTGTCAGTCCATAAAGAAAAATAGATCTATGTACATTGTTGAGTAAAAATGTGTAGCTACATTATCGGCTTGGTTTGGATTGCATTTCCATCTATAGTCCTTCATTAATACAGCTCAGTTGCAAGACACAGGGTACAGGGCTCAAAGAAGTTAGTTTGCAACCTTTCTGCTTTTTCCTTGGGATAGGTACTCAGCGTTCTTTGCATTGTATTCACCTTCACTAAGGGCAGAGGAGTGGCAGCCATTCTGTGCATATGGTCCCTCAGACGTACACAGTCAGACAGGCGATAAACAAGATATGAGCCGAGGAGAATGTTTGGACGTTTGAGGGCAGTGCAATAGTTGAAGAGAGTTGAATAATTTTCCTCCATTAAAGAAATCCAAACATTTTTTCAATGACTGTAAGGCTTTCTCAGGCATAGGTACAGTTTTGGACCAATATAGGTTAAGTACACTGCATTTTCCACACTGTTTAATGACACTGGGGCAACTTGCCTGGAGCAGTGAGCGACTGCAGTTTCCTCATCTCCCGATCTTGAGCTTGGGTTGGTCAGCACTACCCAGCCTGAGGATTAGACTATTACTCTATTAGTCCCCTCCCTCCATGTTTGTTTCACTGAGGGGACCAGTCTTTTGCTGTAGCTGGTCCCAGAGCCTGGAACAATCTTCCTCTGTGCTGTGTAGAACAGCCCAATCTATAAATATTTTTTAAATCTTTGTTGAAAACTCATGTGTTTGCATTACTTTTTAACACAAGCTGAGGGGAACAGTTGTATTGTACAGCACTTTTGGCAGCTGTGGTTGTTTTTAAATGTGCTTTATAAACACATTTAACTTGACTTGACTCTGTTCTAAACATGTTTGAATGTAGTTATCACCATGTAGTGATTTGTACCCTAATGCGCAACTCCTTGTCTCATAGCCTCATTTTAGATTTTAGGTTGCCATTTGAACATTTTTAGATGAGTTTGGATGTCATGTCTTATTAAATGCCTATAAGGGTGCACTAGCCAAGCCCCTGCTCACCGCCCATGAGAACTTGTTGTCAGATTGACATCAAAGATGCCAAACTAACCACTGGTCCTTCCCTTTAAGACAAAAGTTTTCTTCATGTGGGTACTGCATTGCTCTTCATGTACATTCTGCTGTGCCAGTAATCTGGATTATCAAATGATCTATCAACCGAAGCTGTGTCTCCGATCCCCACTCCTGCTCTCACCTTCACATAGGCGTCAAACCCGCTCCTATGGCCCTGTGAACTCAGCCCCTCTCTCCCTAAGTTCTGATAGACCACTGCCTCCCCTCTCCTCATCACGGCATAGGAATCCATGTCTTCGTATTGCTCCTCCTCCTCTGCTCCTTGTATCCTCAATTGGTTTCGATCTTGTAGTGCTTGGTGTAGTTTGGGTTGTCGGTTTGTGTAGTGGTAATCTTCATCATAATCATCTTCATCTCTATTGATTTTTGTGGGAGGAGGAGGGGGCAGGTCGTGAGTAGGTGGGGACTCTCCGCTGCATCTTATGTCCATATATTCATACTGAACTTCGCTAGACCCAAATTGGTCCATATCTGGCCCATTGAAAGATCCTCTGAGTTCTGGTGTAGGTGTGATGTCTCCAGAACTGGTAGTTGCATATGACGACAAAGAAGAGGTGCGTATTTTCTTATTGCTGGTTTTACTGCGTTGGCTGGGGTTGCGAGTTGAAGTTGAAGATCTCTGTCTGTTCATGTATTCGTACTCGGTGTCATCGGGGTCATCCAGGAGAGGGGCTGATGGGCAGTTTCTGATGGACTTGATGGAGAGGACGCGCGGTGGAGACAGCAACATGTCTGGAAAACAATTGAAATACATTTTGAAATATATTTTGGGCATATTAGCATAACACAATTAATAGCATCCCACGGTATAATAAAAACATATTCCATGGTGGTTAGGGCCCCATTGTTCATCAGTGGGATGATATATTTCCAAGACTAAGTGTTGTATATGTTTTATAATATGGCTACAATAGCTCAGTCCGAAAGGTGGTGGTTCAAGTTCCGTTCTCGACATAAAACATAATTGATTGAGCAATCAGATCCTATGCCCCACAGGTTGGCAGTGCAATTCCAACAATTCTCACAAATGAATACTGTCATTATGTCCTTGGGCAAGACACTTAACCCACCTCGTCCCCAGTGTCTGTGTACACTGGTGTGTGAATGTGTGTGTAAAACAGATTTTTTTCTATTTTTTGGAAAAGAAAACATCAGCTTAAAGTGGGCAAGGATAAAATGTAGGCGTCAGAATCACATTTAATTTAATATAGTATAGTAACCCTTGTCTGCCAAGTCCTAAATGCAATAGGTTAAAAATTTGCTCAAGTATCAGAATGGATAAATATCTGTGTAGAGAGATTGATGGAGAGAGAGAGAGAAAAAGAGAGAAAGAGAGAGGATAATAGAGGGAGAGAAAGAAGTTTTTACTAATACTCAACCCTATTCACAGGTTTCAAGCTATGGCAACTGTCCTCTGTGGTCATGGCAATTAAGGAATTACAATCATAATATATGTTTTGAATGGGGAAAGGTCCTGTAAGGGTCTTCATAAAGTCCTTCAAATCAGGAAGGAATTGTTTGCCTGGAAACCCATGAATAGAAATGAGTAGAATAGAAAAAGACTAGAATGAAATAGAATAGGATTTCAAATAATTGTTTAACTCGTCAAGGAATTAACAAAGTAGTCTTGAAATTAAAACAGAAACAAAAGTCACCTCTCTCTGGACTGTCCCGTGGTAGCACATATCCATTCTGGTCCTCCTCCTCGAGCTCAGGAGAGGGGGTCTCAGGCGGCCCCCCTGACAGACTGTCCCTCTGAGACATATAAGCACTGTCCTCCCTGGGCCTCCTCTGCTTTAGACTGCCCCCTACTGACACTTCCTCGCTCTCCAGCTCCAATGTGCCCCCACAGCCCTCAGAGCTCTCCGAAACCGTCCGAGCTGAGTCCAGGCGTGATCGGGACTGGAACAGAGCCTAAACAACAAAACAAAGAGACGTTATGTAGGCCAACGGTTCTCAAACTTTTCATTCCATAGTACCACTTAAGTCTAATATGTAGCTTTCCAAGTACAACCAGATCTAAACCCAGACTTTATCAGGTCTATATTAATGCTGAACATGGTCTAAAATGAAATGAAACAATGGATAAGGTGGTTCAATAAGAATAATAAACTCAAAGAAAGGACAAAAGGACAAAACATGAATACACGTGTCTCTAAAATAAACAAAAACTCAAATTGCAGAGGGCCCTGTGTACCACCAGACAAACACGGATGTAGATAGATCTAAGTGGCTGGTTTATAAGGGAAAGTCATAAATTGGAATTATATTAACAATATTTATGTATGTAAGGTTAACCTGTCTGCAGAGGAAGTATAGAGTTGTTGCCATCATAACTTAAGTAATGCATTTAGATGACTGACTGTAGGACAAGAGGCTAAGCTTCAGTTCATAACACATTTGTTTTATCAATGATATATCTTTTGTAATTGTTTAGACATATAATTATAATGACAATTAAAATGTTATTAATTGCACAGCCCAGGTATAATATATGATCATAGTTTCTCTCATACCTGTGCATGGACATCCACTCCAGCGGTCATGGGAAGATATCCAGTCTCACCAGCCGTTGGAATTTGCACCTAAAAAACAAATATAGTACCTGAGTATAATATGAATAACAATAGACTCTGTGGACAGCAGCATGTTTGCTAGCTCACTGTGTCTCAAAGCTAACAGTCACTTTTATTAAAATCAGAAAACATAAAATAAACAACCAAATAAATTAAAATAAAGACTACCTAATTATTTTTACATGTAGAATACTTCATGTTAAATTACAGGGCTTTGAAAATGCTGTGTTGTCACCTGAACACAACCTATTCAGTGTCCATCTTAGTATCTCTTATGCTCTTGTCTTTAGAGTCTCTGTGGTGAGGAGGGCTTACCCTGTGGCTGTCCATGCGTGAGAGGCGGGACAGACTCCTGGACTGGGACAGATATTGGGGCGGAGCCAAAGTGTCCAGATCCTCCTCAGGGTCCAGAGCGTATTCAACCTCCTCCAGCTCATCCAGGTCCACACTGCGCTGGGCCTGTTCATCTAAGGCTGAGTCGGGCTGAGAGCAGTCCTCCTGAGAACACAAGTACATTTTAAAATGGATACTTTTTACTTTTACTTCACTAGATTTGACAGCATGTATCTGTAGTTTCTATTCCACTACATTTTTGAACTGGACTGAAAAATAAAAGTATTTTTTTATTACTGTTTGAGACCTGCTGAAAGCCTGAGGGGTTTATTTTTAACATGTTTGTAGTTTGAGGAAACTGCTAAAAAACACCGACTGATTCATTTTTTTCTGTTGAACAAAATACAGTACAAATCTTTATCGAAATCACTACATTTGAAGCCTTATAAGACCTCAAAATCTACACAAAATACTTTTTCTTTTCACTCTTTAAGTACATTTTTAAACAAGTACTTTAATCCTTTTACTTAAGTAGATTTTTTCAGGTGATACTATTATTTTTACAAGTATTTTTTGCTCTCAAAATAATATCTGCACTTTAACTTAAGTAGCAAAATTGAGGCATTCTTCAACCATTGTAGTTTTGTGATTCATTGATGTAAAGCAATAATCCCTTTGATATAGTTTATTTAAATTTTTTCAGCTCGAACCAATTGTACAAACTTATATCTCATGTATTCTGTATCAAATTCCAGTACACTCAGATAAAACATGAATTAATTTCCAATGGAGTCTCTATACGAGTGGTCTATGTCTTACCTTGATGACCAGGTATCGAGGTGGGTCTCTGGCCATTCTGGTAAACTCACTTGCCAGTTCTTTGAATGTGGGTCTGATATTCTCATCGATCATCCAACCTGGTAAAAAGACAAATACAAAGTTATCATTTTATAGTTAAAGGTACTATGTTACACAACATTGACTCTTGTAGAGTTTAAGCATGCTATAATACTGTTGGCTCCTCAAAAACAGACCTGGAATTATGTTTTGTTTCATTCACACATGTTTGAGTAATTCTTTATTATAAGACTGTCTACATCTCCAAAGCTCAAAATGCTCTTTTCCACCTTGTGATGTCATGAAGCGGTAGTTTTCAAATTAACAGCTACCTTTTATGTTTAGTTACATTGGCAATTCCTTGCCTGAAATCATCCAAATGATAAAATACATAGGTTTTGTGTCTTAAACATGAGTGAATGAAACAAAACAACTTCAGGTCTGTTTGAGGACATTATAACATAGATCAGAAAGTTTACAAATTTACAAATTTACTCTGCAACTATGAAGGAATATTAAAGTAAAAATAACCCTCACATTTAACCATGACCATGTAAACGTCGATGGTGCAGATTTGGGGCTGTGAAAGTCTCTCTCCTTTCTCCAGGAGGTCGGGCACTTCCTGTGGGCGCATGTTTGTGTACGGCTCCACCCCATAAGACATCATCTCCCAGATCGTGACACCTGGATCAGGGATACACAGCACGTGAGAAAATTCATTCATTCATTCATTCATTTAAAGCAGTGGTTTTCAAACTTTTGACACCGAGTATCACCTAATAGATTTCAAACAGGAAACAATGACTGCTGTAGTTCTAAACAAAAAACAGCCCAAAGCATGACAAAAAGGGAATAAAACAGAATGTAAACCATACCATAGGGACTACTTGATAGACTGCCTGAATATCTCACTTGTTTGTTTAACTTTGAAACAGAACCTTTTAGTACAAGATCACATGATTGTCTACGTTGAAAAACTGGCAGCACTAGAACTAAAATGGGGAAAAAAGCTTTTGGTTGTTTTGCTTCTCAGAAATGGAATATATTTCAAGGACATGCAAAACGAGATAGACTGGGGCCACTAATGCACTATAATAATCCGGTGATAAACATTTATACTCACACCTGCACCTGTTTTTAATGTGTAAATGGATTTATGCAGTCTTTTTTTTCTGTATTTTAAACAGGGCACCCATATAAATAAACATAAATGAAACACAGTCTATGCTCTAAAAACAAATTTATAAGAATGCAGTAAATCTCACCGTAGCTCCAGACGTCGCTCTGGTGTGTGTATCTACGAAACAAGATGCTCTCTAAGGCCATCCATTTGATCGGAGTCTAAAAAGAGAAAAACATACTTTAAAACATAGTCGTCATAATCTTGTCTTTTACATAGAAAACAGGACATTATTTTAGTTTTTGAAGAATATTTTGACTAGCTTCAACATATTTCCTTTCTTATTTTTTCTATTAAGATTTTTTACTCCCCTCACCTTAGCCTCGTTGTAGTAGTACTTTTTGTCATCGGGATATACCAGGTCGGCCACTCCATAGTCTGAGATTTGAGCTGTGTAGTTGTTTCGCAGCAGCACGTTTCGAGCCGCCAGGTTTCTGTGTACCATCCTGTTCTCCTCCAGGTAATACATGCCCTGGGGAGCATAAGAAAACATAATTCCACTGTTAGCGAAAACATTTGTAGAAGTTATGTAGGGTTACTAGGGTTACCACTAATAATTAATGTTTCTATGGCTATATCGACCACTAACACTTTGACATTTACCACAATGTATACTACTTTTATGACTACTAATACTACTACTACCACTACAACTAACACTATTACTCTTGGCACGACAACTACTACTATTATGACTACTACTACTCCTCCTACTCCTCCTACCAATACACCTACCAGCTACATCTACTGCAACCTTTACAACCTCTATGGCTACTACTACGACTACTATTGCTAATACAACAACCAGAACTACTTCTTCTACTCGTCATGACAACTTCTTGTAGACCTACCGATGCTAGTATTACCATTATAGTGATATTTTAACTACTAAAACTTTTTATAGTAGTAAAATATTGACTAACAATAGTTAAATATGTTGGCTGTAATCAAATATAAATAGTAACTTTTAACTCATTAAATTGACCCAGTTTAGTGTCCCGTGCCTTCCTCACCTTGGCGATCTGCACACACCAGTTGAGCAGCCTCTGTGGGGTGAGTTTGTTCCTGTGTTTTCGGACGTGCTCGAGCAGAGAGCCCTGAGAGCTGAGCTGAGTCACGAGCTGCAGACTCTCCCCGGGGCAGATACCCAGGATTCGGACCACGTTTATGTGGTCCAGACTCCCCATCACCATCATGTGCTGTAGAGAGGAGACAATATGTGTTAGCAGTATGGTCTGAAGAGCTGCTTATGTTACGGCTACTACAACTTTTACTGCCAACTAGAGATAGACCAATGTATCGGATGGCCAGTATTTGCACTTTTTAGCGCATTGGCTATCAGTCTTAAATCTCCAGCTCAGGCCGATATTTTGTTTTGGCCGACCTGCTGTCTAAAGGGTACACACAAAATTTTATTTGAACAGTTTAATGCAAATAGATAACTGCTCAAAATGTAGTAAAAAATTGGTGGTAAAAAGGGACTGTAGGTGAGGATAATTTAGTGAAAATAATCAAAATCAGCCCTACATATCAGCCACGGGTTGCGATAGATTCTAAATAATCGACATCGGCCATGAACAAACAAAAAAAATGTATCAGTCGACCTCTACAACCAACTACATCTAGTACAACGTATACCTTTATGGCTACTACTACTGAAGTTTCCACTACTTAAAGTTTACTAAAACTACTACTTCTATAAACTGCAGCAGTACTATGTGTGTGTGAGGTCAGTCAGTAAATGTTTGTATGGGCTGTTTCATTACATCTGTGAGTTCAGAAAAAGTCTGTCGTCCCGTTCGGTCGTTAATGGTCTTTATGGCCACAGGAAGTTTCACTGTGTCCCCCTCAGGAATCCACACGCCCTGAAAGAAAGATAACAAACACTTAATATCTCTAATAAGGCAACAAGATTAATCACAACTGAATCAAGAACACAAACTGGAGCAATCAGTGAATTACAAAGAAACAAAATAGCTCATCTTTATTTATCTAAGGGGACGTCCACACTTGCAAAATCATCGCATCAAAACTGGGACTAAACCAGGACTAAACCAGCTCCACATTTGATGTTAAACTGAGCCAATAAAGGACATAAATTGCAAATCACAATCACAATAATATTCACAAAATTTGAAATTTTTCAGAATTATTCACCTTTATGACAGACAGAACCAGTGAGTCTTACCTTATGGACAGTTCCAAAGACTCCATTTCCCAGAGGTTTGATTTTCCTGAGTTCAGACGGCTTCAAAATTCGGGCACAAACTTTGGGTCCTTTCTCTCCGGGGTCCAGTGGCTCAAATCTCTGAAACAAAAACACAAAACACATTAAAAAGCAATCACTCTGAATTGCTTCTGGTTTGACCCTGGTTTAACCCCTTACCTCTCCGTTCTCCATGTATCTTCTCATGGCCCTTTTGCGGCGGATGGCGAGGCCTCTGCGATATAAAAGCGTGAGAGCGAAGATGGAGATGGCGACGAACAAGATCGTGATGACACCCAGGACGATCGCAAGGATGTTCAGACTGGAGAGAGGAAATAGTTGAGTTTTTTTATTTGTACATGGACTTTTGCTTCAGTAAAACATTGTAGATATTCAAAAGAGACGCTTTCCAAGTCAAACAGAACAAAACCAGGCCTAAACAAGGACTGGATCATTATAAAAAAGGACTAAACAACTTCTAGTAGGTATAAGTTAGGACAAAACAATTGTGTAGCTCCATAGGCTCCATGGTGGAACATAAAAAAGTAAAAATAGTACTGTACGTAAGTAAACATTTTAGATATCTATAATTTACTTAAGTACATTTAAAGCGGATACTTTTTACTTCCACTTCACTGCATTTTTTTAACTGGACTGAAAAGTCAAAGTATTTTTTTTATTGCTGTTTGAGACCTGCTGAAAAGGGTGAGGGTTTATTTTTAAACACAGTCATAATATAAGCAAATAAAAATGAACAAAACGCAGCACAAATCTTCATCAAAATCAATACATTTGAAGCTTTATTAGACCTAACAACCTGTGTGAAATACTTTTACTTTTTACTCTTTAAGTACATTTAAAAACATGTACTTTAATGTGTTTACTTAAGAAGATTTTTTCATGTGATATTTTGACTTTTACTTGAGTATTTTCTTGCTCTGGTATTGGTACTTTTACTTAAGTAACAAACTGAGTACTTCTTCTACCACTGCACAGGCTAAAAGAGAATGTGTTACACCAGAACAGAATAAGCTTTCAATGCCATTAGACTAGTCAGGCATAGTTTCAAACTATGCAACCATCTTAAATTGAGTATTATTGGCTAAAACATGTTTCATAATAAGATAAACTGTTGATTACCTGGCCACCCCAATACAATCGTTGAGTCCTGGACCTGAACATCTGCAAAGACAAAATTATATGTTTAATTTCCCATAATGCTCCACTCTCACTAATTTCCTGGTTGCCCAGTGTCCTTACCCCTGGGTGCAGTTGGAGTGGCAGGGCTCACAGCTGCCTCCCTTGTTGGGGTATTTGAAGATGACGCCCTCTCCGGCCATCAGGCCCTGAGGGCACGAGGGCACGCAGTGAGGACCATCCTGAAAGTTTGCACAGGACACGCACTGGTCTGCCCCCTATAGGTAAAGGAGACAATTAAAGAAATTAAAGAAATGGAAGAAGTGGAGAAGAGAGGTCTAGCGACACAAATACCCATGAGTTAGTGAGGCCTTAAGACAATTTCCACAATTTATGTTAATGCAAATTAAGTACAGTAAATTTAGCTTTTTTCTGTAAAATTTAAATATAAAACTTTAATTCTAAACTAATGTAATGCTTATTTAGGCTGTATCGTATTTATTTAGCCTATTTCCAAGCTAAGTTATCACTAACAGGTAGGGCTTTGTGCACCATTGGTTGGGAAACTTGGAATAAATAAATGGTAAAAATTAATATGGCATACAAGCAAAATTAATACCGGTAGTTTATCCTTCCAGTATAATTTAGACACAGATGTTGTTACCCACTAGGGGGCAGCAGAGCACAAAGCATGCTATAATATAAGACGCATGCCAAGCCTCCCATGTTGCTAGAATATGTTCATTTTGGTGGTATGTTAGGGCTGTGACTGACTCGCATATGGATTTTTTTGTTTAATTTTGCATTTTGGATTATCTTGAGTAACTTCTGAATAAGAGAAGGCAAAACAGTCAGCACTGCAAAATTTAAAGACCCAAACATAATGGTATGAAGATTTTTGATACATTCTAGTCTAGATTTCTAAATGGTGTGATTTTGTATAATTTTAATTGATTTTTGTTGAAAAACACTGGTCTATGCCATCATCAGCTCACCGGTCCGAGGCAGGTGTTTTTTCCCTCCTGCACTTTACACTCAGAGTGACAGGGAAGACACTCCCCAGACGCACTCGCAAACTCACGACGCTCTCTGGAGAAAAACACAGACAGAAATAAACTTACAACAAAGAACTGACTCAATCTAAGAAATCAATACCGAGATACTAATTACTTCTTAAACTACTATCACAGTGAATAAGTATAGTAATAAGTATAACAAATAAAAAATCACACATATAAGACAAATCACGCATATATCTTTAAACTACTGTAAGAACATATGGTAATATTAAAGAAATCACTGTTATTTTGCTTTGAAAATTAGAGTTTGTTGAATAAAAACGTGTGCATTTAGTATGTTCTATCAAAATATGTGGAATCAAGCTATTCTTTAGTAGCAAAATTGAGTTTGAAATGTTGGTATATTGTTTTTATCATTATTATTATTAAAGGAACAATACATGTGTGTGTCTGGTGTATGAATGTGTGTGTGAATATGTGTGTGTGTGTCTGGTGTATGAATGTGTGTGTGAATATGTGTGTGAATGTGTGTGTGAATGTATGTGTGTGGGGGTGTGCGTGGGTGTGTGTGTGTGAATGGGTGAGTGGTTCCTTGATGTAAAACACTTTGAATGTCTTGAAGGTGGAAAAGTGCCATATAAAAATGTGACCTGCCCCTGTCTAATTCAAACAGCAGGTGTCTTTTTTTAATGACTGAAATTGACATATGAAATGCATTACTTAATTTGAGCTATTTTTAACCCTTTTAAAATGCATTTAAATTGTGTACTATTACTATGAGCCTTACAAATACAAAGGTGTGATGCCATCTGAACACTACACCTCTAATACAAACAAATGATAAGTTAATGATAAGAATTAATGATAAAATGTGTATCTGACACGCAAGAAAACAAATTAAATAATAACTAAAAATGACGCAAGCTATAACAGAAAACTTGTCAGAAATATTCAAGAAAAAATGAACTAATTCAAAATCAAAAACAAGAAACCAATCAAAGAGACAGATATTCAGAATTCACATTGTAGGCTGAAATAATTATCGTTATTTTTGCAGTATTCCTTGGTGAAGAATATTTGTAAATACTTTCCATCTCGCTAAATGAAGCATTAGTAAAAAGACAGTTTGCAATACAGTATATTTTCAGTTGATATTGTAGAAAAATATAATGTTCAAACAGGTTGAAATCATCCAAATGATTCTAGTGAAGGTGTATGCAGTTTAAAACCACAGTGAAACACTTCCTGTAACAGAGTGCTTTCCATTTGAGAGAATAACTCAGCCTAAATAAGCAGGGTTTGTATGAATGAAACAAAACACAACTGTGGGTATGTTTGTGATGAGGAATCAACATTATAATAACATAGATCAGTAAATAGCATAGTATGGGCCCTTTAAGCAATAAAAACACCAACAATTTAATAAATGCAAGATGGATAAGTTACAAAGTGCACCTTCTGTTTAAATATGTAATGTCATTGTACAAAGATAACACATGTGCGCAGTTTAATACACCTCTAAATCAAATAGTGTCAGTGATGATTCAGGGACAGCTCATTGATATGGTATTGATAAGTTGTAGGTGTATTTGTGTATCTTTGGACTGACCCGGACAGAAACATGCACTCCGACACGCAGGTCCCTCCTCGGCTGTAGTTTCGGCAGGACACGCATTGATCAGGACCAGGGCCCCAGCACCCATCAGAGCACAGGGGGTCGCAGATGTGCCCCGCCATGGCTACAAAGAAATATATAAACAACAGTATGGTTAGAGTGGAGGAAATAGGAGTGTGCAAACTGGTTCAAGTTGTTATATATCTCTGGAGATTTGTACTTTGCTATTCTTGGGGACGATGACCAGTAAGGCTTCAGTAACCATGCTCGAGAAAACTTGCACAAAGTGAATTCTTGTGAGCTTTAAACCATGTTATAATGCTGTTACCGCATCAAAAATAACCGAGGTTGTGTTTTGTTTCATTCACAAATGATAATACTTTTTTATTAGTCTGTCTACATCTCCAGAGCTCAAAATGCTCTGTTCCACTTTGTGATGTAATGAAGCCATAGTTTTATCTACCTTTTACCTTTAGTTCAGTTGAGATTGGCAATTCCAAGGCTGAAATTATCAAAATAATTCTATTTAAGGTGAATGGAGTATAAAAGCACTTCCTGTATTGCCACATGACATCACAAGGTGGAATAGAGTGTTTTCAGTTTGAGAGAAGAACTCAGCCTAAATATACAGGGTTTCTTTATTAAATATTTGTGAATGAAGCAAAACACAACTTCTGCTGTGTTTTTCATGAGGAACATTATAACATAGATCAGAAAAGAGTGTAAAATAGGCCCTTTAAACTCAGATCGTCCCGGGCGATATTCAATCAAACATCTCCCCTTCTCCCCTTGTGTGTAAAAATCCAGATACTTAATAATCCTTTACACTGACCACATGTCTCCTGGGGGCAGTTGTCCTTGATGTCGATCTGCTTCTGTCTCTTCTTGATGTTACTGTTGAAGATGCGGCTCCAGTTGAGGCTGTGGTGATAACACAGCTGTTTGTTTCCTGTGATGTAAACACTGCCGTCGTTAATCCTCCGAAGAGACCGCAGCCCCAGAGACGTGATAGAGGGGATCTTCATCACCATCAGAGAGTAGCTCCTGTGGGGGGAAGAGGGTATATAGATATGTTATTGTGGAGGGGATGTAAAAATAACTGTGAAATCAAATCAAAGAGCATATGGAAGGTTTTCATGTTTTTGTAATTATGACTTGGTTTGGTGGTATAGTACCTGTTTTAAATATTTATCATTGTTTTATTATCAGTCAAGTGTCAGTTTGTGAAGAAAAATTTAAATTAAAAGTTGAAAAATACAGAAAATAGATACAGGTTTTTTCTGAGAGTTTAAACATTAATTTAACAAAATAAAGGTGTCATTACCTGTTAATTATAACTATTGTAGACTTTGGCCCTTGTTACACTAGGTTGCTAAGTAACATTTATGATATTACCTCTGTCAATTCTGCTGCCCTTGTGTAATCAGGAAATGCAGTTATTAATTTCACCAAGTGTAAAAAGTAGGAGCTTTTTTATGTTATCTTAGAGGGAGGAGTAGTCAAACTTGTAATATGCATATGTTAAAACCAAGGTCACTCTTCTAGATTCAGAGTCTGCTAAAGCAAAAGGACACCAAGGTCAAAAACTTCAGGTGATTTGAATATTCCAGTGTGATTTATTATTATTATTTAAAAGTATTTTAGGGAAACACGTTCAACAGAAGAAGGCTAAAATAATCGTTATGTTTTTTTGCAGTATTCATTGGCAAAGAATATTTGTAAATACTTTCCATCTCACTATATGAAGTGCAGAAGTAATTTTGATTTTCATTAGTGCACCTCCAGCCTTTATGGGGCACTGTGGTTTAAGTTTGTTAGGAGTGGAAACCCTAGATAAAAAGGCTGCAGGAAATGGGCACCAGGTGTTAAAAAGTGCAGAGGCGTATGTTTTTTGCCGTGTTTGTAGATGTTCCTCTGTGGCATTGTGTCAAAGGTGAGCTGCACAAATTAATTTTAACTACTAATGGCTGGTTGGTACTTTGGAATGCACATGTGTTTAAAGACAGTTTGCAATATATTTTAGTTGATACTGTAGAAAAATATAGTGTTAAAGGTGAACTATGTAACTTTAATGGTGAAGGCTCCAACATCTGCTCGTCATCATGGAGATGAAATGCTTCACAACTTATTAACTTCATACTCCATGGAGGCAAGCCACCAGACCAAGTTACAGGTCAGATCTGTGGAGAGGCTGACGCACTCACAGCAAGAATGCATATTTTTAAAGGTATTTTTAAACAAAAAAAACACCTGGTATATAATGCATGCATTTTATACCAGGTGTTTTTGGGATTATGTGTGCAGTTTTCTCCATGACCTTTTAACCTTTACCAATCGATCTCAAATAGCTCACTAATCAATGAACTCCAATATGCCACAGGTGTACTCCTAATAGTACTATATGTCTTCCCATTATTTTCTACAATGGTATGAAATGGTGAGAATATTGAAAAAATATTGTACCTTTTGCTGCTCATTGGTCTGGATGGCGACACAGACATGGGAAAGATAAAAAACATTATAGTCAGATATGAGAAATGCCACTGAAGTTAAAAATGTCCAAGGCCAAACACACTAGTAACACTGTTAAATCAAATAGAATGAAGTAGTTTACTTGTAGAGACTTCGTCCTTCAATTGTCTCGAGGTTTGAGAAGACGGACAGGTCAGACATGCTCTCCGGCCACGACTGGATACTCAAAATGTCTGAAAATGAAAATTGTGTTTTCAATACAGTCGCTCATTTGGTAGAGTGTTGTGGCCACTGATCTGAACGTTGGCAGTGCGATTCCAGCTCCCACAGATGAATGTTGTTGTTGTGTCCTTGAGCAAGACTCTTTAAACCCCTCACCCCCAGTGTCTATGCACACTGATGTATGAATGAGTGTGTGAATGGGTGAGTGGTTCCTTGATGTAAAGCACTCTGAGTGCCTTGAAGGTGGAAAAGTGCTATATAAAAATGTGATCATTTACCATTTAAGTGACAGCAATACTTACAAAATAATAATGTATGAAATGGATACCTGTAATTTCTCGAACAGTGTTGAAGATTTTCAGCTTCTCTGGATCGAGTGGTGGAACTTTATTGAAATCATCACTAAAACAAAAACAATAAAATAAAAAAATTACATAAACATGAATATATTGCTTCCTTGTAATGAAGTTGTTAAAGATTCAACGCTTCACTTTGACATCAAATCAGGGAAGGCCATCTGGAATAATAAACAGACAAGCTTTTTATATTTAGCCTGTATAACTCGTGAAGGAAAATTCAAACCAAATCTTACCACTTGTAGCCAAATATCTTCAAATTTGGTCAAAAACTAACAGCCATGTGAGTTCCACGATTATACAATTTTCTATAAAGTGTTAGGGGTGTGATCGTAATAATAGGGATAAAGTGGCAAATTTGAAATCCATTAATAACACAGTCAATATTCTTTACATTGCCAGATGTAAATAGACCCAATGGAGCATTATGAGTATATGCAGCCAGGGAAGTAAACAGGGTGGGCCAAGGGGAATGCTATTTATTTATATTAGAGGGGGGGCCCATGTGAGGCTTCTGGCCCCTGGCCCCAGAATATCTATCAACAGGCCTGAATGCAGTTGTATGTGAATGAATGCTTTATCTTGAAAAAAATATGTTAAAATGATTATAGTTTTAAGTTTTAAGTCTCACCCTTTGATTCCAGTGACCAGGAAGTGCAGACTGCCCTGGATCTTGGTGCAGTTTATGAAGCTGTCAATATTGAAGGCGTCCACAGTTTGTCGATCTGGAGTCCCCGTGCCGTGACAAGCTAAAGATATGAGAAACATTATTTTTTTTTAATTCACAAATATATTCAGTGTTTCTCAAACTGTGGTATGTGTCCCACTTCTTCAGGTGGTACTTGGACAGCTCTTCAGTGTGTGGGCCTGATGTAGAGTTCACTAAATCCACTTTTTTTGTCTTCCTTTGGATATTTTCTTAAGAACTACAGTAGAAATTATGTAGTCTACTTTTAGACCTGGTTTAGTCCTAGATTAGACCTGTTATGGACTTGATGCAGATATGGTGGTACTCTGAAAGCCAAATCTTTTCTTTGGTGGTAAGTATTGTGAAAAGTTTGAGAGCCACAGGATTAACTGATTTCACATAAGACTATGTGGAAGAGGAAGATGGATGACCTTGTAGTATTGTCAGCATAGGGTTGTGTCTTTGTGCGATAGTTTTTGTTGACAGGTGGATTAGTCAGTCAGGAACACACATGGTTTGTCCATATTGGAAAAAAAATGTATCACAGTGGGCTGAAAAACATGTGGATTTCTGCAGGATCAATGAGCAAAGAACTAAACTCTGTTAATGTGTTAATCTAAGGTGAGATGCATTACATTTTATTTGTAAATCATAGGTGACTAATGAGCTCCTTTGTTTCACTAAAAAAAAAATCTATCGCATGATCACGTTTGAATGAGCTTGAGACTCAATGGAGGACGTGAGGATCAGACATATTAATGTGTATAACAAATACAGTGAGATAGCATTATGGATTTACCAGACAAGTAATTAGTTGTACCTTTTGGGCAGAGGCCAGCACAGGGTTGGCATCTCTTGACTCCATTCTTCTCGACCTCCATTGTTCCAGGAGGACAGCTCACCACACACGAGCTCCCATCCACAACAAGGTTTGCTACAATCAAACATATGTGAATGATGACCAAAAAGTCAAGTCAATGAGTCAAGAAAAGTTGTCCAAAGTATGGCCCTCAGACCCATTTATGTTGCCCTCAGGCTCTGAATTGGCCCAAATGATCATAGGCAAATCTAAGAAATCTCCCATTAACCCCTCAATAACATCACATTGCATTATATAGATTTATAATTAATGCTCCAATTTGTATTAAAAGTATGGTGGCTTTTTAAATACACCCATCTGAATAACTGTATTGTTCACCAGTTTGTGCTTTAAATATATTTCAGTATGCAGTTAAAAACGTTTGAATATCCCTAATATAAATTATCTTTTTTTTTTCATTTTCATTTCATTTATTCATTTATTTCGAGCTGATTAATGAACACATGTATCAAGTGCACTTAATGCACATTTCACACATTTTTCTTATTTAAGCTTGAAAAGGAGTGGGAAGAAGAAAACTTATTAAATCCCACCGCTGTCTTCCATGAGAACATAAATTAAATGCTTTGTTCAAACTTACTTTTTAAATGCCCTCTAATTACATTACGATTGACAGAAAGTGACAACCCCAAAAGTTAAACAGCAAAAACACTCGCACAAAAACAACACAACTATAATCTACTAACTGAATACACTCACTTGGGCACTGGGCGACACAGATGGAACCATACTGGTACTTGGCGTTGGGATTGGCCTCCATCCTGAATGTGTTTTTGTTGTAGAGCAAAGCCTGAGGACATTCTCGCACACAAGACCCAGAGTTGTTGAACCTTCTACAAGCCTGTCCAAAAAGCACAAGCAGATTCAGTTATAAATACACTATTGGTTTATTGCAAATCATCATGTGGGCTTACACTCCTTCTGTCACCGATCAGGACAATCAACTATTTTTTTCGGTATATTTTTCAGTATTGATACCTCTTCAAATAAATCTAGCTTCGATACTAGTTTTAGATAGATGAGGAAGTGCAATTCAACTAAGCCCACGATAAATAAATGTAAAAAAAACAAAAAAACAAAAACCCTAATGAACAAGACCAAGAGTTCAATTGCAAAAACAGATATATCTGTTAAAAAATGAAAATTTGATAAAAAGCATTTCTCTTTTTGTTACCATCAACAGCGGGTATTACCTATAAATATAATGCCCAGTGGATTTCATCAGGGAGGGATGGAATAATATTTAAATTGCAGTAAAATACATTTAGCTTTTGAAAACAATACTATATGGTAATCGGTCACTTTTTATATTGTGCTTTTCCACCTTCCAGGAGCTCAAAGCGCTTTACATTAAGGAACCAGGGATGAGTTAAGTATCTCGCCCAAGGACACAACGACAACATTTATCTGTGGAAGCTCTCCTAATGATGTTTATGTCGAGAGCAGGGTTTGAACTGCCAACCTTCATATCAGTCAACAAACACCCTTCCAGCTGAACTTCTAATGCCCCAATAGATAGTATAAAAAGACTAAACTGCGAGCCTCTGATGATTTTTTCAAATGGCACTTGTCTGTTTTTGCAAAGGAATTCTACAAATATTAAGAAGAGATCCATTATATCACTATAACTAATGTAGATATTAGGTGTATTGACACGTCCTGTTATGTGGGACTCTCGTTCCTTTTGATGGAGGATTTGGGAAAAGTTTTGATGCTAAAATATTTGTGTCAAATGTTCAACAACAAGTCAGCAATGCATCGATTCTCTGGGAAGTTTCAAAACGGCTCTGTAGTCCTAATAGAACTTATTTGCTGTCAAGATCTGCAGACTCATGCAAAATAATACAAGCCGAATGATGATGACAGCGCCCATGGCAACTTCCAGAATAAAGTGAATATGAGTGATATTTAGGTGTATATAAATGTATTTTGACTCACAAAGCAGTCTGTGTCCAGGGGCCCGGCGCATCCTCCCGCACACTCGTTATGACAACACTCACTGGGACTGCGCCCAAAACAGCGGCCATTACACTGCGGAGCGCACACTGTCTTGGTCACTAAAACATAAGAACAGAAGAACATAGTATTTATAATGAGCAGTAGCCACAAAAGATATATCCATGGGTTTGAGAATGATGAATAGAACAGCTTAAACTACATATTATATCCTTTGAATGGAAAAAAAGTATTTAAAATATTACATAAAACAACACATGACAACATGTAGCCCAAATAGCAAATGCTGTTAGCTAAAGACGTATGGAAACTTTCTTATACATACAAATAAAATTAATCAACCAGCATACATTTGTGTCCTTTCAAAACATTTGTAAAAAATAAAAGCAAATCTCTTAAATATGCTACAAATGCTAACCGTTTGTGTGTTAGCTAAAACCAATGAAACAGTACCTATTTTATACATAAATAACATGTATTTTATCATCAAAGTTTCTGCTTTTTGGATCATTACTCACAGATCTGGCATTTGTCACTCTCTGGACCCCAACAGGCGACTTCACCACAGGCTTCATGACACGACTCTGAACAGTAAACATTAGCTTAGATTAGCATGTGCTCGCTAATTAAGTAGCATATTGCTTTATCTGTGTACAATGTATGTATATTTTAATCACCTAAGAGCTTACATAAAAGATTATAAGTGTACATGTAGGTAATAGTGAAATTGGCTTAGCAGAAAATAAATAGTAATAGTAGTAAATAGTAGTAGCTAGCAGTATAGGCTAGGGTGACCAATCGTCCCTATTTACCTCGGACAGTCTTAGTTTTTGAGCCTTGTTTCCCCTGCCCTTGCAGATTTTACCAAAACCATTGATTTCTCCCAGTTTCATACAAGAAGTTTGATAATTTCACCAATTTGACCCCCATCCATGGTAAAAATAGGAATATGTTGTCATTTATTTAGCTAAAATACAGAAAACTAAGCTTGAAAATGACAAACAAAATAATGCACCAACAAAAGTCCCTCAGATTTTTACTCACAAGTGAGTGGAGAATGTTCCACACTCTTTTCACAGTTGTATTTATACCAACCATCCCAACCCGGGTGTGTCCCAGTTTTGAATTTTTTTAATCTAGTCACCCTAATTTAGGCTTACATTTTTGTGTATGCTAGATTGCATTGAGATTGCCAGAAGAGATCAAGAATACTTGTACAGAGGCAATAAAGGACTTTTGGATAGTATTTAGTAGAGTAAGCTATCTTGACCATTTGAATAGCCGATGAACCCAACCAAACCCAAGTTTGCATGTATAGGTCTGGGCACTGTGTATTTACGATTGCAAGGTAAATCTGTTGCTTTGGAGGTCTGGAGGTCTAGCTATTTTTTACACTTACTTTTGGCCCATTTTCCTGGATCATGATTAATTAACATAAAGTACAGGTAACTGCTACTGCTACTTTAAGAAACAATTGGCTTCTCAGATGACATTTTCCGATCACTGCACCAATTGAATAGCCCATGAAGAAGAAGACACCCAAGCTTCCATTCAGGTCTGGACAGCATTTATTTCTGCTGCGATATAGATTGACTGCCTTGGTGGAGTTTTTTTCTTTTCTTTTTTTAGTTTATCAAATGTAAACAGTCAACCAACTGAATAGCCCCAAAAACCATAAGACACCTAAGTTTGCATCTATAGGTCTGGGCACCATGTATTTACGATTGCGAGATAGATCCAAGGTGGAAGTCTAGGTGTTTTGTTTTTTTTTGCACTTACTTTCCGGCCCATTGTCCTGGATCATGATGTGGGTGCTTCCATCCTTCACTATGTCAAGCCAGTTCACCTTCGGAGCGTAACTCAGGTATTTATTTTGGATAATTTTCACCCCTCCCTCGAGGATCTCTGTGGGAGACATAGGACAAATCGTGAGCATAATTGAGCAAGTCTAAACAGGCCTATGATTCATTCTGCTGAAGTGTTGGTATTTACTACGACTTTTACAAATCTGTATTGTGTATCATTGACGGTTGGAGAGTGGATGTAGACTTTTCATATCTCAGGAGGGAGTGTTTCAAGTGTGTGGGTGGAAAGGCAGTTAAGTCTACTTCTCGTAAGGCTTTTGGTACGTATATATGGTTTATCAGGTCGTATTTCATTTTATTAGACCATTTACTGTGGGTATTATGCTAAAACAATATCTCAATCTCTTATGAATGTAATGATTGTGTCTATTACATTTTTAAAGATTGATCCAGTATTTTAGATTGGCACGGGTTAAGCTCCTTTTCAGCTTCCGGTTATTTGGCGCCATTTTGAGAATGGCTCAACATTCAAAAGATTTAATTAATTCATTTTAATTGTGAATTGCCATAACAACGATGGTAACTTTTCATAATTCTGAAACCCATGATAGGTCTATATATTTCAGTTCACCTAAATATAATGTGAAGTCTATGCAAAGTTGTTTTTTCTTACTGAAAAAGTAAATGTAATATAATTATTTCAACATTGTGGGAAGCTCTAAATAAGCATGGGTTTCAGCATCTGTTTATAGGTGCCATTCTGAGTACTTTGGAGAATTTAAAATATATAATAATATTTTTTTTTTTGTGTGATTTGTTAATCACTACAGCAACGGTGCTCATTTTTCCTCACTATAAATGGAGTTAAGTTAGGGCTGGTTAATATGGAGATGAGTCTGTGTGCAATTGCATTATGACAAATTATTATGACTGACACAATAATTTATGTTGGCTTAGCTGTTGTGAAAAGGAGCAAAGGATCATGGTCTATGTTGTTCAAATTACAATAGGGGCTTAACGACCCATAAAGAGGATAGGTAGTAAACAAGGGCAGGGCAGTTTCATTCTAAAACTCCTCCCTTATGGGGCAGGACTTATTGAACTAGTAATAGTTGTATAAATCTCTCTCTTTCTTTCTTTATTCTTTCTTTATTTGTGCAGAACCATGTACAAATGTATTAATCTTTCAAAAGAAGAGATGATTTGTACCAGATTTAGCCACTGCTACTTTCCATTTGCAGTCACTGGGCAGGTGAATACACATTAAAAATACGCTGTGTAATCCCTCAATCCTCCAGGTAGGTTCCCTCGAGTGCAGATGTTTCACCACTTGGTTGAGCGGTGAACCATCTTACTCTGAAACTTTTATCCAGTTTCCAAATTTCTTTTGCTATATAACCCGGTCTCAAACTAGTACCATCAATTGATAATGACTTCTGAATGGGGGCCTAAATGTCTAGATGAGTACAGCTGAAACTTTCTCTATATGTGGTTCAGTAACTCACATATGGCTGGGTTTCAGATGACATCACAACATTCTAGAGACCAATAATATTTAATACAGACTGGGGCAGGTAAAATGAATATTGTTAACATTTAGACTTTTGTTGTAATTCTTGGGTTTTGTCAATAATAGAAATGATCAAGTTCAACATTTGTACTTTTACATTTTTGATATTTCATGATAAAGTACACGAAATATATCTGAGAGTATGACATAATCCCATAAACCCCCAGTTCAATTCATTTTTTTATTTTTGTAGTAGTTTTTTGTAGTTTGTAGTTCAGTTTTCATTCCATTGAAATAGTTTAAACTTGTTCATACCTGTGAGATGTGTGAGTCCAAGCTCCTGCAAGCCACGGTGTCCATCCTTCTGGTAGTTGACCATCACAGCTAACGCGTACCTGTCCTCGTACAGAGCACTACCTCGGATCACTCTGAGCTGCTCCAGAGGCAGACGGCTAAACTCATTCAGTGCTAGCAGGATGTAGCCCGTCACCTCACGAATGGACTGCACCAACACAGAAATATCACATTACTGAGGAGTATATAGCATTTTTGTTTTTTTCGCAGATGACATTTTCAGACCTTAAATAGCCCATAAAGTAGAAGACACCCAAGCTTCTATTCAGGTCAGGGCACCATATATATTCATTGCCTTTTTTTGGCGTTGGAATTCTGACCACGAGTATCATAGCAACCAAAGAGCCAATCAGAAGCAAGGCTGTTGAAGATAATGGCTGTTCCTGCCTGCACCACTAGTTTGGCAGGGGGTGTGCGCTGAGCAACACTGCCAATCAAACCTGTTGCTAACGCTAGTGGGAGCAACCTCAGGGAAAGAAGGCAGCTCAGTTTTGTGACTTAAGTAAAAGTACAGATACAGAGGTAAAGAGTTACTCAAGTAAAAGTATCACATGAAAAAAATTATCTCAGCTAAATATTTAAGTACTCGTTTAAAAATGTACTTTGAGAGTACAAAGTAAAAATATTTCATAAAAGTGATGTTAAAGTGTCAAATGTAGTGATATTGTTTAAAAATGGTTCAGGTTTTGGTCAACAGAAGCGATACAAATCAATTCCTCATGAATCTGAATTGAGCTCGAAACCTTTAGCCAGGATGTTAGCACGAACATGGCAAAAATAACCCCTCAACTCATATGAAAAATACTTTTTACTTTTCAGTCCTGTTCAAAAACGCTGTGGAGTAGAAAGTACAGATACTTGCTCTCACATGCAGTGAAGTAAAAGTAAAAAGTATCCACTCTAAAATTTAAAGTACAGATACCTAAAAATTCTACTTACACTACTTTACTACTTTCATCACTTGTTTTAAATCATGGAAACTATATTTTACTATGTTTTCTTCCCTTTTAAAATGGCCAAAAATAAACTTCTGATTGTGATATTTGTTTTTTATTCAGTCTAAAATCTAAAGTGAATAAAAACTGTCTGAAATCTGATCAGAGTTGTTGTTGTTGAGAACAGAGGTGTGTTTTTCTTGTGTTCTTAGTCACCCTTCAGTCAGAGTTCTGATGTAAAGACAGAAGTGGTCAAACTGGAGCTGAATGAACTCATTGTGCAGAGGACGAGACGAGCCAAATGTGGTTTACGAAGGAATCTGCCATTAATTACTGTTATTGAAATTACTTTACAACACAGAGGCCTATTTATGCACCTGAGTAAAAATGTTTGTTTTTAAAATTGGGGTCTGCGGAGAGGCGAGCACTCCAGGCAAAGCGATCACACTTCCATAGAGACAAACAGGTGTAAGACTCCACACCAGAAAAGATACACAGAGCAGCTTTAAGTTTTTGAGAAATAAGATGCCAGTTATAGCCATGTGTTTTGGGATTGTCTGGCAAAGCACACATTATATTCAACATTATCCTCCAACTGGACTTAAATAAAACTCCTGTAATGGAAACAATGGAAGCATGTCTTTGGGATGTATTTTTGTAGCAGGACAATAAATAGTTTCATTACACAATACTTTTTACTTGTACTTGAGTATTGTTTTGAAGTAGTACCTTCAAAATACATGTAAAATCATCACTTTGATTGATTGATATTAATGTAGTGTGTTGTCTGCAGTCACCTGTAGAAAGGAAAAGTCCCTGTAATGCTCCATCATGGTGATTTCCAGGTTGCCCATGACGATCTCACAGCCACTGTAGCGCTCCTTCATCATGTTGAACTGGATGTCAGACTTCCCTGTCGTACTCAGGCCGTTCTGTGTCCCCATACAAACTGGAAATGACAAAATACATATGAATAATAAATGCTGTATATAAGTCATATCCAAGAATTATTTAGTTATGAAAAAATGGGACAAAAAATTGGATAAAGATTAACAAATTAAGACAAAATATTACATGTTTAGGAATGGTTTAAAGTCCTTAAAATGGCACCTGTAACAGAAAACTAAAACCTCAGAAGTCAAAACCGAATACAAAGATTTACTCTGTATTCTCTCCCCATTTTCACATGACACGCGGCCAGAAAATCTATATATGTTTCTATGTTTCTTTTTCATGATTGTGTCCTTGGGCAAGACATGTTCAAAGTCTTTCAGTTGGTCTACCTCAGGGCAGCTGTGGAAATGTGTTATTCATCGCATTATTCATTCAATACACAGGGTGGTGAGCCTTCATCTGTATTGAATGAATAATGCGATGTAAAGCAAAATGCATGGGAAAAATAAAATGCATTTACGATTAATGTGATGTTGTTTTTTTCTTTCATCTCACCCTGGCTTAAACAAATACGAGCTACAAAATACATGTACACATCTGCTCATTAAAACCAAAACTTGCAGTAGCATCTTTCAAATCTCTCTCTGTCCTCAGTTTGAATTCTGATAAAAAACGGTTTATTTCTCCACTTTGAGATGCTGTTTTGTGTTTGGACAGGGTCAATGGGTCCAGTGTAGCGGGACGAAGAGGCAGAGGCTGTATTCGAGGCATGTCCTTCTGAGCGATACGATACAGACATACAGGACTTTGTTTGTAGTGTGTGGGAGGTCAGCCATCGCACATTTGTTATTCAAATGTTAGACTTGGGCTCAGGGACAGAGCTGGAGGAGGAATGGAAAATATTAAAAGTCAAATCAAGTTTTACATAGACTCTGTAAATATAAATGATAGTGGAGAAAATTCACATGAGGAACTGTGAGATTTCAACATTTTAAATCAGAACTATTGGATTGATATTCTATGAACCATTTAATACTTCTGGATCTTATCAATTAATATAAAAATAAAATGCTAAAACACTAGTGAACCTGATCTTGTATAGTGATTATTCATGCATGAACTCCATGCAAAAGGTCTGTATATTTTAACAAAAGTAATTTTTCCTGCCCATCAAATTTATAGAATACTACTATCACTACTACTACTGTGGATACTACTATGTACATCAACAAAAGCCATTTTACCTCTCCACCTGTGCATCAATTACTCCACAAGCAATCACTATGATTACAACTAGTGCTACTACAACTATTGCTACAGACCCCTTTGTTGCCCCCTGTCAACTCCCCTAACTACTATTACTACTGCTACTAGTACTACTACCACTTACACTACTTACAGCTCTACTATTGGTACTGCTACTACCATCCAGGTCTACTATTGGGACATCCAGCTCTACTATTGGTGCTGCTGCTACCATCCAAATACAATTACCACCAAAACTACAGTAATACCGCTGCTATAGGTGTGCTTCAGAATGATAACAAATTAGAACTGTTGCCATAGCGATGAACAGCGTAATTATATCTTTTGAATGGAAAAAAGTCAGTAAAATGTCACATATAACAGGAAACTTAAAAGACACTTAAATATAGTTGCTAGAATCTTTATAAACGTAATTCTGATCAATATTTTGAAATGCACTGAGTAATAGTTTAGATACAGTGTGCAAACAGTGGTGGCACGCAACGAGACCAAGATTTTAGTAAACAAAGAATTAAATGTAACAGTATAAAAGTATTGCAGATTATTAACCAAAGTGTGCGTGAGTCTGCCGAGGGTTCTTTTGTCCATAAAGTTGTGATAAGAGGAGCAGCGAGTTCACAAGAAAAGACTTTGTATCAAAACTGTATCAAAGTCCAACTCTGAAACAGAAAAACACTGGACTGGGCCTAGAATAAAGTCTAGACCAGTGGTTCTTAACTTGGGTTTGATCGAACCCTAGGGGTTTGGTGAGTCACTCTCAGGGGTTCGGCGGAGGTCAAGACACACACCCGACTCATATGATTAACAGACTGCAAGCATCTTCAGAAGTTGGCCCAATTCAACAAGTGCACCCTTTGATGTGTCCATCGAAGTACTTGCCCAACTTAAATGAGTTGTTTGAACGGCATAAAAACATAAAATGACATAAAAATGAAGAAAAGGAACAGACTTTGCTATGAAAATGACATGAGAGTGGCACTTGCCAAGGTGAAGCCACGCGTTTCTGAACTGGTCTCTCAAAGGCAACAGCAGAAGTCACACTGATTTGCAGTAAATATTCATTATTATTCTAGCCTGATGGAAATTAGGTGATGGGTGTGTGTTAAAATGTTAAAAATAACAAATAGCATAAATACAATAAGTTCATTATTGACATACATAAGGTTAAAAATTTTAATAATTTCAGTGTGGTAGAAAAAAGGTAATGTCTTTGTAAAAAGGTATGTATGTAATTTGTTGAGTTCATGCATTGTACTGGTTTTATTCTTTGAACACAGTGATGTTAATGCATGATTCATTTTGTGAACCAGTAAAAAAAAAAAAAAAAAAAAAAAAATTATATATATATATATATATATATATATATATATATATATATATATATATATATATATATATATATATATATATATATATATATATATATATATATATATATATATATATATATATATATATATATATATATATATATATATATATATATATATATATCAATAAACAAGGGTTCGGTGAATGTGCATATGAAACTGGTGGGGTTCAGTACCTCCAACAAGGTTAAGAACCACTGGTCTAGACCATACTAGAAAAAGTATCAAAATGGGTCAAGAAGATGGTTGAATATTCCTCCTTTACATCCATTTAAAGCCAGAGTATGTAACTTTTTAGCCAAAAAATAAATAAAAAATGAATTAACCAAATAAAAGCATGTGTTTCTTGTTCTGTTTTTGTTTTGTTGTTTTTTTTCTTCTTTTTGGTTGGTTTTGTTTATTGCACTGAAAAAACATGAGTGCAAAGTCTGAGCGGGCTTGCCTCTACACAAACCTGACTTTTATCCAGTCTGGAACAGGGTGTCCTTCTGAAAGTTACACACTGTACCTTTAGTCTGGAGCAGGGCGTCCTCCTGAAAGTTACATACTGTACCTTTAAAGTATTTATTTACACAAAACTGTACACAAAGAGTAGGAAAGTTTAAAATTTCTGATAGAAAATAATAAACAGTTGAACCCAAATCTACCACAACTAGTGCTCCATCAACTATTTTTCAACCACTAATGTTACTATTATCACTACTCACAACCTATATATACTGTCTACATATACGACTATCAACCTGCATCACCATGGATACGTTATTACCTTGCCTAGAATGTTCCATACTATGGCATTGAGCCTATGTCTTACATTTATTCAGTTACAGGTGTTTTATTATTACCTGGAAAAACACACTTTCTTTTACTGTGTGAGTGCATCACCTCTCCACAGATCAGACCTTCTTGTATGTCTCCATAGAGATAGATAGGTTTAAAGCCATACTGGGGCACATTCTAGGTAAAGCAAGAAACTACTACTACCACTAACTAATAAGAGGAAAGTTGTCCATTGTAATTTATATGTGACTTTGTTTTCCACTAAATGTTATAAGCAGAAATAATTGTCCCTGAATGTCTGTAATGAACTGACCTTTTTCCATTATTCTCCCCAAAGAGCAATAATTATTAACATATTATTAACTAATTTAGAGGTATTTTGGATTGGGCATTAGTTTAGTTTTCCTATAAAGAGGTGACCCAGTGTTAGTGACTGTTTCAAAGTATATGGCACATGACCACTGTTTTATTACTTTATGGGCTCCTTCCAGTTCACTTCAGTAAACACAAGGAATGAGGACAAATTTGCATGAACAACTTGCTACATTTTCCATCTCAACCAACTTTCGGTCTCTCCTCTCCACCAACAACCATAGCAGCAGAACCGTCAGCCTCCTCAGCCTCCTCAGCCTCTCCATTGCCTAGTCTTCACCACCTCCAGTTTGCAGGCCCCAAAGGAGATATTCATAAAAACTGGTCATTATGTCCCTTCATTGCTTTATTTGTTTGTCTAGGGCTGTGCAATCAATTACAACTATTCCAACAATCAATCATAAAAAAGTGCATGACAACAACACTAAAGGTGAACTGTGTAACCTTTCTTCTGGTGGGTCCACAATCTGCTTGTCTCCATGGAGATGTTATTGCTTTGCTTAGAATGTTCCACAATATGGGAGTTAAACTTATCTATATCCATGGAGACAAGCGGTTGGCCCCATTAGACCAAGATACGGGTCATATCTGTGCTGAGGCAAGCCTGCTCATATAGTTTTAGCAATAAAAGCCAATCCAATAAATGTAAGATAGAACGTTTTAGAGCATACTGTGGAATGTTCAACCAGTAAAGTTACGTAGTAAAACTTTAAATTGCATTTCCAAATAATATGGGTGCGTCTTTTGCCCCTCAAAACCTAAATCTAATGTGGCTTTGAAACATTAATAGAAAAAAATAAAATAGTGCCATTTAAATTATGACCCAAACAATCATGATTATAATCTTTCACATTATCAAGTAGCCCGACATTTTGCATCTAACTCCTGATTGAGATGATTCTTTCTCCAAATTGTCACAAACTCAAGTGACAGCCCTGAGTTTGAGCTGTGTAATGCTGTTCTTCTGGTTTTGGGGTATGTCTTTTATAGACCCACCTTTAGTCAAGTCCCTGTTATCAGTGACTGTTGACTCAGACCATTTGAATGGGTTGTTGAGAAATATGCCAACACATATTCTGCACTTTATATGTAAACTCAACCCACACAGGATGTAAACATGAGGAGAATCCCATTGGCTCTGATTACAACATGTACTAAGACTAATTACTGCTTTCATTTTTGACTATACTATAAGATTACTATTACTATTCAAATGTGTGCACTCCTTACTGCAATTCTGAACTTCTACTACTACTACCTTTGCTGCAAATACTGCTTTACTTATGCTTTTAAAGGACCTATATTATGCAAAATGTATTTGTGTAAACTTTTAGCTATGTTATAATGCTGTCACCTCCTTAAAACATACCTGGAGTTGTGTTTTGTTTCATTCACACGTTTGAATAACACTTTATTTTTAGTCTGTCTACATCCCTAAAGCTCAAAACACTTATGATGTCATGAAGCAGTAGTTTTCAAGTTAACAGCTTTTGCCTTTAGTTCAGTAGAGATTTGCAATTCCAGGGCTGAAATTATCCAAATGATTCTAGTGAAGGTGTGTGGAGTTTAAAAACACAGTGGAGCACTTCCTGCATTACCAGATGACAACAGAGAACAAAGTGTTTTCAGTTTGAGAGAAGAACTCAGCCTAAATATGTAGGGTTTGTGTGTTAAACATGTGAATGAAACAGAACACAACTCCAGGTATATTTGCGATGAAGAAACAACACATGCCTTTCTGGATTCAATAGTGCTTTGCATTGCATTATTCATTCACTCCCCTGCCTTCCTCAGCGGTGGTACATTCTTAGTCACAGCTGCCCTGGGGCTTACAGATGAAAATGTGATGACCAGTCTGCACCAAAAGCTATTAACAATCACATAACCATGTTCACGTATACTGAAGGTGAATGTATTGCCCAAGAACACAATAACAGAATTCTATAGCAGGATTGAAACGGCCAGCCTTTTGGTTTATGGGGTGATTGGTCCAGTATGACTATACTACTACTGCTTAATGGCCCCTTCAAACGAGAGGTAACACAGCTGCAGTACATCCAGAACGCTGCTGGTCCTGACTAGAACCAAGAAGCACGAGCACATGCGTCCTGTGCTCAGGTCTCTGCACTGGCTCCTGTGGCTCAGAGAATAGACTTTAAAGCAGCTCTGCTTGTGAACAAGTCTCTCCATGGACCAGCGCCATAGAACGTTTCCCACATGTTAGTGCCACATGAACCATCTCACACTCTGAGGACTTCAGAGACCGGCCTCCAGCTATAGTCCTGATGTAGTCCTGGTTTGGTTCTGGTTTAGTCCTGGCTTAGGGACCATCCTCCTGCCCAGAGTCAGGACTAAACATGGGGAATCAGTGATTCAGTTCTATGCAGCTAAAACCTGGAACAGTCTTCATGTGAGACAGGCCTCTACTTTGACAATGTTTAAATCCAGACTCAAAACTGTTCTGTTTATCTGTGCACATGACTTTCAGTCATCTGCACAGTCTGCACTGTTCTCTTTAATGTTCATTTTAGGTTGATTATTTATGTTTTGATTTGTTTTAATTTTAATGTTTTCCTTATTCTGTAAAGCACTTTGAATTACTTTTATCAGTTGTGCTATACAAATAAACTTGCCTTGTCTGGTTTGAATGATTACCTTCATTATATCTATTACAAGTGTACCACTGCCACACCTACAATTACCACTACTACAAACACTTAATGGGGCTGCAGGATTTATCGCATTCAAATTTGGTCACATGGTTACAATCGACAACACTGAAATGATTTACACCTCATTTCCTCTGCAAACCAAACCATAATATTGTCTGTGTTACTGTATAAACTTGTTTGCAGTTTATGCCTCTATAAACTGGAGGTGAGATTCCTCTTGTATTAAGGAAATGTTACTGCTCCAGAATTTGAAAAAAGCACTGGACAGATGATGCTATATAAACATAAATCAAAAATAAAACTCTCCCTCTGCTTGCTATAAAAATCATAATGTCTTTTCTTTTTTTTTTTTTTAAATGTGCAGTCCTACTCAACAAAGTGATTACTTCTACTACTCCACCTGCTCACAAACCAATATTTCTCTATAGGACTATTACTACTACTACTACTACTACTACTACTACTACTACTACTACTACTACTACCAGTACTACTACTACTACTCCTACTATCACCACCCTCCCACTCATCAGTTTAGTATGAGGGGAATTCATACGGCCCACACACTAATATTTTCTCTATAAGATATGTGTGTGGTACTACTGCTACAAAAACTAGTACTTTACTAATACTACTACTACTACTGCTACTACTACTACTATAGTACAACCTACTCATTAGTTTAGCATGGGGGAAATCTATACAGCCCGCCCACAAAACAGTATTTCTCTACTGGATATGTGTACTAGAAATATTACTGACTAAAACTACTAGCATCAGCAGTACTACTACTACTACCATCACTACTCCTTCTACTCCCACTCCTACTACTACTGCTGCTACCACCATAGAACAACCCACTCATTAGTTTAGCATGAAGGGAATCTATAGGTCGTACCGACAAAGCAGTATTTCTCTATAGGACATATGTGTATTACAACAACTACTAGTATTATCACTACTCTTGCTACTCCTACTACTACAACTACTATCTATACAGCCTGTCCACAAACAAGTATTTCTCTATTGAACAAATGTATAAAACAACTACTTACTACAGCTACTACTACTACCTCTACTACTACTACCACCATAGAACAACCCACTCATTAGTTTAGTATGAAGGGAAAAATACATAATTAACACACATGTACTACAAGTACTTACTACAACTACAACCCACTCATTAGTTTAGCACGAGGGGAATCTATAGGCCCTGCACACAAACCAGTATTTCTCTATAGGACCCGTGTGCAGTGATTCTAAGACAAAGGCCTATAGATTCACAGCTGTGATATTTGTGAACCGGACGAGTGGGTTTTCTGTCAGCCATAACAGCCTCAGTGTTGGCAGATGGAGGATGGAGCAATGCATACAAAGAGACTATTGCAAAAAAAAAAAAAAAAAAAAAAAGAGTTGGGGAATTCAAATTTGTGTAAAGGTTGATCAGAATGTTCCAGATTTAGTGGGATTTTTATCAAAACTTTGTGAGTACAGAATGAAATGTGTAGTAATAATAGTTCCTACAAATATAATAGTTTCAGTGCAGTTAGTTCCTCCCTTCAGATACAAACGTCTTCACTTCTACAATGTTTTGTCCAGTTGACAGATTTTACTACAGTAATAGTACAGTAAATTTGCAAAGAAAGTCAAGCAGAAAGTCTTGCAGGTTAAGTTTAAAAATAGATTGTGTTCATGCGGCATCAAAACAGGCTACTCTAGAAAACCTATAGTTTAAAACAGAGGGGTCAGAGGTCAAAGATTAATGGTAGAAATTGCTGTATAACTGTCAGATTGCAAATTTGTTGACCTGGTTTATGGTTAATATCTCTGTAATTACCAGGCCTATCATCATGAAACAAAAACTGGCACAAAGTTCTACATCTTCGTAAACATTTCAAAATAAACAATTTGTGGATCCTAAGTTTGGATGTTTTCTTCAAAAACAGTGAGTTTCCTGTGGAGTTAAACGAGCTCCAACTCTGCATCTCTAAATATGACATCATAAAATTGAATGCAGCCTTTTTATGTGTATTGATTCTTTTAATCTAAGTCTTTAACAAATGGTTTACTTTTCCATGTCTGCATCATCATTGGGCGGTGGAGGGAAGATATTGCTCATTAACTGCACTTTACACACTACAGATTCTGAGTCAGCTGATCCAACAACAGTGGTGGAAGGTAAGTACTGCGCTTAAGTGGAATTTTTAGGTTACTATACTTTACTTAAGTACATTTTACCTTGGATACTTTTTACTTTTACTTCACTACATTTGAGAGCAAGTATCTCTTCTTTCTACTCCACTACAGCTTTTAACTGGGCTGAAAAGTAAAAAGTACTTTTCATATGATTTGAGGGTTTATTTTTACCATGTTCGTGGAAACATCCTGACTTAAGTCTTCAAGTTCAAGCTTCAGGTTTGAGTAAACAAAAATAAATACACAAAATTCAACAATGTATTGTTACTGTTGATCAAAATATGTATCATTTTAATCAATATTACTACATTTAACACTTTAACTAATCAACAACACTTGTGTGAAATACTTTTGCTATTTACTCTTCAAGAACATTTTTAAACTAGTACTAAATACTTTTACTTAAGTACATTTTTTCATGGGATACTTTTACTTGAGTAACTTTTTACCACTGTATCTGTACTTTTACTAAAGTAACAAAATTGAGTACTTCATCCACCTCCGTCTAACAGCATGCACAGAGTGGGGTACTACTTACTTATTTAAAGGTCCACTATGGAACCTTTGTGGTGATGTAGTTGCCTGCTTCTATATGGATGTTATTGTTTTCCATGAAATGTTTCACAGTATGAACGTTTCTATCTCTCTGGAGACGAGCAGTTGACCCCACCAGGCCAAATTACAAGACAGATCTGTGGAGAGGCGAGCCTGCTCACGGTAAGAATGCATATTTTTAGTAATATGTGAAATACTATAGAGCAGTGGTTCTTAACCTTGTTGGAGGTACTGAACCGCACCAGTTTCATATGCACATTCACCGAACCCTTCTTTATTGAAAAATAAAATATTATTTTTTTCAAATTCAAGACATATGTATGTTTTACTGGTGCACAAAATGAACCGTGCATTAACATCACTGTGTTCAAAGAATAAAACCAGTACAATGTATAAACTCACAACAAATTACATACATACATTTTTACAAAGACTTGGCCTTTTTTAATACTACCACACTGAAATTATTTTAATTTTTAACCTTATGTATTCCAATAATTAAGTTATTGTATTTATGCTATTTATTATTTTTAACATTTTAACACACACCCATCACCTAATTTCCATCAGGCTAGAATAATAATGAATATTTACTGCAAATCAGTGTAACTTCTGCTGATGCCTTTGAGAGACCAGTTCAGAAATGCATGGCTTCACCTTGGCCACTCTCATGTCATTTTCACAGCAAAGTCTGTTCCTTTTATTCATTTTTATGTAATTTTATATTTTTATGCCGTTCGAACGGCTCATTTAAGTCGTGCAGGTACTTCGATAGGCACATCAAAGGGTGCATTTGTCGAATTGGGACACGGCCAGCATCTGGAGATGCCGAACCCCTGAGACTGACTCACCGAACCCCTAGGGCTCGATCGAACCCATGTATAGAACCACTGCTATAGAGAGAAGTTTTTTATATTTATTCACTGTTCTAAATTTAGACACTGCAGCTGTCTGAACCTGTAAGTAAATAAATGCAAGCTAAATTATTTTATTGCAAGTCTGAGCAACATTATAAGCAAAGCAATATTATCGCCATGGAGACAAGGAGGTAGACAACAACAGAACAAGAGAACGTGTTTGTCCAGGATTAGAACATTGTCATCTTAAAGACTTAACTAGACACGTAAAGGCACCTGTAATTAAATAAATGCAAGCTAAATTATTTTAATGTAAGACTGAGCAACATTCCATCAAGCAAAGCACTATCATCTCTGTGGAGACACGAAGGTGGACAACAACAGAAAGTCACGTAGTACAGTACTACTTAGAACATTGCCAAACCCAACTATACACATGAAGTCATAACAAAATAGTGCCATTGTTTCCACAGTGTAACCCAATACTTTATGAAAATACCCAAGACTGTGAGAGTAAACGTAGCTCAGGTTTAAACAGCGCTGCAGAAGAGGTTAGCTAAAAGGTGAGAAGAATGGAGGGAGGAGACTGAATGAAGCGGTTGGGCCGATGACGACAGTAAACAGAAACTTGGCATAGGATGGCAAAGGATTACAGCATTTCTCTACTTCAAAAACGGGCACAAAAACACATGGATACCACACAGATACCTGAGAGTCACACTGTCAGGAAAGGGAAGGAGAAAGGGAGGGGGGGTTGTGTGGGTTATGTCAGTGCATTTATCACTATTTTTGAGCGATAAAACCACCATTAATGCCATACTGTGGAACATGTGAGCAAAGGAAAAACATGATGCACCTCAGCAAAAGTCACATAAAGGTCCCTGGATGTGTTTAAAATGTGAACTTTGAATAAAATCCTGCTATTTAAATGCAATTGCAATGCTTGTCTGGTTCATCTTTAATACTGGTGTTTGTTGATTATATAGTTATTATGTTTCAGCCTCCTGTGTATAGATGAAATTTTGATGACCTTTTCCTATTCCAAAAATATTTATTTTTGAATTGTTTATTGTTATAGAAACAGTGCTGGATTTTCATCATTCGGAAACCCGTGCACATTAATAACCCTATGTGGATCTATAGGGTTTTGTAAGGATTAGTGCATGCAAGGAGGAGTAGGTTAAAATCCTAACTCCGGCCACAAGGGAGAGAATTAAGGAATGTTTAATAATATTTTTTTTCATCGCTGTGATTTGCAAATGATTGTTAGCTCTTAATCTAAATAAATTTGCATATTAACACAAGAGAAAAGTTGAATGGATAACTGCCACCTTTGTGATTAACTGTAACCACTCAAACTCTGCACATATCACATCCAAACTGGGACTAAACCTGGAATTATGCATAAACTATTCCAGGACTAAAGCAGGACTAGAACAGGACCAAACCAACTCTACATCTGGACCAAACTGGGCTCCAACCAGGACTAAAGTGTGAACATGCAAACAGCATTGCATTTACTGTTTGACGTTAGAGTTGCAAAGAGAAAGATAGATTTGTGTTGTTATTTCAAACTCAGGTCAGTCCCTGCGTTATAAGAGTCTTTAGGCGGGAAAGATGATTGATAGGTCTCCGTGGCCCGTCTCTGTAACTGGACCAGTGACATATTTGCACTTTATGTAAGTTCATTTGCATAAGTCACACCCGCTTAAAAGCACAAAGGGAACGCCCACTGATGTTTTTGTTGTAATGTTTGTAATCTCTAAAAGTTAAAAACACTTATACATATTAAAATTCTTGGATTATAAGGGTGGAGGCGAAATTGCAGACTAAACTGTGAAAACTGTCTGGTACACCTTTGCAGTGATACTAATACTTCACTGTATGGCACTAAATAGTAAAATGGTGACTTTTTATATAGCTCGTTTCCATCTTCAAGGCACTCAAAGCACTTTACATCAAGGAAGCACTCACCCATTCACACACACATTCATACACCACACACAGACACTGGGGGCAAGGTGGGTTAAGTGTCTTGCCTAAGGACATAATGACAGCATTCATCTATGGGAGATCTGCCAACCTCTGTGTCAGTGGATCTGACTGCTCAACCGATGATGTTTATGTGTAGAGCGGGATTCAATCCGCCAGCCTTTGGGTCAGTGGATAAACACTTTCCCAATTGAGCTACTGTCGCTCAATCTATCTCCATGGCGACAAGAAGCCCATAGGACCAAGAAGCCCATTTATTTCAGCAGTACAATGCATATGCAGCCTTGTTTTGATGTTAAAATACTTGTTTCCTGTTTTTTTGTTGTTTTTTTTACAATGCATTCACACTATATTAGGGTTTGCCATGAATTAAGGGTAATTATGAGTTACTATTAGTCATGTTATTATTATTATTATCATTATTATTATTATACAAGTATAGTGTCAACATGACGCATTGTATTGTGCATATCTCTTGTACATTTCCACTGTTGTTTTTTGTTTATTATTTGGTTTTCTTGTGGATTGCTGACAGATGTGTCACATGATTTACCTGCCCTGATGAACTCATAATTCTCTTGCAATGTGAGTAAGTGTAGTTGTGGAATTCACATGTCAAATTAACACAGCGTGAAAACAACAACAACAACAGGAGAGACTGAGGGGCTGTGGCCAAGTGGTGCCATCATTTTGGTTCTTATATGTCTACAACTCGTATTTTCTTTTGAAACCTCACTGTTTTTGTTCTTATTATTTATTTTTGCATTTTATTTTGTTATGCTAATTTTGTTTTGTTGATTTGTTGAATTGTGAAACTGAAAATATATAAATTGCAAAAAGTTAACTATAGACCCATGGACAGGATATGTGTTTGTACAGTTAAAATAGTCTTCAAACGCTCCAAATAACAAATAAAGCTACTCTTAACAGACCACTAAACATATATTTAACCTATTTAAAAAACCTTGTGGAAAGATGCCACTATACAGTTTGCACGTTAAGTCACAACAGCTACTCACTATTTTGACTTTTAAAAGTTAAAATAAATCTAAATTGCTGGTTAAAGTCACAACAGTAGGGGGCGACAGTCAACAGTAGAGTGTTTATCCACTGATCCGGAGGTTGGCGGTTTGAATCCCCCTCTTAACACAAACATTGTTGGTAGAGCGTTCATATCCACTGATCCACAGGTTGGTGGTGTGATTCCGGCTCCTACAAATGAATGCTGTCATTATGTCCTTGGGCAAGACACTTGTACACTGGTGTATGAATGTGTGTGTGAATGGGTGATGTAAACCGCTTTGAGTGCTTTGAAGGTAGAAAAGCACTATGTAAACGTGACCATTTAGCTTTTTTTTTCTTCATAAATTTTTAATAATTTGTTAAGTTAGTTGCATTGAGTTGTGTTATATTTATTATCAGTCAAAAATCTATACTATGGGGGGGGGGAAAACCTATGTGAAAATAAGAAGAGGCCACATGTGAAAGGCCAAATGACCAAGACAAAATGAAAACAAAAGAAAAATAAATAAAAACAGAGAAGAATCCAACCCAGACTGAACCAGGGTTTTGTAACCAGACTAAGATCTAAGCCACGACTAAACCAAGAAACAAGAAATGTCATCTGTGGCTTGTGTCGTTGTGGTCCACCTGTCTTCCAAAGAGTAAGATGAGGTGTCTAGGGAGGGGGAAGTATTGATATCCTGCCCACTTTTGCCTCCACAAATCAATAAAATAGGTGTGTCATAACAACAACCAGGTGAGTTTATTCTAAATATTGAATAACTGACTGTTGCAAGAGCACAATTCAATCCATGTATGACATATTTTGAAACAGGAAGGAGTAATTTGCCTGAAACCACGATTACATTTAGTTTGTGTTACTTTAGTCACTGAAATTCTGGCGCAAATGTCTTGACATGCTCATTCTAGTTTATTTCACACCACTGAAACTTCCTTAGGTTAAAATGTCATCCTGTGTTGACGTTGACTCAGACACTCTGTCACTGTTGGAATCTGCCTTATTTACTTACAACTGCAAATGAATCACTCCACCATCAGCAACATGGCCCAAGGTGCAAATTTGGGATGATTTTACTATCGCACTACTTCTCATACAACTACTAATATTACTCCTACCAAGACTACTTAAAGAAATTCTGACACTAAAAGTTCAAAGTGATATCTCAAACTTCAATGTAACCGACATTATTGGTCAAATTACAATGACCTACTTTTGATAACAGACAAATACGCTACATGCTATCAAAGTAACCATGTCCCCACAATGTCTTCTCATTTGGAGTATTCACAACCACTGAGCAAACCCAACAGTGCCATATCAAGATGTCATCCTTTCTCGACATATGTTTAATTCAATTTTATTTATATAGCACATTTTCAAAACTTCAGCTGCCCAAAGCGCTTCATATAAAAGTCAACAAACAAACAACATGCAAACATACAGGTAATACAAAACAAACACAAACAAGCATAAACCACCATACTCCAAAGTATCACAAACTTGATGCTACTATAATTTTTTAAAACTGCACCTGCTATTACAGCACGCTCTGTACCAGAATGCCTCTCTCTATTCATTGTTAAAGCTGCACTATGTAACATTTCTAGAGGGGTGTCCATCACCTCCTTATCTTCATGGAGTCCGTTGTCGTTTTGCCTGGAATGTTCCTCAGTATGGTTATATGCTTATTTATCCTGTACTGATTCCATTGCAGTTGCATTTATTGCTCAAAAATGCACTGAAAACATGCATCCTTACACTGAGCGCTGTCACCTCTCCACAGATCTGACTTGTAATTTGGACTGGCAGCATCACCTGTTTGTCTCAGTAGCAAGATGCACACTGTGGAACTTTCCCGGTAAGGCAATAAGATCTTCATGGAGACTCAACATCAGAAAAGTTACACCGGGCACTTTAAACACAATTAAATAACAGTATTGAATTCACCTCTGATCAAATTAATCAATAGCTTTATCATTCCAATGACATAGTATCTTTAATATTAACCTATAGGCGCTCCTTTTGATGAAGCAGCCTTTGTTCTTGTGTGGTTACTGTGTTTAAAAACCTTGAGGCGCACATTCAATGGAGATAACTGTGATAAAGTTGACCCGGAGCCGTGGGAGAGGAGCGGGTTGAGTCATGGATATGGGAAACAGCTTTGCGAAACAGGTGAGATAATCGCGGTGCGGACAGGTGCATCCACGCGCGCTGGGAAACGAGGCACTTTCTATTCTAGGGATTTGTGTACGGTCCACCGCAAATGTGTGCACAAGCAACACGTGACCCTTTCCAAAATCAAAAAAATCTAAGTCGAATGAAAAGTGTTTATTGTGCGCGCGGCTTACCTCGTTGTGTTTGAGCGCTGGAGAGCTGCGTCAGAGCGCACGAGAGGAGCAGGACGCAGCCAAACACCTGTAACGTCCTCTTGGTAGCAGCCATGGTCCCACTGCGTACAGTCCAATTACATCCAACGAATCATTTTATCAGATATCCAAAAAACGCATTTATATCCTGTGCGTAAAAGTTGGATAAATATATTAATCCAAAACGCCAATTAGGTGACGGGACTAGTAATAAAATGTCAAAAGTTGTATTTCTTATGATGTTTTCTCTAGAAATATGAAGTAAAGTTGTTAAAAGTTGTCTTCTCGTTGGGAGTTTGTGAACTGTGATCAGGTTGAGCGAGTCGTGCCCGCGCCGTGAATCACCGCTGCACTGATTGGAGGGACTGTGATTTGTTCAGGGAGGGACCTGCTCCAACTGCGCCACTGTGACAAGTGCGCGTGGGCTTGGCACGCAGTTCAGTAGTACTACAGTAGCAAACATTGGCAAGGCTTTAATCCTTGACTGCGCAGGGCTGGGCAAAATGACACACGTGTTATTGGAGATTTATAGGGCCACAAAACAAAGGCATCAGGACACATTTGCTGCTAAATTGCACAATAAGAGGAGAATACAATAATGACCTGAGTGATCTCTATGGAGGTAGGTAAGTGGCATCACCAGGCCAAGTTACAGGTCAGATCTGTGGAGAGGTGAGCCCCTGCTCATAAAGTGCATATTTTCCATGTATTTTTGAGCATTAAAAAGACCTGTAATGAAGTAAAAGCAAGACAGATGTCAGAATGTTCGTTTCTGGTGTAAGCATCAAAGAGAACGAAAAGACTGAAACATAAAGTCAGGAGAAGTCAGAGTTTTTATTGAGTTCCACACAGGTAAAATGAACAATGAAGCTACAGCAGTGCTGCACGGCTAGAAAATCCCTTAAACAGATGACTTTAATGCCACATAGTGGAACCACATCTTCATGGACAAACACAGATTCCGTTCAGTGTAATTCATTAATTTGTGGTCTGGCACATTCATACAATGAAAACATAAGAACAAGGGTCATTCATATCATAAATAAGACAATATAAATATAAATTAGTAGTTAAAGGAGAGCCATATTCTCTGTCCTTTTCGTGCTGGTTCAAAAGTCTGATTGATGTCGACACAAAAGAGCACATGGTCGAAATGAAGTTAGAGCTGCTTTAATTGTCTATTGACGACTTAAAAGACCACACTTTGTCTTAAAAATGTCACTAAGTGCTTTAAAACATTAACTTTAAGTGAAAAACAAGGTGAATGCTGACACAGGCTGCCATAAACATCTTCATATCAGATTTAACTGTGGAACTTTGACCTTGCACTCCTTCAGATTGTGACAGAGACAATACCAGCCTCAGTCCTCCGCATTCTCTATATAGGTCAATATTTGGAATAACAACATACTTTCTATTACCCATCTGCAAACACAATGGAGCATCAGTAAACAACAAACACTGCATCAACCTGGAGTCAGACAGCAGAACGTTGCCTTGTCAGACATTAACAATGTGTTTTGTATAAGTTTAAATCAAAACTAAAACCTGATCCTGGACTGGTAAAGCAGTAGGTCTAGACAGGTTCATGTTTCAAAGAGGATTAAAGGGAAGATAACATATAATAAAATCAATGTTTTTATATAAGCTCTCATTTATTTTGGCCTATTGCCTGCCCTGAGGATTAAATCAGTCCAAACACTGACTAAACCCATATTTTCTTTCTTTCTTTCTTTTCATCTTTCTGTCTTTCTTTCTCTTTATTTACACGGGGGAACCCAATTAGATCACTTGAGCTCTCTTTTTCATGGGCGCCCTGTTTAAAATACAAAACAAGCAGGAAAAAAACATTAACATATTAGCTTTTTCCTAGTATGACATTAATATATCTTGTATTTATTCAATTTCATGTATTTTAATTAGAAAAAAAAAAAAGATAAATACTTTGAAAACCAACTGATAGCAGGCTTGCCTCATACAAATCTTACCCGTGAATGGGGGCATCATCTGCTTGATAAGTTTAAAGATCATACTGTGGAACATTCCAGCAATCTCCATGGAGAAAAGTAGAAAAGAAAAGTTACATAGTGCAACTTGAAAAACAAAATATGTTGAAGTACTATTAGCTATAACTTATTCACACAGTCTGAAGTTATTACAATCTCTGATCATTACCTAAAGGTCCTGTATTACACAATGTTACCCCATCAAAAACAGACCTGGAGTTGTGTTTTGTTTCATTCACACACATTTGAGTTAACAGCTACTTTTTACCTTTAGTTCAGTAGAGATTTGCAATTCCAGGGCCGAAATGATCCAAATGATGCCAGTGAAGGTGTGTGGAGTGGAGCACTTATCACCACATGACATCACAAGGTGGAACAAACTGTTTTCCATTTGATAGAAGACCTCAGCATGCAGGGTTTGTGCCTTAAACATGTGTGAATGAAACAAAACACAACCCCAGGTCGGCTTATGCTGAGCAAACAACATTAGAACATAGGTCAGAAAATAATGTAATATGGGCCCTTTAAACTGAAATACTGAAAACACGGTTAATGAAGAAATCTAATAGTAAAACTTGAGCTGATCACAACAGGAAGTATCTCCGACAGCCGATAATCGCACCTGTGGGTTGTTTTTGTCAAAATGTTCCATGTCATTTCATTTGTCACCGAAGCTTTGAACAAACATGAGTGAGAAAGAGCAGGGAAACCAGACGAACCACCCCCAAACTGGCTCTGCTGGCCACTCTGGTCCTTCTACAGCTGCACGCGTGACACGAGCTACAAATAAGAAAACAACATTATAATTATAACTTATTAAGATAGTTGTAATTATTATAGACCAATGGGTTGCATTATAATTAAAGGTTCACTTGGTGTAACTTATTAAGAGAGTAGTGGGTATTATTATGGACCAATGCTTGAAACTTAATTAAAGGTTCACTGTGTAACTTTTTTAGTGTGGAGTTTTCCTAAACTGCTACTTGCTTGTCACAGAAATGTTTCACACTGCGGCATTAAACTTCTCTATTTTGTGTTTATTAAATTACTTAGACTCAGATAGCAATAGTAGGTGTTAATATCTGGGGTTATGGTTGGTACACGTGACTCTGTACTCTGATGTAGATTCAGATAGAGTTATAATGCAGGGACAATGCTGGGTTGATTCTTAAAGGTCCACTATGTAACTTTTCTAGTGGGAGGTTGCTATGCCTACTTCTCCTTCAAATGTTTCACTGTAGGGCATTAAGCGTATCTATCTTGCATTGATTAATGTACTTGTAGCTTACATTCAATTAGTAGATAAAGTTTTCTATGCATTGCAATGGTTGGTACTTGTGATTATTAAAGTTACACCACAGAACTTTTTTGGTGAGGAGTTTTGCCGAATTTCTACTCACTTGTCACTGAAATATTTTGCAGTATGGCATCAAACATATCTTACATTTATCAATTTATTTATAGCTTATATTCAGATAGTAGATAGAGTAGAGGTTTACAATATGTGGTGCAGGGACAGTGTTTCGTGCACTTGATTCCTAAAGGTCCACCGTGTAACTTTTCTGGACTTATCCCTGAAATGTTTCTCAATATGGCATTAAACTTATCTATCTTGCAAGTATTAATTTACAGGTGTTTTAAACAAAATACATTGAAAAAACATGCATTCTCACTGTAAGCAAATCTGGGTGCAAATCTAACTGGTGCTGTTTATTTAAAGGTGCATTATGTAACTTTTCTATGGGAGGTCCTGCCACCTGCTTGTCTATTGTTTCTTTACCTGTAATGTTCATGGCCTGATAATTTCATAATCTCTATGGAGACAAATAGGGCAGGTTATGAATGCATGTTTTTCAAGATCATTTTTTTTTATCAATTAAAGCACATGTAATTAAATACATCTATGATATGTTTAATGCCATACATGGGAGCATTCCAGGTGAAGCAATGTAAAAGTTATATAGGCCTACACTGGGACTAAGCTAGGTCTAAAACTAGGGCTAAACCACCAAATCAGATTGAGAATCAAATCAAAACATTGGTTGAATTCAGTTGTTGTCAGTTTCAATAAACGTGAAATATTTTGTTTTGTGAAACGTGTGATTGAAAGCTCAGAGAAGTTGACTCTTAACAGTTAATCTTTGACCAGGAAGTTTTTCCCAGAACCATTTCTTCCTTAGCAACAAACTGATCAGTAAAAACAGGAATTATTAGGAAGAATCCAGGAAGTTCACATCTCTTCGGAGAACTCAGAGTTTAATGAAGCATAATAATATTTAACAGTTTAAAACAGAGTATACTGCCTGTTTAACAACTTTACACGTTTGGCCTGTTCTGTTTTATGACTACAGCGCGCCCTCTACTGTTAGCAATGTGGCAATGTAAATTATTATAATTTCTGTAATATTTTTGCTCCTTACAACAAGCACCAGATTGCTGACACTACTTCCACTACTACTATTTCTGCTACTACTACTACTACTACTACTATTGCGGCTGCGGTTACTATTTATAAAACCAATATTCACTAATCCAATCAGACAAAAACTTTTAAAAGGAAACCATTTTTATTGATATGGCTGGATCTCTCCACATCTCGTATTTTCAAACGTGTCACTATAACATTATAATCATGAACATCCAGGACCCTCGTCATTCATTTGCATTTCTTTACAATTCCCAAATACACAACTACTTTCAAAAATTAATGTAAGTACAATTATTTTATGTGGTGCAAAACGCAAAACTGTAGTGGACAAAGAAATGAATCTTGCCTTCGACATTCAGTAAATAAATAAGTACACATTAATGACCATAGTGTTTGAATAGTACTTAAAAACACAAGACATTTAAGGCCACAAAACATAATAATGAATATATTAAATTCAACAAATTAAAGTTTTAAATGAGCAGAAAAAACAGGAAGAGGTGGAACAATAGATGACAATAGGTTTACATTTATATAACATACGTTTAACTCCTTAGTGGTAGTACTAATATTGATAGCCTACATGTAGTGGGTTAATAGCTATGGGTGTGGTTTAGTAGTACAAATATTATCTTTTGGAGTAAATATGGGAAAACATATAATAATAACAAACTATTTTAGTTTTAATGGGCTAACACTGCTCAATTAGTAGTGAATAATGCTAACAGTGCCATTACATTAATATGCATTTCAGCAAATAGATCAGCAGTGGTGGAACATAACAAAGTAGAAGTAATAAAGTACTATAGTTGAGTATAACTTTAGGCATATGTATTTAGTTAAATACATTTTAAAGTGGATACTTTTTACTTTTATTTCACTACATTTGAGGGCAGTATCTGTACTTTCTACTCCACAACGTTTTTCAACAGGACTGAAAAGTAAAAGTATTTTTATTACTGTTTGAGACCTGCTGAAAAGGCTGAGGGGTTTATTTTTTAACACGTTCGTAGGTTGAGGAAACAAAAATATACTGATAAAAACAACTAGGAAAAAAGATTGATTTAATTGTTCCAGTTCAACAAAAATCAGCACAAATCTTTATCAAAATCAGTAGATTCGAAGCCTTATAAAATCTCAAAATCTGTGCAAATTAAATTTTTACTCACATTTTTAAACAGGTACTTTAATACTTAGATTTTTAATAATAGATTTTTTGTAGATTTTTTATTTTTAGTTAAATAACAAATTAAGTACTTCTTCCACCACTGTTCATGAGCCTTTAAACTCTTTTTTTTTTATGTTTGATTTTGATTTGAATTATTTGAATTATTTTTGAATTATTTTCTTTCATCACATGATATAATCTTGAGTGATATTTTCAATCTTTAAGAATTGCTTCCACCTCTGACAGAATGAATGACAGTACACAACCACTCAAAACCACAGTATCCTGCTGGTGACTGACTTTATATTGATACATTTAAACTATACTGAGTGAGTGTGCCAATAAAATCCTGTTCTCTACCCTGCTTCCGCATTCATGCGTGACATTTCATAAAATAAATTTAAATAAATATAATTACACTTATTTAAACTGTTTTCACATTCGGTAAAAACATAAAACAGGAACTGACTCAAAGCATTTAACACAAGGAGAGGAATGAAACTGAGATGTGTCTCAAAAGTATATTGATATAATAATAGCCTCTGTGCACAGCAGCATGCTTGCTAGCTCACTGTATCTCAAAGCTAACAGTCACGGAAAATATAAAATAAACAACCTAAATAAACAACCATAAAATTCAAATTAAAATAAGGGCTTCTGAATTATTTTTATATGTAGAATACTTCAGTTTGTGGTGTTGTTTTAATATTTGTTATGCCTCAAAATTAGCATTAGCATTAGCATTGAGGTACAAACATCACTCTTTCTAAACACAGAAGTATTCATTTATTTGTGTAGTGTTTAACATGTCAGTGACAATCACTCACAGGTCCCCGTCCACTGCCTGATCAAATTGGACAGGGAGTTGTGACACTAACAGTGAGGTTGCTGGACGCTGCTGCACACAGAGCTAATTGGGTACCGCTTCATAATAACTACACCTTAATTAGTCTCAATAAACCATGTACAAAGACCTAATTCAACTACTTAGTTAAGGATAGGATAGGGCTAGGATATGAATTAAATGGTTGATATGAATCATTCTTAATAAATGATTTGTTCATTATGAATTAAGTCTTTGTTCTTTATTAAAAGTGTAGATATTATAATGTGTTGTAGATACATGTGATGTTAGTTTAGATAGTTTATGGCTACAGTGTGAAAATGTTGAAAAGGCTCTTGTTCATTACAGGAAGTAAAGCTATAGGCATGGGATTAGTTACTTTCTGCATTCTGTGGTGGTAAACTGCCTCACTATAGCCACAGAAGCCCTGGGGCAAAGTGAAAGAATCATGGCTGCTAATCTACATCAACACCAAACACATTACATCTAGAATGCATTCAGTTTGAGAATAAAATGGGACTGAACGTAGAACAAAAACTGGATTAGACCAAGACCAAACCAGGACTAGAACAGGAGTACAAGTGTGAACGCACCCTTATACATGGGCAAGGTGGGTGAAGTGTCTTGACCAAGGACACAACAACAGAGTGCACTGGTTGGAACTGGAATTGAACCACCAATTAATTTTGTGTTTATTTTACAATCTGGTCAACTGTTGTCTCTTTCAATTATTCAAAATTAAAGGTGACACCATCTTTTGGGATATTATGGACAATATCAACATGAAAGCTATATTATTGAAATCGATATTTAAACAACATATTTTTGCTAATAAACTGTAAACACGTGTCTTTAATAGTACTACATTGTATCTAAATATTTATAAATAAGTAAATTCAATACGGTTTTGGGTTCAACATCTTGCTGCATTATTTTGTCCTTGGGCAAGACACTTCTTCACTAACCATGTCTATATTAATGTTTGTGTGATTGACGGAATGTCTGGTTAAATAGTTAATTGCTATGGAAACAGCCCTAATTGTCTATCACTCTGAAACCCATGAATAGCAGCTGATCACCACAGAGTAAAGTAAACAATGCTATGTAAACTGCATTGTATAACCATGACCCCACGCCTGTGTGATGGCTTCACATATAAATACATTGACGATCTCCACTCTCTCTGGACAGATCTGACAGACTACACTGAATACTACTCTAAGGACACACATGGACACACTAAACTGGTGTCTGGTGATTGCTTATCGATTTGTGAATCTAAAAATGGAGACGATATTTACAGTTTTTCTCAATATTTTTGGCTTTATATTTATGAAACAACTAGTGCATTTGTTGCAGTACTTTATTTGGACACTAAGAGTCAGTATAGCCTTATACGCAATTTGGTATATCTCAACTAGTGCTCATTTTGAGATTTTTTTTTATTTAGTTTTTGTTATAATTTAATAATACATTTTATTTCTATATAATTATTTATTTTATGTTTTTAGTTTAGTTTTAGTAGGTGAAAATGCCATGCTTATAAATCTACTAAAATCTTAATAGTTTTTTTTTGTTGTTGTTTTTTTTTTTTTAAACTATGGTTTGTTTACGGTCTGGTTTGGGGCATTTGGATTGTAAACTGAAACTTCCATTTCATAATTTTTTTTCTCATGGTTTTGGCCACTGTTTAATAATTTTCTACATAAATTTAATAATATCTATCTAGTGATATTAAAATTACACTTACACTCTGTTACACAGATTTTTTGCATAATTTGTCAGAAAATTGTATCTTCTGGACAGAACTTTACTGTTTTTAACCAAGCAAAGATGATTGAGAAAAACTGTAAACCAATCTCAAAACTAGTATTAACCCTAAATACATTTCCCCCATAGAGTACTGTTCAAACCCCGCCCTCACCTCTGTATTATTCCCACTCATTAAAACAAAGACATTAGTTCTTCAGTAGCTCTTCTTAGTTCTTCTTATTTCTTGTTCTTGAGCTGGTTGGCGAGCCAGTCCAGCCCCTCATACAGCCCGTCTCCGCTGGTGGCACACGTGGCCTGGATGTACCAGTTACGATGACGCAGAGAGTGGAGCCCCAACTTATCTGTGATCTCTGCGGCGTTCATGGCGTTTGGTAAATCCTGGAAAGAGAAATTCATTAATTAATAAAATGAAGAGGTAAGATTATGAGTTCATCTTGCAACTCAACCCTGCTTAGCTCCTATCCACCAGAAAAGTTACAAAGGGAATCTTTAAAAAATGTAACATCTAACATTTATGGTGAATTAATGACTTCAATCTGTATTATATGTTTGTATATTTCAGGTGATATGATAAAAGTCTAATCATGATTTGACCCCTGTGACACAAATTTTCTCTTGAATGTAGCTATATTCTCAAACACAGCCACTTTTCCCACTTACTAATCTTATTGAATGACTTCTTCATGGCTCTGAGTGAGTGACAGCTGGATTTAACCAATCACGATCAAGTGTGAAATTTCAGAAGAAGTGGATTACTTTTTTACCTCTTAAAAGGCAATAGAAAAATACAAACTGTACATGAATCGTGATAAAATTGAAGTTGTGATCTGGTTCAAAGAACACGATGTGATACACATCTATTGCTATATCACCCTCTTGTGGCCTGACCTGTTTGTTGGCGAACACAAGCAGCACGGCGTCTCGGAGTTCATCTTCAGCCAACATCCTCATGAGCTCCTCCCGTGCCTCGTTCACTCGCTCACGGTCGTTACTGTCCACCACAAAAATCAGACCTGCATCGCAGAGAAGAGGAGAGGAAAAATGCTTTATAAATGAATAATTAGCCTAAAAAGTGTAGTTAGGGGAGGAAAGAGTTAGAAGAGTGGAAGGCAGGAGTACTTACTCAAATCAAAATCACATGCATTGATTGGAAATATACGTACTAGTTATTTGATAAGACATAATATTTGAAGGTCAGATGAAACAAGTACAAATCCAGCAGTGTTCAAACCTATTTCTATGCTTTAGCTCAACAGGGACCGAACATTCCCCAGTTACAGAAGTCAATTAAATGTGCCCTTTGGATTTAAAACAATCACATTACGGATATTATTTACTGTAGAGGCTATGTGACCCTGTGCCACAAAGCCATTATGTTGCAAATGTTTTTAGTGGTGTTTGAGATGTGCGTTTCCTAAAAATCCTCAAAAAAATGCACTTCAAATGCCCTTTATTTCCATGCATTCCTTTGATTGTCAAAACACTGTTCCTCCTCACATATGCTGCACTAATTGCCCCCCTTTTAATAGCCACAGGTGAGGCACAGGTGAGTCAGAACATGGAACCAGTGACACCTAGAGGCTGAAGGTGCATTTTGTCAGCTACAGTTATTACAAAGCTGATTAGCTTCTGTGATGCCTTTGAACTCTCAATTTCATTCATTTAATATTTTCATTCATTTAATATTTTTTACGTCTCTGGAAAAAATGAATGGATAAATGGATATTTTACTTCCAGAACTACAGTGGGTGTGACTATGAGGCTCCATTGTAAGGCTTTATGAATGAATGAATAAATGAATGAATGAATAAATGAATGAATGGCAAATGCTGAATGGGCACATTTTTATATACCGCTTTTTTCCACCTTCAAGGCACTCAAAGTGTTTTACATCAAGGAACCACTGACCCATTCACACACACATTCACGCATCAGTGTACGTAGACACTGGGAGTGGGTAAAATGTCTTGCCCAGGGACACAACAACAGTATTCATCTGTGGGAGCTGGAATTGCACTGCCGACCTGCGGATCAGTGGACAAACACTCTACCAACTGAATTACTGTCACCCAAATGAGTGTAGAAGGGCGTCAAAATGTAAGTAGTAAGATTAAATAAAAATTTAAAAAAAACAAACTGAAGTAATCTACACTCTACCCCCAAACCGCGTGTGTGTGTGTGTGTTTGTGTGTGTGTTTATATGTGTGTTTGATTGAAGAAGCTGGTACCTTGTGTGTTTTGGAAGTAGTGTCTCCACAGGGGCCTGATCTTGTCCTGTCCACCAACGTCCCAAACTGTGAAGCTGATGTTCTTGTACTCCACAGTCTCCACATTAAAACCTACACAACAATAACAACAGTTAATACAACAGAGCACTAATAGTATAAATACAACAGAGTGGATACAGTTAATACAAGGCAGTACAGTGTGTATATACTAAATAGGTCGACCAGTTAGTAACTCAGTAGCTGACTGGTTTTAGAGGATGTATTAAAATATTCAGTGTTATAACAGTATTCAGTGCAATTTGAGTTGTATTGCTATAATTACACATTTTTCCTTTTATTTATTCATTAAAAAAATATATTTTACATGTTTTAAAGTTTAAAGTTTGCATAGTCCTGATTACATATAACCAATGGTGGATGAAGTACACAATTGTGTGACTCAAGTAAAAGTACAGATACAGAGGTAAAAAGTTACTCAAGTAAAAATATCACATGAAAAAAATCTACTTAAGCAAAAGTACCTGTTTAAAAATGTAGTTTAAGAGCAAACTGTAAAAGTACACAAGTGTTGTTCATTTGTTAAAGTACTTCATTCTTTTCATTCCAGTTCAAAACTGTAGTGGAGCAGAAAGTACAGATACCCGCTCTGAAATGTAGTGAAGTAAAAGTAAAAAGTATCCACTGTAAAATGTACTTAAATAAAGTACAGATATCTAAAGAATCTAAGTACAATACTTTACTACTTGTACTTCGTTATCCTCCACCACTGCATATAACACATAAGGATTGAAATGTGTTAAGTCACTGATTACTTTTCATTCAGTGCATAGTCCTCACCAATAGTTGGGATCGTGGTCACTATTTCTCCCAGTTTAAGTTTATAAAGAATTGTTGTTTTTCCAGCTGCGTCGAGTCCCACCATCAGGATCCGCATCTCCTTTTTCCCGATGAGGCTCTTCAACAAGTTCCCAAAAATGTTCCCCATGATTCAACAACTATTACGATTTAAAGGGAAGAAAATCTGAAAGAACAAAACATTAACACACAAATACACAGTTACACCCAGTTACACATGAATACACAATGTACACACAATTTCAAATTAAAATTAAAATCAAATGAAGGTCAAAAAAAGGTCAAAGTTCTTCCTTGACTAATAATGACTCATTTTAGCATCTGAAATGGTCCAATTTATTATTATTATTTTTTTTCTTAAATTCTTTTGATTATGGGATTATTAATAGTGCATTAACAATCCAACAGTTCTGCCACAAGTTCTGCAGATTGAGGGACTTTGTCTGAATTAAAGTCAAATTAAGGAGAAAATATAATATATATGTTTATAATAATATGTGAATTTACACATTTTTCAAATCACATGTAATGTTTTAGCCTTTTTTATTTTTGGTAAATGGTCACATTTTTATATACTGCTTTTCCATCTTTGAGGCACTCAAAGCAGTTTACATCAAAGAACCACTTATCCGTTCACACACATTCACCAGTGTATGCAGACTCTGGGGGTGAGCTGGGTTAAGTGTCTTGCCCAAGGAAACAATGACAGAATTCATCTGTCGCAGCTGGAATTGCACCGTCAACCTATGGGTCAGTGGATCTGACAACTCAACCAATGATGTTTATGTCACGGATTTGAACCACCAACCTTTGCTTATAGGCCTAGATTTATAATGGTACAAATCTTTGACTAAAATTCAAGAAAATATCATTACAGTGAATGAGACTGAATCCCAGTGGCTTTCTGGAAGCAGCCAAAAGGGTAAGTGCTGACGTAACCATTTATCAACCCCATTATGACCAGAATAATCACAATGATCTTGAAATCACTAGTACTGAGCATATTTTAATATTTGTCTATATGTTTCTTACACTCAGACCGGAGACAATTGGATCTCATGCATTTTGCCTGAAGCTACAGAAAAACCACAAACCAGAGCCATGACCAGAGGCTGCAGTCAATCTGTTACAACCTTCAAATGTTTCCACTACACAGCCAAGCCCTGAGAGCAAGAGCGCATACTGCCCCATATAAGGAGACTTCACCACAAGAAACACCCCCCAACTATTGTTCATTCATCACTTTTGTGCACTATATACCATTTACTCGATGGTGCAATGTATAACACAAAATACAATGGGGTCCTTATGCAAACTAGGAAGTACTTCAGTCAAAATTTGAGGAGTAAATCAGCTTGATTCTCTTTTTAGAACAATAGGTTGCGTTCACGTTCTAGATGATGTCATAATTTCACAAGGAGGTCAGGGGCATATATAACTCTATGGGGTATTCACTGTTTTTGAAAGGAATATCTAAATTTATAATCCACATGTGTTGAAACTTATCATTATTTGTTTGGGTCTGGCTCCACACACTTGCTAGATTAATCCCATGTCTTAATGTCCTTCCAACTGACAACAATCACACCTTTAGTGTTGCATAATTGCACCACTTTCTGAAGCTATTGTGAAAAAACTGTTTCACTTTTGTTTCTTTATGCTGACGGAAAAGACACTGGACTTTGTGCCAGTTTTTGTTTCATGTGGATAGACCCAGTAATTAGAGTATCATAAACCAGGTCAACACATCTGCAATCTGAGAGTTAAAGGACACATATTATGCTATTTTCTGATCTATGTTATAATGTTGTGTTTGTGTTGTGTTTTGTTTCATTCACACACACCCTGCATATTTAAGTGGCTTTCTTTTCTCAAACAGAAAACACTCTGTTCCACCTTGTGATGTCATGTGGTAATACAGGAATACTCCGCTCTGCTTTTAAACATCATACACCTTCACTAGTATAATTTGGATCATTGTAGCCCTAGCATGGCCAATATCTACTAAACAAAAGGTAAAATGCAGCAGTTAACTTGAAAAATACCACTTCATGACATCACAAAGTGGAATAGAGCATTTTGAGCTTTGGAGATGTAGACAGCCAGGATTACTTAAACATTTGTGAATGAAACAAAACACAACTCCAGGCATGTTTTTGAGGAGTTAACAGTATTCTAATGTGGCTTAAGGCTCACAAGAGTCAATTCTGCATGATATACAACCTTTGAGCAGCAAATTCAACCATAAAATTCTGTCTCCAGCTCTGTTTTAAATTTGAATTATTGAATCTTGTTATTTGTTATCCCATCACTTCAAATATTTCTTTTAATCCAATGAAAATCACACTATCAGGGTCCTAAACAACTTTGAACATTTATGAATTACATGAGTAGGTTAATGATAATCAAATAGATCTACACTGTTTATTACAGACTACAGACATGACTTCATACATCTGAATGACTAAAACACATTCACAATACGTTATAAAGGTGTATACCAGATAGCACCCACACATTTAGACTTGCTAACAACTTGCTGAACAGGTCGCACGAAAAATAAATAAGAGGCTAGTCAAATGCAGTGAACTGGATCAGATTAGAAGACAGAGCTAAAATTATGATATGTAGCTAAGATCCCATAAACAAGCCTATTTGGGGCATTTTGTAGCTCACACCCCAGCCCTGGGTCACGGGTGATTGGCTTTCCTTCTCTGTCCGTGGTGCTGAAAGAAGTGCTGGAAATTATCCGTTGAAATCTGATATATTAAGGCTCAAATGTCCACCTTTCAAAATACTAATTACACTGGTATTTTCTGGCTATAGTAAGCTATGTTATAATACTGTTAGCAACCGGGGTTATAAGGTTAACTATTAGGTTTTAGATACATTTGTAGTACACGTTTACCACATTTTATTGATCAAATTTTACAATACATCGATGGTACAAAGCCTAGGAATATTAAATACTATCTTACACTATTTTTGTGTGTGTTTTCTGACGGTTGCTAGCATTTATCCCCGGTTCATATCTCATTCATTCAACGTCTTGCTAGTACCATATCTCAAAATTGTACTCAAAACAAAAAAATACACGTCTCTATTACTAAAAACGAAACAAATTATTTAAAATGCAATATTAAACTCTCGTCAAAGGCGTGTATGTGTATGTTTTAAGTGCTATTAGCGGTGCCGTGTCATCACTTACCGTGGAGCAGAGCGGCAGTCTCCACTAAAGTCTCACGATATCTTCACAGAGAAAACCCGTCAGATACAAGAGACTGGCTCTCGCGAGAATATGCCACACTCCATCTGACCATTGATATTCCCTGTGTGGTCGTTACTACAAGGGTATTTGTAAGGTTTATTACGAAAACAGGCCACAGTGGTTTCCTCAAAAATAGCTCATGTTTTATCAAATATGTACAAGTCTACATTTTGCCATTCTAATAGGCCATTCATTTAAAAAAGCCTGCCCATAATCAAACCTAATGCAGGCTATTTTATTAGACTTGACAGATTTCTATAGCCTACAATTCCGTGAAATATATTTAAATCTGTACATTTAGCGTGGATGGTAGCTCATTTGTGCTTATGCGAATATGTGTGTAAAGCTGTGTATCTTGTTTGTCCGGATGAGTCACTCCCTTTAGTGTTTTCACTGAAGGGAGTATTATAATAATTTCATAATAATAACACTGAGCATGAAAAGGTTCCTCCAACAAGCAGCGAGCCCAGTCTGACTCACCTCAGGTTTAACCCGGCCTTAGGAAAGGTCCCGGTTACATTGTGGATGTGTGTCTAATGTGTGCAGACAGGGGATAAATATCATACTCTTTTCTATAGGGCTAGACCATGGCCAATGTATTTGTATGTGACATTTTGGCAAAGCCATGTTTTATTATATGAATTATATGAAAGACTGAGTAGTCCATCCTTAAATGCTGACATGATCCATCTCCACAGGGTGTAGACTCTACACCCTGTGGAGATGGACAACAACATTTAAGGATGGACCAGGGGTGTCAAACATATTTTCACCGGGGGCCACATTAGAAAAATAGCTGCCTTCAAAAGGCCGTATTTAAAATAAATCTAACAACTTTTTTAACTTGTTAATTAACTGTTTCTGTATTTATTACTTGTTCAAGTTACACATATTACATATGCATTAGCCTAGATGTAAAAATGTTGCTGTGTAACTGCGTATCTCCTGATAAAATTACATTTTAAGACCATCATACCTTTAAGTTAACCCTGTCGAGGGCCACATGAAATGATGTGGAGGGCCGCATTTGGCCCCCGGGCCTTGAGTTTGACATATGTGCTCTACACTGTAGAGCATGGGTGCAGGGTCACGAGCCGCAGCAGAGCGCAAACAGCGCCATCTAGCGTGAAGTCAGCGCTGCTTCCGCTTCCCACGGCGGCTTCACGGGATGCTGGCGGAATGTTTGAGGCGGGCTTACTGGAGACCCAGGTGTTGGGACAACGTCCACGGGCAGTGAGTCCTTATCTCTCAGTTTGAACACATCAGCGTTAGCTGGAGCTCGACCATCTGACGCAGGGAGCAGCGCTCTGCAGCCCGGCTCTTCTCCTCGGTCAAACACAAGGCTCGGTGCGTAAAGGCGACATGAAGTTCACTATAATGAGGTGCAGCGGTTTGTTGCTGCTGCTCACGGCTCTCACCTGTGGATTGGCTCTGGCCGAGGACGCGGCGGATGAGCTGTTGGTGGAGACTTTGGTGAGTCCGGAGCGCGCTGTATTACAGTGTAACTACACTGTGATAGAGGCTTTATCAGTCCATAAGTCAGTGCTGAACGCGGGGCCACTGCTAACCACAAACTTTATGTCCACAGGTGAAGCCGGAGACTTGTGATGTGCTTTCTGTGATGGGAGACACGCTGCAGATCCACTACACGGTGAGAATCATGCTTTTATTTTAACCTGTGTCTTTAAACCTCCGTGAAACCAGCGCAGCCCAGACGAGACCGACCCGGCTCATTCCGGTGACGGAGGCAGATGTTGCTTCGTGGCGCCGTGTGAATCACAGCTGCCGCTGATCTGCTGCTGTCATTGATCGGGCATTACAGGGACATTGTGGCCGTCTGCGGGTTTGAATACCTCTTGATTGCGCATTGCACAGATTATGGTTTTAGGTCCGTTGCATTGGTTCATTTGCCTCGCTTCGCCTGGGATAGTCACCCCGGCTTTCACTCTGGGGGCGGTGCAACACGTCAGCAGTTACTCGGTGTGTGGGGCACCGGCTCAGGCTGCAGAACCTCCGCCTTACACGTGTGGCTCTCTCTAAAAAGTTAAAATGTAGACAGAACACCTCAAGTGTCGATCCAAACTTGGACTGCCAATAGTACGCCAATACAGTAGGATCTGCACAATGTTGAATTGTTCTAGATTAATTGTTTACTTACTTCCATATGTCACATGAGGGCTTGAGTTTATCTCAGCAACTATGGGCCTGGAGCAGGGTGCCACGGCTGAACCATTCACTCACTATGATTTGCAACTTTTTCATTTGACAGAGGACTGAATTCAAAAGATTGGTTATGCAGGATTTCTGAATGAAGTGTCTTCTCTCTGTCCTCTCGTCCTCTAATGCACGGTGAATTGGTGACTCGCTATATGTCCCACAGATCATGAATGAAAGATCGCTGTGAGTAATACACCATTAAAACATGCACAGTGTCTAATCAACATTAAACATAGATCTGGAGATAGGTCCCTGGGTGCTGCACTGCAGTCACCCACTGCTCCTGGCAGATTTCCACAGCGACAATGAAGGATGATTCAAATGCAGAAAACAAATGAACTTCCAGTAACAAATAAAGTCTACATCAATACAGGGCTGGACCATATGACAAAAAATATAGAAACGAATATGTCTAGTATAGTATCCCTGAACACTTGAGCCTTGCCATTTAACACTAAACTACACATTTTTACTGACAGGGGACTGGCTGTAGACCTCTAGATTAAAAAGACCAAATTTGAATAATTGCACAGTCCTCCCTTAAACCATTATCCAGCCCAACTATAACACCCAGATAATATAAACTCAAAAAAGATGCTTATCCTTGTCAATACTAGTGATGGGGCTTTTGGTTTTTTTATGGGATCCAAATCTTTTTGCTCTGTTCCTTTCAAAGAGCCGTTCAAAAGACTGGCTCTTTTACTGTTTATTTTTATGACAGAAGCCAATGTGAGAACTCATCTTACCTACAAACTAATCACAGAGAGAAACAACCAAGCTCATATCTGTTTAAAACGGTTCAAACTGGGAGTGGGAGTGTGTTTACCCTATTAAATCATGCGTAATCTAAATAAAACAATGCACTACAATAATAATAATGAAAAAACTTAACTGTTATTGTGATGCCAAACATGTTTTTTGTGCACAAATCGCTCACTCGTGTGTTGGTTCAGTGTAAAAATGCATACAAATTACAAAGAAAAATATTCAGTAAAAAAAAAAAAAAAGAGGGATCCGGTTCCAACCATAAACTGTATATATAAATGGATATAGCTACCTGCTAGCCGCTGTGTTCCAAAAAAGAAGTGAGCATGGGCGCGTTTCCGGCTCCATCAACTCGTCATTTTCATCTTAGTATTAACCCGCTCTACATGATCCTGGTGTTTTATTTTGCTATTTTGTCTGTAATTCAAGATATGAACATTAGTAACAGACAAATCAGGTGCCTTCTTTCCCCCAAGGTCACACCCTCTAGCGTTAGCAACAGGTTTGATTGACAGTGTTGCTAAGCGCCCGTTGCGTGCTAAACCACAGGGGTGGGTGGGAAGCGGCGTTACCTTCAACAGCCTCACTTGGGATTGGCATTTTGGTTGCTATGATACTCGCGATCAGAATTTCAAATGTGGAACTTGGCTTCAGTTTCACCCTTATAACTGCAAACCTCGATGAGCTTCATTTGCCTTGAGCTGAACACTATGACTGATGTCACAATCACAGTCCACTTCTTTATACAGTCTGTGGTTCCAACTGTTCATGTTAAGGAACTGTTCAAAAGCACCGACTTGTTCAAAAACCTCACCTCAGTAGTCAATATACATCAAGAACTATTTCTGTTCAAGCCTTTTTGTATTTTTCAGGGTAAATTGACAGACGGTAAGGTGATTGACACGTCTCTGTCGAGGGACCCTCTCGTTGTGGAGCTTGGCAAAAGAACAGTGATCACAGGTAAATCCACTCAGGGCATTTTAGGCCTATAAGAAAAAATATATATAATACATTGTGGGACATATTATGAAAGTTACAGATATGCTGTAATTGTTTTCTCTTCTCATTTAACCACTCACAGTTATATCTTTAGTGATTCATGCATGTCTAAGTAATCTTTATTCACTAGCAATCATGATGCTATTGTTCTGAGAATCCCTGGCCTGCTGGAAATCAGTGGCACAATTTTAAACAGGAAGAGTTGTTTCTTTTACTTAGTTGTTTTAGACCAATATTGTAATTTAAAATGTCCAAAATATAAAATTGTTATTCTCACATATCATATTATAAGTATATGGCAGATAAAAGCATAACTTGCCTATTATGTATTATAATGCAGAATATTATTATGCAGAATCAATTGTTTTTTAGCTTTCTACCCTGTTATAATGCTGTTCTCTCATCAAAAACATGCCTGAAAAGATTTTAGATGTCACCCATGCATGTTTGAGTAATCTAGCAATCTCTCTCGGGGCCTATTGGAACACTTCTTATGGTTAGCTGTAAGATTTTTCCAATGCTCAGTCCACTAGCCTACGTCACTCATTCTCCCACACGACAATTCTCCATTAGTACACAAAAGTATGTTACAAACTGTTCACAACAACTTCACAAACCTGATGTGATGTGTAATAGTTTGTAGTGTTTTGGCAAATATAGCTTTTTCAAAAGAATAAACCGTAACATGGTGCTCTAATTATGTTATGTGTTAACAGTTAATAAACTCTCAAAGTAAAATACCCCCTCTTTAACAATATTATTAACAATAACTTTTTTATGACGCTGATACTGTAACCCTATGATGTTACTAAAAAAACTTTTCTAAATGTACTACTTATCTTAAATAGCAACAGCAGTACAAATTGTGTTTGACAGTAGATGAAACTACAAAACAGTAAAAATATCAAGACCAAATAAAAGTCCTTAAAAGTTCTAAATTAGTAGTAGGCATTAGTTATTGTGAGAGTCCTCCAGGGTCATTTGAGGTTGGGCTAACACAGAGTAGTTGGTTTGGTTCGGTCACATAGAGCAGACAACATCAGTGCTTTGTGAAAGAAAAAAACCTGATTGAATTTCTTTGTGCTGCACTTATCAGGTCTGGAGCAGAGCTTGGTCGGCGTCTGCGCAGGGTGAGTGCAGAATACAAATCTAAAGGCTAGAGTTACATTAGCTTTTGTTAAATGTGTCTAATCGTTGTTATTTTTCTTTTATTAGGCAAAAGATTAAAGCCACTATTCCAGCTCATCTTGCCTACGGCAAAAAGGGCTACCCACCAACAATACCAGGTAAAAACACATGCTAAATTATAACGCAATATGGCTTGAAATATATATATATATATATATATATATATATATATATATATATATATATATATATATATATATATATATATATATATATATATATATATATATATATATATATTATTAACTACATTTTATATTTCTTTGCATATTTACAGTGTTTTGACATTTTATCATTATCACTGTGTTACAAGTGCTTTGTGTTATATGTTTTTGTGTGAAAGCTTCTTTATAAAGTTTTATTGATTGAACAATGGCAAGGCAAGTCTTGGCAAGTTTAATTGTATCGCACAATTTGTACACAGTAAGTAATTGAAAGTACTACACAGAATAAGAAAGACATTAAAATCTCAATACAAACAAATCAAAACATAAATAATCATAATAACCATAAAATTATCATTAAAAGAGAAGCTGTAGGTGAAATCTAAGTCATATGCTTTGTGTTTCAAGTCCTTTTGAGCTCTCTTTTGTTTCAGTTCATATGATTTATAAAGTCTGGGTCACAAAGAAGAGGGGAGGGACATGTACTCATCAGCTAAGAGTGTTTCTAAACATACTTATGTAGTTTCAGCAATCTCAAGTCTGTGGCCTTCAGGTTCAACTCAAGTTCAAGATTATTTATCATTTGCTGAAAGTACAATGAACCATAAGCCATAAACAAAGGTGTGTGCTGTCATTCTGCAAAATAAAGTCTCAAGTACCATTACCATTACCAGTACCTTTACCATTTTATCAAGTCTCAAGTCATCAAAACAATGATACAAGTCTGACATAAGTGCACATCACAACTCTCAAGTCCACATATCTGACACATTGTGCATGGTACGCAGTTGTGCCATGTTAAACCACATCAGTACATTGTAAGTCTTTAGTCATTTTGATGATTAATTGATTGATAAAGTCGCTGTCAATCAACATTTTTGATAATTGCTTCATTGGGTGTAAGCAAATAGACTTGCACAGCTGTAGAAAGGAGAGAACATAGCGTGAGGTGGCGTTTGGAGTGAATCAGGTGTTTAATTTAGCATCTTCATATACTGTTGAGTAGATGAAGACACTGTATACTAGTACTTCTCTGTATGTGTAGTTGTTATTGCATTATATAAGTGCAGTTTGAGTCAGATGCATCGTCAGATTATAGTTTAAAAGATAATAAATAGTTTGGAGAGCTCACACCATTCCTCCTTTAATCAATCAATCGATGCACAGGCAAACTAAGAATTTTTTGTTGATCAGTGTAGTTAATCTTAAGGAACATTTTAAAGTTTGTGGTGATGTTAAAGTAGAACTAAACATTAAATTAGCTACTAAACTGTGTATATGGTGTTTTAATAGCATTATCTACTGTTCTTAGTCATTTTTTGGCAACTTTAGTGCAAACCTTCTGGCCAAAAATGCCTAAATTTAAGTGCATGCTGCCTCCGCTGTGTCCAGTTGTTGGTGACATCACATAAGACTGCCCTGATTACAGCCAGGTGCTTCTTATTACAAACACCCGTCTGCAGGGGTGGAAGTTGAACTGTGGATACCTGTTAGACCAATCTAATTGTTTCTTATATCCTCAGACCCTGAACCTCTTCCTCTCTCACTCTTCCCTTTAGTCCTCCAGGTACTACCCAGTTTAGCAGCTCTATTTCAAAAGTGGTTGTGGGTGGAGTTTAGATGTTTAGTCCCACTTAAAATAAGTTGAGTTCATGCCTTTCTGTCTGTGTCCTGTAGGTGACGCTGTGCTGGAGTTCGAGGTGGAGGTGATTTCAGTTTCACAGCAGACGCCGTGGCAGAAGATGGTGAACGATGTTTTTCCTGTTGTGTGTTTGGCTCTGGTCCCAACACTGCTCGGGCTGGTGGGACTCTACCTGTACAAAAAAGCCAACGCGCAGAAACAAGGCAAGAAGAAGGCAAAGGACAAGAAGAGCAAAAAGAAATAAACTCAAAAATAATATTTAAATAAAGATTTTTTTTAATGTAGTCTTTGTCTTTGTGTGATAATGTCACGATATGAAGATTTCAAACTAAATTTTAATGCTAAAGAGTTCTTAATAATGATCCCATAATGATAATAAAAAACACAAACAAACTCTTTCTTTAAAGAACAGAATCTGATTTTCAACATGAAATATTACTTTCTTTTATATTACTATGTGGTGTTACATCTGTGTAATCCCTCAGCCTCCGGTCAAGTCTGTTGCGATTCAGAAATGGTTAATTTCTGTCTTGCGAATGTACACATTTTTTAGTATCTAATCTTAAATACTTTTGACAACCCCACTGTGGGGTTTCTGATGTTGCTTTTGTGGAAAATAAGTTTCGGACCCATGCAAATGATATAATGGAGAGGCAAATTGAATCAGGATTTTAAATAGGCCAATGGTTAATCTTTATGTCAAACGTATCCCAAATTAAAATAACCAAGAGACAAGAGGGACACTGCTATTATGATAAATTATTCAGTACTGATAAATATTTAAAGGTTAGTTGTTTGTCCCAAGATACATCCTTACTTTACTGTGTTGCATGAGTCAGACTTAGTTAAGGCGTTTCAGTCAATTCTGAAATACTTGTGGCTGTAGCATGCAATAGATAAACAAATGGATTAAGATGAGTAATGGGTCAATTGAGGAACTACACCCTTTCATTACCAGTATTGCAATCCTTTCCAAGACACTGGTAGGCTAATATATATACATTTTTAATATTATGTATGTAAGTCATTGTAATAAAAATAATAACATAACATATGTTTTGAAAATATTAAAATGAAAGATCTGTAGTCTATAGTTAATCTACCACACAAGGAGTGTCAGGTCTTATAGGATGCAGACAATATTCTTTTATTGTTCCTTCATTTAGGAAGTAATGTTTTGCAACAGCAAAATACAAAAACAACACCAGTAGAATAAGGACGCCAAAAATGATTAAAAATATAAAAAGAAAAAAACAAAACAAAAAAAACAAGCAGATGATGTCCCAGGCCAAGTTACGGGTCAGATCTGTAAAACACGCGTTTTAATCCACTCACAGTAAAACACATGTTTTGCAAGGCATTTTTAAACAATAAAAATAGACGTCAATGAACCCATGTAAAATGGAGAAGTTTAATGCCATGCTACGGAACATTCAAGGCAAAGCAGTAACATGTCCATGAAAACGGGCAGGTGGCGTACTCTAGCAGAAAGGTTACATACTGCACCTTTATGGGAAACAATAATATAGATAACAAACCTGCTAATGCACTTATAAACAAATGAAAACAGTAACATACAATCGCAAACTGTATTAAAATCAGTTATGTTAGACTTTTATTATTCTGAAAATGATGACGGCGGAGGAGCGGATACGGGTACTTCTTGTGGCCCAACCTCTTCCGGTCCTCTTTCCAGCTTCCCGTGCAACATGGTGAGTGCGCCCAGAAAGCCAGAGCCGCTAAAATTCTGAAATATCACGCAAAAACTAAAAATCCAACACACATTTACCCATTTCCAGCAATGTAAACCGGCAAACATGCATATGAGGTGTAAATTACCGGTGAAATAACGCTTAAAGTGTTATATATTTGTCCGTGGCCTGATGCTAGCTGTTAGCATGGCTAGGCGTTTAGCTGCATGTGTTCACGAGTGCGGGCGGCCGAAAATGAAATTGATGTGCCCTGTGTATCTGACTTGTGCGTGTCCTATTTATATTATAGTCAATTTAAATTCAAGCTATTGTCAAGATGTTGGTCTCTAGTTTAGTTAAGGCAGGCGTTTGACATGACATAGTGTGTCCGTATGTAAATTTGGAAGTTATTGGAAGAATTGTCACATCCTTGCCCACAAATGTTTCATTAAATTAAAATATAAAGTTAAATGTATTTGATCTGATATCATTAGATATTATTTTTAGCTTTGGTTTATTTCACAGTGCATTTATTATTCATTTCTTATTCACTGTTATTCATTTAATCATTTCATTGCAATGTCTTTTATATAAAATTGCCACTCAAGAATATAGAATGTGATGTTATTCTCCCAGATGGGGTCAAGAGCCAGATTTCCCTCCCATTGATCACTTTGTACTTCACTATGAAATGTCTAAGAGATAAATTCCCAAATGCTCATCATGATCACTGATGGCTATATTACATTAAAAATCTGTATTTTAACATGTACTTTGAAATGGCCCTATCTGTGTTAAATATTACTGGCCTATAGAATGTTGTGATGCCATTTGAAACTCAACAATTATGATTAATCAACCAATTTGATATCATTAGTTAATTGTACTGTTAATGATGCCAAGACATTTACTACAGCCAATAGAGGAAATCCAACTGAGCATTGGCCTAAATTTCTCTCCCCAGACCAAGAAAAGGAGGAATAACGGTCGTGCCAAGAAGGGCCGTGGGCACGTGCAGCCAATCCGCTGCACCAACTGCGCCCGCTGTGTGCCCAAAGACAAGGCCATCAAGAAGTTTGTGATCAGGAACATTGTGGAGGCGGCTGCTGTGAGGGACATCACTGAGGCCAGCGTCTTTGAGTGTGAGTATTTCATCAATCATCTCATAATTGGGTCTGTTTACATCTTTTATGGAAGTTTGATCAAGCATAATATGGCTACTCACTTGATTGGTGGTCTAATATAGTGCCATTAGTGCACGAAGCAGATACTATTATAAAGATGATCTGTTAGTCGATGGTCATTTTTCAGATTTTGGGCAAGCTACTTGAAGTTAAAAATTGTTTCCAAGTGTTTGTTAGTTGTATAAATTGCATCATAACTAGTGATATTGAATATTGTAACTATGATCTTATATAATTTCTTGTCTCCCATTTGTAGCCTATGGCCTACCCAAGCTGTATGTGAAGCTGCACTACTGTGTCAGCTGTGCCATCCACAGTAAAGTGGTGAGGAACCGCTCGTGTGAGGCCCGTAAAGACAGGACCCCTCCACCCAGGTTCAGGCCCGCGGTGAGTAACAACTTTAGCGTGTTATTCTTATATTTTCAGCTGGTCAAAGATATTCATTTTTTTTTTCAATTTTTCTTGCAGGCTGGTGCAGCAAGAGCTCCTCCCAAACCGATGTAAAGCAGAATTTGATGTATGCCTGAATAAAATCTTTTTGAAAACATCAGTCTTTGTACCGTTAAGTAGTTATGGTAATGGATGAAAAATGTGTATTTGTCTAGTAAGTTGGGTTCAACTGTACTGCCCAAAAAAACGTCATAACTGTCAGCTCGTCTACACAATTTCAATACAAAAAATGACCATGCTGTAACCAGCTTGCACAATCCCAAACCATGGGTTTCAGAATGATAAGGGCTGTTGCCATAGTATTTAACCATTTTAAACCTCTCTGTGTCCTCAAAGTATCACTGATAACAGGAAGATGGAAAGTCAAATAAGGTTAAAGAAATTCCACAGAAGTAAATGTTAAAGTACATTTATTCTCAAATAGCAAAATTAATCTGGCAATTATTTACAACAGCCATAAAGTTTTTCAAAATACATTTGCGCTGCAGTAGCATTTACACTTCAAGAAAACTTCAACTTGAATTTTGTACCACTTGAAATTCAGTGGCTCCCCTTTGGCTCAGAATAAAATTAACCAAATTGTAAGTAACGGAACTTGGATATGTGCAAATGGACAATCATTTAATGTTCATAGAAAAAGGCAAAATTTAGACTGGGATGGAAACAGGAGTAAAAGTTGCAGGGATTGTTTTACAGTAGCTATTTTAAGGTGCAGACAGTTCAAAGGTCTTTAGTGGTGGTCCTCAAACTGTTACAACGGGTGTGAGTCTGGATTCAAAGCAGATAAGATAATAAAAACAACTCAAAGGTGTGTTAAGTATAATTTAAGATTTAGGTTAAACCAAATCAAAATAATTCCCAAATGTTAGTTAGAAATCCAATATCTACAAACTGGCTTCAGGCAACAAACCAGTTTTAGCAGGTTGTACAGTGAGGGACTTTGCAGTAGTGGTTTTACAGAAATTTGAAATGTTAAATTAATAATGCCAATTTAACGTCAATATATTTCAAGCCTGTGGATAATGTCTTAATCACCACACCACTCAAAACTCAAGTTGGCATCTTACCATAATAACGATGTAATAATTTTAATATAGTGAAAATTATTCTATTCATTACACTAGGGAAATGGTGTAGTGGTGATAATTTTTTTTTATTTTAGTGTACTTCCACTGTCACATCACAATTAAAAAGTGTGTGTGGAAATGAAACTTACGAAAAATAGGTTTAAAATGTATACATTTTAAGAGAGAATTGCAAATCAATTCTATAAAACATTTTAATGATAATTTCATATTAATTTTCTGGCAGGTTATCAGTGCAACAAAAGCATTCATAGTAAACAACAATATTTTTGCTAAAACACAGCATTCTCACACATAAAGGCCTTAAAATTTGTACTTCAAATGAATCACAATAAAGCAACATTTAGAAATTCAGTTGGTTAAAAGTGCATTTTCAGTGGATCGCTTCAACACTACCGCCTTGTAAGTTTGGTCTGCACTACAGTTCATTAAATAAAGCTTTTTGATATTTGTGCACAAAAATGGGTTAAATACTTCACAGATTTGAGGAAAAAGTGCTTTCAGAACAAGGCATTAAGACTTCTAAAGATTCAGTTACAGGGAAAAGGGAATCCATGTTTTTTATGGTTTAGTAAAGTGCAAAGAGTTACGGGTTATGAAACAGTCATAAATATGTTAAAACTAGTTAATCAGGTACAAGGTTTGTAGTTTTTGAGCAAGGCACGTTGAGGAAAGAGCAAGAAGAAGTGCATTGTCTCTTCATCCAACTACTGCAATGATTTAAAGTGCTAACTATAAATTAATAAGTTCATTCAAGCATTAAAGTTTTTTAGGCTAAGGGTACCCGCAAACACTGGCCAAATTATTAGGTACAACTCGGGAATGCCGATATCTAGTAGTCAGTGGATTAAGTAGGGGTGACTCAGTATTTTTAGTCAAACATTCAATAACATACTCCATATATAATCTACTTTTGGCATGACAATAACTCATCTGATTATTTTAGAAACTGCATAAAAATGGGAATTCAACCTACAACCACTAACCATATCAAGTGTTTACAGAGAATGAACCAAAAAGAGACCATATTAATATCCAATGGAGGAGCCTTTTTAATGTTAAGGTACTGTTTAAAAGCATTAAAACAACTGTACCTAACAAACTGGCCAGTGCATATTCAATAAATAGTGCATGCCATTCACTTTTACCTGTGCAAACCAAACTTAGGCAGGTTTCGGCTCCGTTTTAACTCTATAGATAGTCACCTCTCTCCTCCTCCTCAACCGTCGACAATGTGCTCCCCGCGGACGATGTGTGAAGAAAACTCATATCGGTCTTGACTGCGGTGCCCACAAATGTTACACTCGAAAGGTTGCCTGAAACCATGGCAACCCATATGGATGGTGAACATGACGTGATCCAGGAAGAGCACGCGGCAATGATCACAACGGAAAGACTTTACAGCTCTTCCTTCACCATCCACAACCCGAAAAGTCTCCCTGGAAGTGGAGGAGGGCGTCGTGGGCGAGCTAGAAGTCGGGACATGGGTAGCGGCTTGAGCAACATGTCCGATATCTTCTCGATCTTCCTCTTTGGTGCGGATAAGTTTGACAGGATTCGACACTTGGTTGTGGTTAAAATGGACGAGATGATGGAGGTTGTGGTTCTGTGAAGCCGAGGCAGTGCTGTTGCATGGTTCATCCGGCATGCTTTCGGTATCCGTGGAGTCCTGGCAACCGTTGCTAGGCGATGGGGCATGGCTTCGAGCGACAGGTAGATCCTCGTGACCCTCTCCCCCCTCACGACCTGTTTCAATGACCGTTCCCAGTCCAGTGCAGTCCAGTCTGGGCCCCAAAGCTAAAGAAGCAGTACTATGGATGGGTCTGAGCTCAGCGAGTTGGTGATTGGTGGATAAATGGAGAGGTCGCCCTGTGCCTCCTTTGTACTCTCCTCCCACACCTGTGAAGTGTGGGACTTCTAGGTCCACAGTGTGTATCTCACCTTCTTTGTCCAAACCAGCACCGAGCTCATAAGGTGTGTCTGTGAAGTTGAGGCGAATCTGCTTCTGTCCTGTAAACACAATTAAGTGATTATAGAGAAGATGGGAATTTTATTTATCTAAAAATTTAATATTTAGAATCAAACCTGAACTAAAAAAGGGATTTGATTGTAATAGGAAGATTTATAAACACAGTCCATATTGCCTCAAGAAATAAATTAAAAAGCAAGCACAATCATGATAGCAAAAATGGGTTATTTTCTGTTTTCTAATAATAGAAAATGAAAAATATTAGTTTGGAAATATTGTCTGCAAATGTTTATATTCACATTCTCAAAAGTTGAAGAAGCAGAGAGTTACTAAATAAGTAATTAGGCCACAATCAGTACAATAAACCTTCCACTTTCTGTGTTAATAAGTCCAAAACAAATCTAAAGTCTCACCTAAAAACTTTTGTGGTGTGGATCGTTTTCGCTTGGTGATGCTGTTGGCAAGACGATCGATGAAAGCCATTTTGTCAGACGATGGTTGCAGCAGAGAGTCTGGGATGATTTCCAAATCCTTAACATCTTCACCTGCATAAAAAGTACAAAGAGATCATTTTAGTATTAGCCAAACAATGTTGTATATTCTTTACTATATCCAGAGTTAATGTTCACATTGAAGCACACCTTGATTCAGAGCCTTGGTTGTCTGTTGTGGGTCCATGCTTTGTAAATAGCTGTGGCAGCGTTCATGATGCTCCTCAAGTGCACTTTGCTGTTTGTAACTTCGACCACAATAGCTGCATTTGTACGGTTTCCCAACAGACGGGGATGACACTGAAAGGATTAAGAGTGTAGATAAAGTAGGTAACCCAGTAATTATTTGTGTACTACTACTAATTCAAGATTAAATTATATGGCAACATTAAATCTAATTATTATGTGACATTATAAATAGATCTACCAGTCTGAAGAAATCCATATTTAAAGGTCCTATATTATGCAAAATTGGCTCTAGTGAGCTTTAAACCATGTTAGAATGCTGTAGCCTTAACAAAAAACTAACTGATTCTAGTGAAGGTAAATAGAGTTTAAAAACACAGTGGAGCACTTCCTGCATTATCACATGACGTCACAAGGTGGAACAGAATGTTTTTCATTTGAGAGAAGAACTCAACCTAAAAATGCAGGGTTTGTGTATTAAACGTGTCTGAATGAAATAAAACACAACTCTGGGTATGTTTTTGATGAGCGTAATATAGGCCCTTTAACCAATATCAGTCAAGTGTGACCACTCAATAATACTGGTACCGATGAACAAGTCATATATCTTTATTTTTAATTGCATATTTCTATTCTCTTGCTATTCTTGCACTTTGTATTGCAACACTGGATTTTTTTGTGGGACAAATGAAGGTTGTCTTATTTTATGAATTAGGTTAAAACAAAATTGTGAACATTGTGATTAGATTTTTTTGCCACAGTAGCCATCCAAATCAATTATATGTTTGTTTTCCAACCTGCATGAGTTCGAAGGTGTCCAGTGAGTGCATCACGTCTTCGACAGGCGTAACTACAGAAAGGACATTTAAAAGGCTTTTCACCAGAGTGAAGCTTGATGTGACGCAGAAGATTGCCCTTTTGTGTAAACGAAGCCCCACATTGATTGCACTGGAAAGGCCGCTCACCTGTAAAACAAGAAAATCTAAAGTTAAGTTACTTAAATTAAAACACAGATTTATAATTCATTACTGACCCGTATGACTGCGTTTGTGCACCATGAGGACATTAGGCCCAATACAGATCATGCCACAAATATCACACTTGAGTTTTCCATTGGGCAAACGAATTGCTCCAGACGGTACAGTGTCAGCATTTGGAAGTTCTCTGTAGATTCCAACAGATTCAGACCCTGGTTCTATGCCACCCTCCTCGACTCTCTCTCCTCTCTCATCCTCAGTAAAGCGCCCCTGCTCTTCATCACTGTACAATTCCACCTTAATTGAGTTTGCTAAAAAGTCAGAGTAAATGTGAGCATGAATGCAATCTCTTAGCCGCAACTCAGGTAATCAAAGCAATACAAGATAATAATCGCGATTACATTTAGCACTGTGGGACCGAGAAGGGGAGGGTTCTTTGCTGTTGGGTGTGCTCACAGTTGGACCTCCAAGTGCCTCAGAAAAATCTCTTTCAATTGAAGAATCTCCACCTGCTGAAAGTAAGAATTTTAACAGTTGTTAAACAAATTTCAGACAGACTTTTTTTTTTTTTTAAGTCAACCAACCTGATGTAAAAGATTGTCCATTGCAGCCATCAGTGTCCATACTAGGTAGATTCCTATAATGAAACAAAATAATCAGACTTGACTGTCAAATGCACCTAGATGCATTCAAATCTTTGATAAAGGCATTATTACTTAAAGTATAGTGACAGAATATACTCATGTTATAACAGTCAATCATGTGGATAGTGATAAAAGTTTGAGAACATCTAAGTTAGCAACCATTCAAACATCAAGTAGAAATTATCAGTGTGTCACAAATTATAATCCTGACACTTATGCCAGATTAAAACAATCTGTAGGATACAGTAATGGCCACAGAACGTCATTGCCACAGAAATATACAAGAAGCTGGTGTTACCAAACTAAGTTTGGCCTTGGCAGCTAACACTGGCCTACTGCGTTTAAAGAGAAACATTTGCTAGCCAAGTTAGCACTAACTAAGTCAACTAATTTCTCAGTTTAGCTTCTTGAAACATAAATAACACACTAAATAAAGTTACATTTTTGCTATATTCTGGTTCATCAATACGCGCATGTTAAGAAAACGTGATTATGAGACGAATAAAGATAAAAACAACAGCAATCTATAAGTCGACATCTCGTTAAACGCTAGCATAACAGACCACAGCCACAGCCACGGTTGCTATGGCAGCCACCCGAATGCTAACTGGCTAACAGTAGCATGTGGGTTTGTCTCAAAATAAATGGTCTTTCGTCCACTCATTACTAGTGACATCGGCGCATTTACCTCTTATTTAAAGAGATGGGATGTAGTCATGGGCGTATTATCTTCGTTTAGCCTCGGCCGCCTTTTAAAGAGAGACTTTTCCAAAATTTCATCTGTCAGGTTTTGACGACAACATTTCTCAGGAGTTTCCGGTAGTTCCCTGATAACTTCAAAGCATTTCCGGTAGACAATAAAAACGTTAATTTTATGGATACAATTATCACAAATATGATTTACTTTTATTGTATTAAAACACAACCGTAAGTCTTACAGTTATTCTATTTATTTTGTAAAGGTTGTAACATGCACAAATATAACAATATATTTTCCATTTGAAGGTCACACTGGGAATGTGCCCAAAATGTCTGATCAGAATGCATAGTGATGATGATGATTTTTTTGCATTTTATTCTCAATTTTAAAGAGAGAAATCAGTATCATCTTTTCTTTTACCCACATTATGATGAGACAGCATGCAAGTGCTTTGAACATAGTACAGATTATCTTTTGTGTATTTTTTTTCCTTCTCAGATTTTCAGGATAATTGATGATATTTGTGTTGTTTTATTGTTTAGAACAGACTGTGCATGCCATCAACTTCAACGGGGATATCGTCTGACGTGTTTTTTTTTTTTGTTTTTTTTTTTTAATGACGGTGTGCTGTTGCTTGCACAATTACCGTTTCCGTCACTTTGACTTGCGATTCGTAAGCGCGGAGTACACGCTTTTTGTTATCGGCTTTTGGAGGAACACCATCAATATATCTTTGCAAACTATTGATTGATATAGACATATATAGTAAATATAGGCAGATGTGGATTTCGGGGTGAAGTACAAGGTGTACTTGTAGAGGTTAGACTCAGAAGTTTCACTCGAGGCCCAGCGCTACGAAAAGTTTGTTGTTGTCACGTGACTCAACACTAATGTGGCGATAAAAGTTATAGATTGTAGAGCTAAGTACCGCCTTACTTTTATTCTTATCAAACTCAGCCGTTGTTTTTCCATCACAATGCCTCAGCCCAAGTATAGAAAAATCGCTGTGATAGGATACAGGTCTGTAGGTGAGTAACAGGGGGTACACGGCTAACAGTAGAGCTAAGGGCTAGCATGCTAATGGTATGGCTTTGTTTTCCCCTTGATTGAATCCGATTCATGGTTAAACGTCATCCCACCTCACTTCTGTACAATATCTGTACAATATATTCGTTAAATTGGCTTATTTAAACATGCTCATACTGTTTTCTATGTTTTGTATAAAGTAACTCGCCGAGTGCTCTCGTAGTATTTCCAAACAATATGGCCTATAACATGTGGCGCTACACGTAAAGTGTAAACAAAACGCTTTTCACAACCCATTTCCCCTCGCCGTCCTCTAATAGCACACGCTATACCTCTCACACGTAATTATATCATTTGACAAGTGGTAATCGCATGTCTGTTTGATTGCTTTATTAGGAAAATCCTCTCTGACAATACAGTTTGTGGAAGGACAGTTTGTTGACTCCTATGACCCAACTATTGAAAACAGTAAGCTTCTAATATTTATTATTTGGTTGTTTTGGGGTTCAAGCTAAATTCACGTTTCTCTACTTCAGCCTTTAATAAACTCGTCAATGTACATGGTCAAGACTTTAATCTTCAACTGGTTGACACAGCTGGACAAGTGAGTTCCATATTGTTTTCTAAGTGTGTTGGGTATGTTCTAATACTATATACTTTCTCTATGCAGGATGAATACTCAATTTTCCCACAATCTCACTCAATGGACATTCATGGCTATGTCCTTGTGTATTCAGTGACTTCAATGAAAAGGTTAAAAACATATCATTTGTAATGTTAGCATTGAAGTACAATTAGCTTTTATTTGACTGGCACTTTAATAAATAATTTATCTGTATGTAATTCAAGATTCCCAATATAAGCAAAATAATGTTAAGGTTTGTAAAATCATTTACTATGTCTTGTATTAATTGTATATTTTTCTTCAGTTTTGAGGTTGTTCAATCACTACATGACAAGCTGCTAGACATGGTTGGAAAAATTCAGTAAGTTGGCACAGACCTGAAGATTATTTCAGTGTGATGTATATTCTTACATTAACGTGCCTCATTTTAGAGTCCCAACTGTCCTTGTCGGGAACAAAAAAGATTTACACATGGAAAGGTAAGCAGTCATTCAACTCAAAATTCTCCCCACTTTTCCTTTTTGCCATTCTATCAATATTTATCCTATATGAGTAAATTATTTAAAAGTGTGTTTATTTGTTGGACCCTAGAGTAATCAAACCTGAGGAGGGAAAGAAACTTGCTGATTCATGGGGAGCTGCTTTTATGGAATCATCAGCTAAGGAAAATGAGGTAAACACTTTTTTTTTCTTAATTCAGTCAGACCAGAGATCCACATGCACTCTTAATATAATACTATCCACACTACTCACTCCTTTGCTCTTTTCAATGATACAGACCGCAGTGGAGGTTTTCAAACGGATTATTTTAGAGATGGAGAAGGCGGATGGAAATGCGCCCCCAGAGGAGAAGAAATGTGTTGTCATGTAAATGCCCAAATCCCAGATATCCTCAGGTTAATTTCTGTTGGAGACAAGAGACACAACGTCACCGCAATGCAATATCTGACCTCACAGACCCCCAAATGCTGCAGAAAACTATACTACATCCTTTTAGTTCTAATCCCTAAAACCCTAAAAATCCCTTAAATTGTCACAATCAAGTTAATAGTTGTTTTGTAGTGAAAGAAAACAAATGGGTATAAAATTTGGTTAGGGATTTTGACTACCAGCCATCATTTTGTCCACATGCCATACATTTTAAAACAAAGTAGAAAATCTAATTGACAGTGATATGAAGTCACATTGCATAAATGTGTTATCAAATGTCACTCATACTATCAGCATATTTTTGGTGCTGCTTTTTGAGAAACATAATAAGTCCTATTCCCATAATTATTGTTTATTAAATGTAAAAAGTTCTTAGTTGGTAGACAGCCTTAAAGGTATAGAATTAAATATTCCTTTATAGCAAATAGCTATAAGGAAAATATGGTGTTGTAGCTGGTGCTAACTTGATGCGTGGTAATGGTTTGATATTTTCTTATTACAATGATATTCACTTGCCACTGTTTTATGTACACCTGTTCATATGACTTGAAATGTAAAGATGTGTGTTTGGTGGTCAGAATCTGTAGATCCAGACCATGATCAACCACCAAATAGATTCACATATTAGTTTCTAGGGCAGAAGAGGGACTTTGGGGGGAAAAAAAATTTAAATTGCAATTTTCTGTCAGGTGTGTTACAATTACTATTAATCAGGTGATTTCTTTAAATAAGATACTGTACATAATTTATTTGATGATTCAATTTGGATTTAAATATAACCAGGACATATTTGCTGCTGAACAAAGCTTAGTTCTCTGCACTGGACAATACATCTCAAAGTATTACTTTTGTAATTTAATGACCATTCAAATTGTGCTTTTAGTCAATTGCAATGAATCTTGCTTCCCTTATAGGCGCTCTTGTCTAAACCCATTTCTTTTCCCATTTTTAACTATTATGTGAGTTGTTGAATTGTTTACATTTAAGACCATTGTAACAGGTATGCCTATTATTGTGGCCAGTGACATTTTGAAGCCACACTGACTATTGTGGAGTGCCAATATACCACAATAAAATTTTAAGAATTTGTTGATACAAAACCAAACCAACTTAACCTGCGGATTTGTATTTTTGTGGATTTGACAAATGACTGTTAAAAGTATGGAAATCAGTTGTTTTTCTTGGTTAGCTATAAAGAGACGATTGGATTTGAATTCTATTGTTGTACCTCTAGTGGGTACATTTTTGTGCTTTGCTGGTTTAGTATTTGATTGGTGAATGATTACTGGTGGTTGAAACAGAGGCTGATGGGTTGTGTCTTGTGCCTTACAGGTCCTTTATAATTATTTCCTTCACGATTTAAGGTGCCCTCAAAGTATTTTTTTTTCCTTTCCTCTTCTGTTCATTACATTTGATCACATAGGATACGTAGACATGTTTGTATTTTTATCACAGACATTAAAAAGTCCTGTGCTGGTCAATGTTAATGCAGAAATCTTGCTGTAAACAGTTTTGTATATAAATAAAATTGTTACTCATTTTAAGTCTTTGTCATGATTTTGTTCTTTTGCAATTTTTCCTCCACACTGGAGTTTTATTCTGTACATTACACTAGCATGTGTGGAAACTAAATGAGGAAGCTAGTCTGTATCTATTTGAATATATTTAGTAAAATTAGCATTTTTTTCCCCCATACATAACCAAAACACTAAGTCAAATTATCTACTGTCTGTATTTCAGTTAGTTAAGCATTTTTACTTGCTTGGTCAACATTTCCCAATTATGTGTTATATATGTTACAAGCAAAGTAAGAAAACAGACATTCATAGAACCAGCTTGTTCTTTCTTATTCTCCATTATGCCTTACAAGTTATTGTTGGCCTTCTTTCTGGTAGATTTAGCGTATACTATACGGCACCCACTGCTTTCTCATTACGCATTTGATTCATTTTATCAAAGGTATATAACCAAAGACAATGTCCAAGATACAGATAATACATAATACACATAATATAGACATAATAGGGCCTTCAAAGGTTATCTTGATGTTTCTTTGAAGTGTCCTGCAGTATCCTGCAGTCCTTGCAGTTTTTTTCCCTATTGTTAGTTTTAGCACATTTTCTGAAACTTTGTTTATTTTGATAATTTTGACACAGGTGGTCAGATCATTTGTAACATTTCTCATAATTTCACACAGTTCTCAGGTTCTTTCTCAGAACTTGACACAGCTCTCATTCATAAACACACATGTTCAGTGAATTCACCTTGTTTTTTCAATACGACAGACTAGAGAGTTTTGATGATACAATTTGTTTTTTGGGGACTGAATGTAAAACTGACTGACTGACAGACTGAAATGCCTAGGCAAAGTAGACAGAGTGCCTGGATTATCAGTTTTGCCTGTACTGTAACATATAGAACATAAATCGACAGGCGCAGGCACTTTTGATTGGATGGCTCTCAACAAAACAATATATAGAAAACCTTCTCTAAATTTAATTTAAAAGAATGTGGATAATTTATATAATAACATATACATCTCAAAGATCATGTCTCTTCTGAATAATACACTATTTATACTAATTCGTTTGTTTATTCGGTGATCTTGGTGCGGTAATAATGCGCACATTACGGTAAAGGCAGCTCACCGGAGTCGCTCTTCGTAGAAACCAGTGAACTCTACGTCCTTTTCCTGAGAAAGCATCTCATTCAGAAGAAAAAACATGGCTACGGAGTGTGTGAGTAAAACGAGCGCATAGATACAAACACTAACTTTAAACTAGATTCAACCTTTAATCTTCCGTAAATCCATACACCATTTATGGTTAATGATACTTTTAGCATGCTAGCTTTGGTAGCTAACAAGCAAACATTGTGCAATTCTTTCAGAACAAATGAGCCTTTGAGCTAAACTAAAGAAAAATTAACAGGAGATTAAAATCTATTAGAGGCGCCTTTTGGCTTCAGCTCCAGACACTTGTGTAAGATGTACCCAGAGATGGCTTTTCTTCTTGGCAAAAGTCTAACCTTACATTACCTTGTCACCTGGACTTAATGTCAACACTGGTACAAGCTAAAGCTAACATTGTTCCAACCTTATCCTTCACACTTAAAACGTATGACTAATGTGTTTACAAGACATGACTAAGTAAAGGTTATTATCCCCACTTGTGGGTTAAAATAAGCATTGTAATGTGAGCTGAAGACAATGCAATCTTATAAACTGAGTCTGTTAATATTTGGGCAGCCAGCCACACTTCATGTCAAACTGACCATGACCATGGCATGAAATAAGAACCCTACTTTACATTAACTTGACAACAGCTATAACTTGCTGGTTGTGCAATTCAATTCTGTCCCTTAAGTAAAAGTACAGATACCAGAGCAATTAAATACTTAAGTAGATTTTATCATGTGAAAGTTTTACTTTTTCTTATGTAAAAGTATCAACGTTTGAAAATGTATTTAAAGAGTAAAAGGCAAAAGTATCTTGTGTAGATTTTGAGTTTCATTAAAGCTTCAAATGTAATGATTTTTATAAAGATTTGTGCTGAATATTCAACAAATGATTTTGAATCTGAACAACTACTTTTCAGTCCTGTTCAATAATGTACTGGAGTAGAAAATACAGTTAGCTACTCTCAAATGTAGTGAAGTAGTAAGTAAAAAGTATCCACTTTAAAATGTACTTAAGTATACATTTTAGATATCTGTACTTTACTTAAGTATAGTACTACTTTTACTTTGTTAAATTCCACCATTGTTAACTAGTGATACACAAAGGTAGAGCTGTAAAAATACTCATCATGTTAGAGCAGAATTAAAAAGTATTAATCCAAAGAATTGCTGAAGTTGGGTATTTGCATAGTGTTAAATAGGTATTTGGATTTCCAGTTTCTACTCAGGTATTCTTGTAATTGAATAATGTTAATAATAATACATGGCAAATTAATGCAACTTACACAAACACAATCTTTAATAGTTTTTAAGTTACAGCCTGAGTTAGTTGTGGTGTTTACTGTTGTCAAAGATTTGCAGAGAAAATTTTGTTTCATGAAGGATAGCTTTCTTCTTGAAATGTTCAAATCAAATGTATTTATAGAGCACATTTAAAGTAGCCAAAGCTGAACAACAATACTACTACAATGATATAGATTTGAAAGGGTTTTAAAAGACTGTGAAAACACAGTATAGTATTTATAAAAGCCAAGATGTCACTCTCTCTAACTTGTTTCAAATGCCATTAAGAACAGGTACCAATAATGGTATAATAATACCATTATTATTTTATTTTTTATTTATTTATTTATTTTTTTCCAAGTACAGACAAGTAAATTTTACATCAAAGAATATTTTTCAGGGTTTATCTAAAAGAAAGTATTTATTGAGCTAATAACTACTCACTTATGGTCTATAAGTAAATGCTCCCAGGCTAACTATTTTTACTATGGCATATTCTAGATACCAGCTGCTATTGAAGATCTGGAGGGCAAAAAGGACCCGGTCATTGAAGGTGAGACCTGCGGCTGAACTTCCCCAAATATCTCGGGATGTTTACATCATTCTTCCTTTGTTTTTGTGTGTCTCAGACCCAGAACACAACGTCTACACTAGATTTATGAAATCACACCATTGTTACGACCTTGTGCCCACGAGCTCCAAGCTAGTTGTTTTTGATACGTCACTTCAGGTAAGAAGAATGGAAAGGGAGAAAAGAAATTGTTGTACAAGTTGGCACATTATATAAACACAAGTAGGAGTATAAGGTCCAAATAAGTCCTGGAATGTGTACTGCTGGGATATGAGAATGTGCCATTTTAAGTATGTTTATTCAGTCAGTGTCAGAAACTGGGTTAGAAAGTGTAGTTTCTCTAAGGGAGTAATAGAATTGAGAATTGAATTGTTAGTTTGGCTTTAGAATTGCTCTAAAGCCAAACTAACATTTGAAATGTCCAAAATCAGGATAACTATATTTTAGGGAGGTGCAATTAGATCTGTGCACAACAACACCCAGCATCTTCACTGTTGACAAAAACCTCAGAGATAAAATTGAACAGGATGTACTGATGTTAAGTCACTCTAAAAATAATAATAAGGCTGTGGACAGGGAGTTGCGGGTGGATGTCACGTACAACATAAAAACTACACAAATAAAATGAATACTTCAGTGGGAGGACATGTCTGTGCTTAGAAAGAGAGATTTTGTGTCTCAATGCTAATTTCGAGGCAACAACACCACAAAGTGAAGTATTCTAAATATAAAAATAATTGGATAGTCTTTTTCTTAAAATATTATTTAAAAACGAAAAAAAAATCTCTATAATATTTAAGCAAGTCTTTTAAAGAGATGTAGCAAATCAGTACAACATCAAATAGTAAGATTTAACATAATACTCATGCCAAACCCTTAACAGATGTTAATTGGCCAGTTAAATAATTATCGAATTTTGTTTGTTCCAACTTTAACAACTCCATGTCTCTACATCATTTGATGCAAAAATCATAAAATACAGTTGTATGCCTTTTAAACTACATAACAGGGATATGGTTGAATGCTGTATACTATAACTGACACCTAAACATTTTGTCTTTTCAGGTCAAAAAAGCTTTCTTCGCGCTGGTTTCAAATGGAGTGAGAGCGGCACCACTTTGGGACAGTAAGAAACAGTGCTTTGTTGGTGAGGGAGTTTTTATTACCTTTTTATATTAGTTTATATAAAGTGAATTATTACTTTATGACTTCACTGACCTGATTGTGTGTCTGTCCCCAGGTATGCTCACAATCACAGACTTTATCAACATACTCCATCGCTACTACAAGTCTCCACTGGTGAGAACAGGCTTACAGGAGGGAAAATTATGAAAGAATTATAGAATTGTATAAGATGCTAGTATCTAAATTTAAAGGGCCCATATTACGCCATTTTCTGATCTTTGTTATAATGTTGTTTGCAATACAGAACTTTTAAAATATATTCTTTATGCTTCTAGGTTCAAATTTATGAGTTGGAAGAACATAAAATTGAAACGTGGAGAGGTAGTGACCACCTGTTTGATAGATTTTAATTTTTTATTTATTTTTTTAATATTACATTCATTACATTAAATGTGTTTTTTTTTTTGTTTTGTTTACAGAGGTGTATCTCCAAGACTCTTTCAAGCCGTTGGTTAGCATATCTCCAAACGAAAGGTATGTTGTTAATTATTTACCCTGTAGTTTTAAAAGTTCAAATTTGAAAGTGTACATTTATAGTCATTCTGAGTTATTGAAGCTAATTTAATCCAATTATAATGCATTCATAGCCATTAAAATGTATCTTTTTACAGAGGAAACCATATAACCACTTCATCAAAATATAGCAAGAAATTTGAACTTTGAAACTACAATATTTGATTGACATTCTGTAAACGGTTGAATTACATTTATTTTCATATTGATATATTTGTCATGTCTTTTCCAGTTTGTATGACGCAGTCTCGTCTCTTCTGAAGAATAAGATCCACAGATTACCTGTGATCGACCCATCGACTGGAAACACACTTTATATTCTCACACACAAAAGGATCCTTAAGTTCCTCAAACTTTTTGTAAGTATTTTTTTTAGAATATATAAAACTAAAAAAAACAAACACTTTAACAACTACACTTCTTAGTCTTAATAAAGCATGAACAATTGACATAATTTGATAATTGACAGTTTATCAAAGTATTATGGTATTATGCATTTTTTTTAAAGCTTTGTCCCATGTTATAATGTTGTTCCCTCTTCAAAAACACGCCTGAAGAGGTTTTAGCTGTCATCCATGCATGTTTGAGTATTTTAGCTATTTCTCCCGGGGCCTGTTCGAACCCTCCTTAAGGTTAGTTGAGGTTGTTCTATGCAATGCTCAGCCCGCAAGCCTACATCACCCCTGCGCCCACATGTCCATAAATATACAAAAACATGATAGAAAACTGTACACAGCAAGTTGACAAACCTGATGTGATGTGCAGTAGTTTCATTGGCGGGATGCACACCGATTGCATTGTGATAGGGGGAGTGACTTAATGCGAGAGCAAAGGGAGGGGAGACTCGACATCAAAAATTAAAGTCAAACTTATAAAACATGTTAATACGTTGTTTTCGATGATTATAGCATTTTCAAAACAATAAAAGGTAATGTCAGTATATTATGTGTTTGCAGTTAATACAGCACAGAAATAAAACAGCCCCTTTAAGAATGGTTCAGGCTTGGTAACTACTCAGTGAATCCCCTAAAACTCCTAACCCCTTAATTAGGTAGGTTATTCAGAATAAGTTAGGCTTAATAACTGTGTTCATTATGAATTAAGTCTTTTTTCATGCTTTATTAAAGGAAACAGCAACACAACAGTCTCAAGTCACTAGAGCCAGTCTCAAACAGACCAGTAACTGACGGACTGAACCTCCACATCAACTTGTCGGCATAGCAACCACATTAACAACAACACATAAACAGTTAAAAGAACAACAAAAAGTGTCAACTCTGAACTAAACACAAAATATCACACCATTACAATATTATCAAAATTCTATTATAACATTTATCTGAGCCTATACTTATTTTTATCCTGTGTTTGCCTTTAGATAGCAGAGATGCCCAAACCGTCGTTTTTAGCCAAAACTTTAGAAGAGTTAAACATCGGGACGTTTCATAAAATTGCGGTGGTACGTTCGGACACGCCTCTGTACACTGCACTCGGGATCTTTGTGGAACAGCGAGTCTCGGCTCTCCCCGTCGTCGATGAGAAAGGTACAAGGATTAAAGAGGGAATGTGGAAATTTGTACTGGAATATTCAACAAATGATCTTGTGCTGTCTTTGTGTCAATTTGCAGGACGAGTGGTGGACATTTACTCAAAGTTTGATGTTATAGTAAGTCATCATCAACCTTTAACCGTAATTCACTTCAGTGAGATCCATATTATGCTGGTCATGTTTCATTTGCACATTTTTAACACGCAAACTCTGCCCTGTTGTGTGTATTAATGATATAAATGGAGAAACTCAATTCTACTTCCTGCAATTTTCAACTTTTGAGAAGAACTACGATAAATATTTACCATGTACATTATACAGCCACACAAAGTAATAATTGGCTCTGTGCACAATAGCACCTGGTAACCACAGTGTTAGCGTCAATACTGCCTGTTTTTTGCCGATTCACGCTAAAATGAATAAATATTTAAAGATGAGGCAGTAGACGGGGAGCTGTGGATGAATGTCAATGACAGCATGTTAAAGACCACACTTCTTGTTTAGAAAGAGAGATGTTTGTGTCTCAATGCTAATGCTAATGCTAATTTTGAGGCATAATAAATATTAAAACAACACCACAAACTGAAGTATTCCACATATAGAAATTATTGTGTAGTCTTTATTTAATTAATTTAAATTTGAATAGCGTGTTGCTGTGCCCAGAGACTATTACAAAAAAAACAAATAAAAAACTGTCCTATGCACTTATAATGTTTTGTCTTTGTGCAGAATCTGGCAGCAGAGAAGACATATAATAACTTGGACATCACGGTGACCAAAGCACTGCAGCACCGGTCGCAGTATTTTGAGGGAGTTCTGACGTGTAACAGACATGAGACTCTGGAGGCCATCATCAACAGACTAGTGGAGGCAGAGGTCAGATACTATTAATATAACATCATTTACATAACGTTATTAACTTGTTATTTTATATTGCTGTTGTAGTGTTTATAAAAACACTGGTTGGCATAGCGCTTATACAGGGTTCAGTCTGGAAAACACACTACTGTATATCTGTCCCTGCTCTCACTTATCTAAAATTTCCCAAAAGTTTATTCTCTGCAAAATATTTCAAACATGACTTTTACGCAGAGGTATGTAGTAATAAGTTTAGTAACCTTTGGTGTCTGAAAACTACTCAGAAAGGTACTTTTATACTTTCATATTTGAGTAATATATTTTAGTGTAACAGTACTCTTACAATGGAAAAAGCAAAATTTTTACTCAAGTAAGTGACACAAGCTTTGAACATTTGAGGTTTTTACATTGCTCTTTCACATATGAGTTCGTTTTCCTCTTTTTGTGGTCTATTCTCTGAAATACAGTTACAGCCGGACAGTTACTCTTATGTTAATTCACTCTTTCTTGGGTAATATTCTTGTATCACATTTGTACTTCAACTTGGGTAACATTATTTTGAAGTAGCTGTGCTTTTACTTGAGTTCTCCTCTTGAACTTTTCAGTTCTATTAAAGGGTCAGTTGATACAATAAACAATGTGAGGATCTGTGTGGTGATTCAGTGGTTGCCTTTACGTGCACACTCAATTTGATTATTATCAGATTATTAAAATGAAATGTAGACGGCAAATTTTCATTTTTTTCTCCAGTCATGGTCCCTCTGATCACTCACATCAGATTTTGTATTTAGCAGTTCAGATCCTGCTCTCGACATAAGCATCAATGTTAGACCAGTCAGATCCACTGACCCACAGATTGGCGATGCGATTTAGGCTCCCACAGATGAATACTGCCATCGTATCCTTCAGCAAGACACTGCGTACACTATTGTATGAATGTGTGTGTGAAGGGGTGAGTGGAAGAATGATGGAAAGCGCTTTGAGTGCCTTGAAGCTAGAAAACCACTATATAAATGTTAACCATTTATCATTCACCGTAATGATCAAATTTTGATGTGTATCTAAACTTAGCCAGTTACACACCCAGTCAAAATCTGATTATTGACTATTATCTAAGACTATTAAAATGACATGTACAAATCAAAATCCTCTCTTCATGGTCCCTCTGAGTACTTACACCAGATTTTGCGTATCATTTAAATAATGTCAGAGGTCAAGAAATCAGGTAATGATCACATTTTTGTGTGTGTGTGTAAACTTAGCCACGCTTGTGCTTACATGCGAAGCTGATAATTGTCATTTTACATTTAATAAAATTGACATGTAAATCGTTTTATCTCTTTCTGATCTTGGTTCCTCTGAACTCACATCAGATGTAGCAGTTTGCATGTCATTCAAATAATCTTTACAGTCCAGAAATGAGATTTATAATCAGATCTGTGTGTGCTTGTAAAAATAGCCAGCGTTTTTTCTGTCACAAACAGATGCCGTCCATTTTTCCCTACCCCTCCTATTGAACATCCTCGGTCTACTACTGTACTGAACTGTGATACGTTTAAATCATAACTTTGGATTTTTGCACACCCCTGTTTGTGATGTTTTCATTTTTTTCTCTGTTATCTGCCTTTCATTGTGTGTCTGTTGTTCACCTTGATAACAGTTTGACCCCTCCCCTCTGTCAGGTTCATCGGTTGGTGGTGGTGGATGAACAGGAGGTGGTGAAGGGAATCGTGTCTCTGTCTGACATCCTCCAGGCGCTAGTGCTCACAAACAAAGACCAAGGTACAATAAATAAATAAGTATACCTGTTTTGTAGTTTTCATTCACAAAATATACTCAAATCGTATATTGTGTGTACCTGTTTGCAACTCTGAATGAATGGATCCACAGTATAGATTGTGCTGGGACCTTCTTGGCTAAACCAGGGCTTGATAACCAAATAAAGGAATATATGGTGGTACTTGATCACCCAATGTAAGCTTCAAATTGCACAGAAGTAATGAGAAAAATATAAAACACTGCTCTTATGGTGTGTGGATGTGTGATTTTTCTTCCTTTGATCAGCGATAAATAGATGCAGAACAAACAATGAAACAAACAAAAAGCTGTTTTTAATCCTATGTTGTGTTTTTACCCTTTAATTGAAATACAACTCTGCGTAAAAGTATTCTAAGTATTCAGAATACAGCCCTCTGATTGGTCCATGAATCTAAATACATTACAGAACACATTTTAATGCAGTTATGCACAATTTCAAGTATTCTTCCCATCACTGCTTGTATGTAAAGTCTGTTTGGTTAAAAGATACTTGTGAATATACATGTCACAATATAATCATAAGAATTAAATAATAAAAAAAACTAAACTAAATAGTTGCAAAAATCTTAGAAGCCAAATTTATTCATTTCAATTCAATTTATATTATAAATAGTAAATGTCTGGCTGCTTGTCCCATTTACTTAAGGTGGTCAATATACTAGAGCATGTTAATCTAATAATGTGAATGACATATTTAAAGATTTTAGATGTTTTTTGTATGGTGTCAATAATCATAAAATATCATTAATTTGTCTTTACTCTACATCTCAAGTCTATTTTTTTTACAAGAATGTCCCAAATCTCCCAATTTTTACAAAGAAATTGTAGACATGATAAATATTGACCCCTTACAACTCCTTACAATCAAATTCAATAGGGATAATGCTAACATTAACACAACTGTCTTTTTTATTTTTATCCACAGAAAATGCATGAGGCCTATTCGAAAGAGGACATCACTGTTTTTTAAGGACTGAAAGGGAACTGACAAGATGTTAATAGGACTTTTAAACATTTTAATATAGGTAAAATAATACAGACTATGAATTGTATTTTAGTCACCATTTCAGGGACATGAAATATATGTAGCCATTTAAACAATTTTGTCCCCTCATTTGTACAAGTCTGAAATATCAAAATCTATCTCAGGCATGCTATCTCAACAATAGCATATCTGTTTTTTCTTTAGTTTAAAATGGTGCTGGAGGACAAGTCAGAATCCTATGGTGGAGTTTGCCGTTCAACTGTCTGATTGGTCATATATATATATAATATCTCTGTAATTACTGGGTCTATCCACATGAAACAACAACTGGTACAAAGTTGAGTGTCTTTTCTATCAGTATAAATACACAAAAGTGATTTTTTTTTTCACAGCTTCAGAAAGTGGTGGGTTATTTAACACTAAAGGCATGATTGTTGTCAGTTGAAAGGACATTAAACTATGAGATTAATCTAGCAAGTTTGTGAAGCCAATCCCTAACACGTAATGATATGGTTCAACATGTGTGGATTGCAAGCTTAGACATTTCTTTCAAAAAATAGTGATGCCCCCACAGAGTTTTATAAACCCCCCAGCCCTCCATCTGAAAATATGACATCCAATTCTAATGTGAACTCAACCTATTCATGATTTTTAATGGCAGATGGGATCCAGGACTAATCTCTTTTAGGTTTTATAATGATAAAATTAAATACAATGTAAGTGGTGCACAAATACTTGTTTGTGCCTCTATATCACAGTTACATCAGCACATTTACTTAAACAGGCCGCAGACGTAGACAAACGCTTTACGCATTAGGTTAGATTCAGTACAAACTGTGAAATATAAAGTATAATGCAAGATCAAATTTGTATTAACATTAGATTTTTACTTTATAATAACGTTACATACCATTAAATGATTGAAATGTGCAGATATTTTGTATAATATTTGGATTTTAAAATAAATAGGTTTTGTTTGTTTCTGAAATGTTTTTATTGATGGAAACTATTTTTGCACCTTACACAGAGGAGAAAGTCAGTTGTTTTAAAGGTCCTATATTACACAAAATTGACTCTTGTGAGCTTTAAGCGTGTTATAATGCTGTTACCTCCTCAAAAACAGACCAGGAGTCGTGTTTTGTTTCATTCACAGATGTTTAATTAGCCCTATATTATTAGTCTTTCTACATCTGCAAAGCTCAAAATGCTCTGTTCCACTTTGTGATTCCATGACGTAGTACTTTTCTAGTTAACAGCTAACTTTTACATTTTGTTTAGTAGAGATTGGCAATTCCAGAGCTGACATTGTCCAAATGATTCAAGTGAAGGTGTTTGGAGTTTAAACACACAGTGGAGCACTTCCTGTATTACCACATGACATCATAAGGTGGAACATTGTTTTCAACTGAGAGAGAAACACAGTCTAAATATGCAGGATTTGTGTTACACTAACACAACTCCAGGTATGTTGGTGATGTTGGACATTATAACATACACCAGAAAATAATGTAATATGGGCCCTTTAAGATCAGTCCACTTATTCTTCTCATCTCATCATGGGACCTGAAAATTTAAACCTCAAAAATCTGCAAAAAAAAAAGTGCTACAGTTTGTTTTTACAATGTTATAACCTCATTTCTAACAGCACTGATCATCTCCATACACTCTTTAGTTTTGAGTTTTTGCTGTTCTTACAATTGTAGATTTTAATTTATAACTTTGTTTTCACCAAAGACACGACCACACTGTTATAAGTAATACTGACGTAAGGAAAATTACAGTGCGCATCGAGTTTACTTTAAATTTTAATTCCTATCAACATTTGTAGCAGTCTTCTGTTCTGAGAAATGTGAGTGTTGTTTTTAACCTGCTTTTAAACTTGTAATCCAGTGTGAAAGATGTGAGTGTTTTGTACTAATGACTTTGTAACTCAAGTAATGAGCAATAAAAGGTTCTTAAAAGATGTCTGTGTAATCCCTCATTCAGGTCTGATCCAGTTGTCAGATTTAAACTTCTTTTGCCATGTTCTTAAAAGATGTGAAAATGTATTTGTACTAAGGAGGGATCCTCTGGTGATGGTGGCTCAGGTGGTGAAGCAGATGCAACGTAATTGTAAGGTTGGTGGTTTAAACCTAGCTCTGACATGTGAATAATGACGATGTGTCCTTGGGCAAGACACCTCATCATTCTTGCTTCTGGGGTAGTGAATGATTGACTGGGAACGCAGATTTCGAGCCAGGTTTCCATCATTTAAAACATGTAAATACACCAACAGAAATAAAAAAATACCTTGAGTGTACATAAATAAAATTAACACAGAGAGAGCATTTAGGAAAACAACAATACTTTATTATAGATTTACATGAAGACCTGAATTCACCTTTACATGTTTGGAATTTGACAGAGCCTCAAAAACCTGCAGATTCAATACATTCTCGTGACCCACCACCCCCTTTTTACACAGTGAGATAAACCCATTCAAAAATCCATTATTACATTTAGTGTTTTACCAGAGATTTTCCAGTGACGTTAATTTTATAAGAGTTGCAGTTTTGCTTTTCCAGTGATTAAAAACACATTCACAATTTCCAGTTAAAATTGTTTACTAAACGTCTAAATTTCAGTAGTTTTAAGTAGTTCAGTTTTTTAAAAAAGTAGTAGTTTTTGTGGGAAGAATATTTGGTTTGGTGCTGTGAGGTCAGCAGTAGTAGTGCACAATGCATAAACGTTTTTCAAAATAAAAGTGGAGACAAAAATATAACCTAAGAATAACTCTGTAAAGTGCTCAAATTTCCTGAAAATTTAAAGAAGACACACATGCAGCACGTTTGATATAGTGGAGGTACAGTGTAATATAGATTTTAGAGGAGATATTAAGAAGTACTAATTTACAATAGGAATATGTCAACACATGAGTAGGAGTGTGTAAAATGGTTTCCTCTATTAAAACAACAAATGTCAAAATAAAATGATCCTATAATTCCTTAAATATCAGTACATAAAATTCTCTAAAAAATCCCCCAAAAAGTTGGACTAAAAATCATTGAGTTTTGCTACCATCTATAATTACATTGGCCGACCCACCCCCCGTTGTATTCTCACATCTCACCACTAGATGCTATCTATGTTACTGCTGTCTGATAGTGTGCCAGATTTGGTCTGACAGAAGAAGACCAAAGCGCAGAGGTAAGCCTGAACAAAGGCCAGGTAAGGGGAGGCGGGGGGCAAGTTTCACATCTGCCATGTACTGGTGAAAAAAGCAAACAGATGGTAGCTTTAAATTGTAACATATCGCCAATGTAAAATAAAATTATTCCTCAATATGACTACACAGTGACAGAGGAACATGTCTCAGAGTGCCTTTTATGGTATATTAATATTTTTGCATGTGTTCAATTTTTAATAGTTTTTACATCTATTAAAAATCATTGTATTTCCCCAATTGAGTCTTTCATAATAAATCTCTTGTTTTTGTATTGCAGCGAGTTGCTGTGTCAATGTCCCAACCATTTCCTATAGACATATAATTAAATACATAACTCTTGTAAGTCGTTGGTACCTCGTTATCAAACTGATCAGAGCAATGTCCAACTTCTCACACCCTTCACCTGCTGCTAATCAAAACTATTACTACACTACGTTACAATCATAGGTGAGATGCATACCATAGATTTTCTCATGCCTTATTGAAAATGAAAAAAAAAAAAAGTCCTGAGGTTTGTTACAGCTTATGGGGCAGTGGTACATAAAATTTATACCTTTTGTGGACTGATTTGGGGACATAAGTTTTTTCAAATGAACTAAAGGATGCAGTATCATGTATCAAACAGTAGGGGGCATACTATCCAAATGTTCAGTTAAAGTGTGAGACCAAATAGGGAGAATATTTGAGATAAGTTGTCTTGAATGTTTGAATAGGTTAAGTAGGTGGATAAAATTAATTAAATGTTAACAATTTCAAAAAGGCACAACAAAGGTTAACCAGCTTTGTTGCCAATGACGATAATGAAATCATCTGAATCAAAAGAACTCCTAAGAACCTAAGAAATGTTGCTGTTATGAATTCAGTTAAAGTTATATTAGTTTTATGGCTATAGTAGTTACCCTACAGCCTGTATGGAATATTTCATCTCCCAACACTTATTTTTTGGAAAGTTTATAAGAAAAATGAAGTAGAGAACTTGCAGGACTAGTCTACTCATTGTTTAACTGCTAAGAAATGTTGATGTTATGAATCCAGCTCATATTTAATCAATCAGGGCATAAACTGCATATTAAAAATGATATTAAGTTGTGTTCATTTGACAAGAAAGATATAGTTAGTTAGATTAGTAAAACTGTTTTTGTGGCGTGATTCTAATCTTTCAAAACCTCATTTACAGACTATACTTCCTCCTCTGTCCCCAATGCTTTCCATATATGAATGTGATCATTTTAATATTTCACAACAGTGGCGATTCATTTGCCCTTTTAAGGATTTCTTCATAGCCCCTCTGTGGTAAACGCATGGCACAAAGTAAAGTACACTACACCCATAATATTTATATATCCACAACAATATCAAAATAAGTTAAAAACATCCCAACGAAACTAACTACCATTACGGAGACAAAATTCTGTGTAGAACAATACAGTGACTGAAGACTATAGGGGGGTATTTCAGGAAGTAGGCTCTAAGAACGCTTAATACAAAAATTCTATATCAAATTTTTATATTTAATTTGAAAATTGTGGAATACTCCAGGTGTATGGAGTCAAAAATAAGCATTGGTACATTTTACAGTTCAGTTCATGCCTGTCTGAATATTGTCATAGGGATAATTACAGATATATTGATCAATTTTTGTCCCATTCAAACTGTTTTTTTTTTTTAAAGAAACTAGTCCAAAGAGATAATTGCCTTTGTACCAGATTATGCAACCAAAATCTACTTATTCAAAATTTTGTGTTCAAGATCTTTGCCGTTTTTCACTTTTTTCACAATCTCTAGAAACTACTGTGTATAAGTGTAGCAGTTTATTTTCCTGTGACATTTTAAAACAGTCAGCCATTTTAATAATCCTTATGCTATTATCGTTAATTGCAATTATTTCCAATTTTCAATATCCTATGCCTACCCCTAACTGTGAGATATATCAGGAATTTCTGAGCAAATTAAGCATATTTCCCTGAACTAGATGGTCTCTGGTTCAGTTCTGGTGGTGAATGGCAATACAACGCTATGTAAAAATTGCAGTAAATGTCTTGGATGCTTAAAAAGACTGAAATAACTGGCTTAGATCGATGCTTTGTGAATTTTAAGGTGTCTTTAAACCTGTATGCATTATAGTAAAAAGTTTTAAGGTCAGGATAAGTTAAGATACTCCAGATTCAAACAAAACTTCAACTTGACATAGCCTTACTTCTTGAAATACCCCATTATTAGGTTAATCACATATCCTGCTATTGATTGCATACAAGTACAAAAAGTCCAAGGTACATTTTCAGTAGTGTAAAAACAGAAGATTCGGTTCAGGTTTTGGGCAGGAGTAGCTGAGGACAAAAAGGTGCTTGTTTGGCTGGGTAAGCGAGGTAGGGTTCATCGGAAACCATCGAAAGTGGCAGGAGTGGTTTAAATAAAAATTTAAATATTTTACAGTTTTTAGCACCAGTCGAAAGTTAAGACACAGTTTTCCCCCCCATCAGTAATTTTCAAGTTGTTGCTCACATCCTGTTTGTAGTGTTATAGGGTGCATTCATGTGGCATTATAATAGTCTAAAATTCAATACAATTGAGCAGGTCAGATTTCTATGTTGGAATTTGCGTTTTAAAAAGGCAAAAAATTAATCTGTTAAAAGGTGTTTAGGCAACACTTAAGTTTAGAGACTGCATCACTTCATCATTAACTAAGTGGTAAATTGTGTGCTAGTTAGGCCTGGCCATGTTACAAGTCTGATCTGTGGCATGGTGACCCATTAAAAATTCATGTTTTTAAAAGGTCATTCTGGTAGCACTTTAGTTTAGGGACCACATCACTTAATCACTAACTGTGATGAAACAATATGAAAGATGAAACAATATATTTTGGGACTCAATATTTATCTTGTGTACCATTTCTTTGCAATAGTGGGCAGGCTCTTGCCATTTTTATGAGCTCTAGAGGGTGAAATAAATAACTTCTATGGCTGATTATTTACTTCTTGCAGCTCTGATCTTATAATGATAACTAATTTTAAATTTACTGGGATTATTTTGTTTTGTGATAGTGGCATAAAGTAGTTTCAATATTATCATTTATCTCCATACTTCTCTGTAACAATATATGGTATTTACATTTTTTTGTTATCATGACAGGTCTAGTCCTAGTGGTTAATCTGGTATTGGGTAGTGTTTAAAAAGCACTTATTAGTGTATAGTAAGTAATGTGCACTAACACCCGTGTGTAAAAAAAAGTATTCATATTTTTTCATATCTAGACAAAATGTGTCTTGCTCCAGTACAGATATTTTGTATAAGCAGCTCTTGAGGTAAGTCCGCTGTGTACTGTCTGCATCCAATTATAAAATGTTTTATTGTCTGACAATCAGGAAGTGTGCATTTGCATGCTAGTTGTTGTTAGCATCACCGTGACAGCAAAAGTCCATTCTGAAAGAGAACCTAATATATTGACTATGGGTGTGTTAACACTTGTACTATAACTACATCAAAATTGAGACTAAACTGTTAAGCCTGAACTGTTAAAACTGGACTAGACCAGGACTAAATCAGAACTAGAACGGGACCAGACCAAATCTACATTAGGATTTTGGTCTAGAACTGGTCTCAAACCAGGTCCAGAAAAGGAGAAGTATAATCGCGCCCTCAGATGAATCATTTTCCTATGTAAAACTAATAGGGAGTTGTGTCCAAACTTTGACTGGTTCTGCATGTGCCACAGTCTCTCACGTCCTTCTTTGACTTTGTGCAATCTCTGTCAGTTCCTTATAAAAGAGTCCATTGCTTTAGTCGTTCCAGTGCATTTGCGATGCTTGGCAGACACATTGGGTACCTCGGGTTTAGACCTTGATGTCTTCCTGGACGCTGAGCTGGGAGAGGGTCTTTTTGATGCGCAGAGCAGTAAGCCGAGCTGCTCCATTTGAATACCAACACTCACGCATGATTTTACCCATAACCCGCAAGGCCTGGAATAAAAAATAATAATTTAACAACAGGAGTTAGAAGAGGCAGAAAACAGAGGTGTAAGTAGTTAGAACTGCAACTGGCCGATTAATAGTTCATTTTGCTATTTATATATTGATGCTCAGGCCTTTTAATGAGAATACTTTGTCATAAAAATCTTCTGTCATATGTTTAGGATTCTGTGTAGACTAGATAACAGTATCATAAATTATTTTAATGTCAAAGACAGTGATAATATTGCATCAAAATGTAAAAAACAAAAAAACAAAAAAAAACTATAAACAATATATGTTTTCATCATTAATACACTTGTACTAGTACATATTCTCCACCTAGAGGACTTCAGTCACCACAATTTAAACATTAATTTGGATAAAAAAGATTTTTATCATTTAGTTGACTGGAATAATCTTTGATTAGTTGATCTCTAAAATATTGGTTAGTAGCAGGAACTTACAGCTCTAGTATTCAATTCAATGAGGAAGTCTAAACAAACCATGAGGAAGTAGATTTAAAGAGTTTTCTAAATCTTGGTACATTTATGGAAGTAGTTTTTAATGTTTTATACGGATGTGTATACTTCTTTGTTTTGTTTGTTTTTCTGCTTGTACTGCATTTTAACCAGGGCGCAGATGAAAAAGAGAGCCCAAGTGATCTCACTGAGTTTCACTGTATAAATAAAGCAAAAAAACCTCAAACCTCATAACTCTGCCACCAGTTGGGGATGTTGGGTCGGAGTTTCTGGTCACACACGACTTTCCTCATTTCCTCGATGGAGGGGTCAGAGGGCACCAGGTCGAAGTACGGCAGCTGGTAGTCCTCCAAGATCCCTGAGGACAAAAGTAGAGATTTGAATAATGTAACAAGTAACGTTTCCACTAGAAAAGTTGCATAGTGTATTGTCAACTCTATATTCTATTTGATTAACTCAAGAAAGCCCTACCTCCAGTGTTGCAGCGGCGTGCGATCTCCCAGTAGACCAGCCCCAGAGCGTAAATATCTGCACATTTAAACGAGTCAAAGTGACGCATGTTTATAGTCTCGTCCAGGACCTCAGGAGCCATGTACCTGTCCGGAAACACATCAGGAAATTAACTTTAAAAAGGGGCTGTACCAGATTTTTTTTTCGAGAAATATTGTTTAATTTGTTTTGCCCCAGTAAAGCTATATTGTAACAGCAGCTCTTATGGTCAAAATTATACCAAAGTGTACTATCTGCATCCAATTATTATTGTTATTATTGCGTTTTTTTTATTATTAGCGAACCAAGAAGTGCATTGTCCGCATGTTAGTTGTTGTTTGCATTATTGTGACAGCTAAAGAAACTTGTGAAAAGCACTTATAAACTTATTAGAGTGTAAAATTAAGATGCCTGAAATACATTTACAAAGTGAGGAAAAACTTTGGACCACTGCAAACACTTTAAAACGAAATTCCTCTGTTTTTCACCTTTTTTTTCAGACTGCTGTGTGCTATCTACATCTAATTATAAAGCTTTTTATTTTCCGTGAACAAGGAAGTGCATTGTCAGCATGCTAGCTGCTGTTAGCATTATTGTGACAGCAAAATAAACGTGTGAAAAGAGCTTATAAACGCATCACAGTGAATAAACAGTTTAAAATGATTTTTTTTAGACTACTGCATACTGTCTGTATCTAATTATTGTCCATGAACCACGAAGTGCTAGTTTTTGTTAGCATGAATGAATGAATGTTTATTTAAAAAGGGACAGAACAGAGAGCATTGCCACATTTTAAAACAGTAACCGATGCCATGTCCATAAGCCATCTAACCAAAGGCTAATTTGCAGGCCTGGTCCCTCACATAAAAACAGACAAAAATATTGACAGACATGCAACACATTATTACAACATTAAAAAATACACAATTAAATTACTTCAGTGTTCACAAGCTTGATTTAGTTTTAGCAACTGCTTCACTTTGCAGGTGAACTGGCTCAGATCTGTGAGTGTTTTCAGTTCGGCAGGTAAAGTGTTCCAGATCTGTGGCCCCTTAACAGCAAATGCACTTTGACCAAAGGTGGTCTTGCATTGAGCTGGTCTACAGTCACCATTTGCAGCGCCTCTTGTGGTCACACCGCGGGGGTTACACCTCTGAATCATATTACTTAATATTTCTGGAGCAAGTTTACCATGAAAAGAGCTTATTAATGCATTAATGCAAACGGTGAGTAATTAAGATGCTCTGGATACTTTAAAAAAGTGAGGAAAAAGTTTGGACCGCTGCAATTAACTACTGTACAGACTGCAGTACCTCTTGGTGCCCACTCGTTGGTTGGGGGCGATGTCGATAGTGTCGGAGGCAGAGTCGTGTCTCACGGCGAGCCCCAGGTCGGCGATAGCGCAGGTGCAGTTCTTCTTTACCAGGATGTTCTTTGACTTCAGGTCTCTGTGAGCGATGCCGGGCTTTCCTACAACACAAACAGTGAGAATACAATATCATATCATTATTCTTCACACTTCTGTAGTTGGGGTAGATTGAAAGAAGCAAGACTCCACCAACTACTACCATCACTCACAACATTCAAATGTCTTGCCCAAGGACACAGTGGCAGTATGTAGTATGGATCACATACTACATACAACTGCAGACACTATACCATGGTATTTTGAGGACTATAAGTTTTCTGTAAGTTGTACCGTTTTTGTTTTGTTTTTTTAATACATTTCATATTTAATTTCCCCGTATTTATTTCCCCTTCATATATAAGACCATAATGGTGATATTTTTTTATTTGGAAGCAGGAGTGAAACTCCAGTTTGGTCTATGGTGGGACAATAAATCGATGGAATTTAGAACTATCCTCTGAAGGGAGCTGTAACGATACCTAATCATAAATTCAATAAGTATGTTATTTTGATGAGGCTATTAATATACTACTATTTGCCAGCTGGAGCTCACGTGGACGTGCTTAAGTTTCACTGTTGTTTTCTCCTTATGGTGATCACCAGTAGTAACAAAGACAGTGCTGCTGAGCACATGCTTTTGTTTTAATAACTAAGATTTCACTCTGCGGTTTCCTGAGTGAAGGAGGATGATTATGGTGCTTTATGTGGACTTATTTGGCTGTATCTTTACACACACATGCTCCACATGGATATACTACACCACATTTACTTGGGAATTTTACTTTTACCAGGACCGAGGAGGAGTTTTTTTTGGCAGAGTTTGGTTCATATTTTCCTTTTCTGCACGGATGCTGCAGACTGTGACTGAATGTGGATGTTATTAAGCACAACACTTTGACTGTGAGACACTGTAAAAGTCCTGCACTGGACGGTTTTTCTTTAGCTCTTCTGTAACTGGTAAGACAGTACACTGCGCTTTTGGCACTTGGCACAGATATTAAAACCCAATGTCTACAACGTGAGTGGTGCCATTTCTTGGTGCAGGGTTCAGTTGTGACTTGTGTTGTGACCTGCACTGCTGTTCATTCAGTTGGCAGCATTTGATGTTTTATCTCAGAACACCCTGGTCACACTGACTGTCCAGCATCTTATGAGTTCAGATATTGTACCTAGCAAGCATAAACTCATAATTTCCCACCAAATTGGAACAATATTGTAAACGTTTAGTTTATCAAGTCTAGTTTAAGGTCACGAAAACTACTTCCTGTGTTCCGGCTCAGCCTTCTACGCTAATGGGAAGTCTTACCCGACAGAACTATTTAAGAAACAATTGAAAAGTAAAATATAATGTTTTGGGTTCCGTAGTGTAGCTGATTAACTGTTAATATCTTACGTAAACATACCAGACAGTTTGTTGTCTATGTGTTACGTTAGTGTGCTGTACTGTTATTCAGCCTGTTGTTCTCCATTTTATTGTTATTATTTTATCTTTAAAGGGAAGTTATAATAAATACAATAATAAATTTCCCCCAAAAATGTGACTTAAAGTCCAGTGGGACTTATATATGTTTTTTCCTCATTATTACACATTTTTTTTGCTGATGCGACTTATATTTCACTACATTATCAAAAGGGCAGCGAGAAATATGATTACTCACAGAACAGTTACAGGATTTTAAAAATAATTTGTTATCATTAAAGCAAGTAAAAAAAAAATGTAGTCTTTCTGTTAAGGGTCCTGGGAAAGTAAAGAGGTACTACTATAGGCACGACATTTAATTCAAAATCTATTTGTAATTTCAGGAGAGTTCCCAATAGGTGTGCGTTTAAGGCGGGGTACTTCCTGGACAGTGGTCAGTTAGTCACACCACAGGACTGACCGCTAGACCAGTTCCCCTTTCAGGGAACAACTGAATTGAGTTTTACTATTTACTATAATATTGACTAACACACAATATTACAAGACAATAAATATATTGCAACAGCACAAAGTTCTTCAAATGACAGTAATTTACTGCTGTTTTGAAAATATCTAAATGTAAGTTTTTGTGATTTGACTACTAAGGAATGTTCATAATTGTTTTAAATTTGCTTAACCAGTTGTGTCAAAAGTAGTGTTGTCAATTTCAAACTTGATTTTGATACCAAGTAAGACTCCACACTCAATATAGATCCCAATACAACAATGTAGCTTTTTTAGTATCGATATCTCTTCAAATGATTACCTAGTTTAGATACTAGTTCTAGTATCGATTAGTATCTAATTTTTGATATTTTTAACAACCATAGTGAAAAGTACACTACCAGTCAAAAAATTTGGACCCACCCTCTCATTCAATGTTTTATTTTTTTATGTTTACTACTTTGAAAATATTTGTGATACATACAGAAGACATCACATATATGAAGAAACATATATGGAATTATGCAGTAAAGAAACTCAACTAAATATTTTGTATATTTTATATTCAAATCTTCAAAATTTTGCCCCTTTGCTTTGTTGACAGCGCTGCAAACCCTTGGCCTTCTCTCAGTGAACTTAAACGTGTCTTAAAGAGTAGTCAGACATGTCATCACTGATAAACCTGACCTGCATTTGCCTTTGTATTTTGTCAAGTCACAAAGTGAACTCTGTGTGTGTTTTTGCCTTTTATAAAAGCCCTTCTAGGGACAGACATCGCAAATTAGCCATGGCTATAAATGTTGAAGTATGTTACATGTCTAATGTACATACTTGTCCCTATCAAAGAAACAAACAAACAAATAACAATGATTGTCACGATTAAGTTTCCTGGAATGGTTTTCACTTCAGAGCTGTGCCGCAAATCCAAAAAGTGTAAACCAGGGTTCAAAGCAAAGGGTGTTTTATTTATTTATTAATTATTTTTTTTAATCTAGAACAAGTTTGGAGTTATTCAAGTATATTTTTTCTTACTACATGCCATATGTATATTCATAGTTATGATACCTTTAGTGAAAATCTACAACGTAAATGATCATGGAAATAAAACATAAAAATAAACGGTGGGTTCAAGCTTTTGACTGGTGTATGACACATTTTTGTGACAAATTTATTGCTATACGCATATCATGACTAAATATTGCATCTTTGTCTCATATCGTGCAGCCAAAACCAATACTATAAATGAATCCAACACTTGTATCTTTACAGTTAATTACAGTTATGTTAAAATCTCCTCACGTTGGAGAAATAAAGCAGCTCAGGACATGATTGCTCTTCTGTTGAGATGAGAAATGAGTCAACAACATGTGAGATGAAGATTCATGAGTTATGTAACGTCAAAGGGGACATCTTGTTACAGTCAGAAGAGGAAAGTAGAAGTTGTTCTCTGATGATTTTGAAGTTGCATCTGACATTTTAAAAGGAGTGATTTATAACAAAGGGGCAAAGCAATGGATAACAGGCTACTTTTGAGTTTTGATTGACTTTTGGACTTTTAGATTTCAACTATTCAGATTTACAGCAAGGGCTGCAAGGTTAATCACAAATGAACCAGAATCAAAAACACAATTTGAATGGTGGTAGTTAGCAAAGTCCCAAAGTCTGTAGGTATTTTAAAGTCCTCTGCAAGCAAATATATGCCCTGGTAAATCCACTGGGTCTTACAATGTATAAGTTGTAATTTAATAACCTTGTAGTTAAACAACTAAAAAATGCATGGGACTCCTGTATTACTTAGACACTTTATAAATATGATGAAAATATGGTAAATGGTCACATTTTTATAAATAGCACTTTTCCACCTTCAAAGCACTCAAAGTACTTTACATTAAGGAACCTCACCCATTCACACACACACACACACACACACACACACACACACACACACACACACACACACACACACACACACACACACACACACACACGTTTACTTGGGGATAAATCAATAATGCCAGCTGTGGTTTTAAAGGTGGGGGTGCAGTGTTGACTCCAAATTTTAACAGATGGACCAACAATATCCTTGCCAATGGATATGAAACTGTTTTCTGCATAAATAATAGTGCAGACATTTTATAAAATCTTGGGGGACCTATTTTGGACTAAGTTGTGTTTCTTGCTATTCAGTGTGTGTGCTTCATTATGTGTATGTCAAATCACACTCCCAAATGGGAGGCAAGAGTCAGTTTACATTGTATATCTAAAAAGTAAATTCACAAATATTGAACCTGGTCATTTCTATTATTGACAAAACTCTAGAACTCACTGTATTACAAAGAAAATCTGCATTTTAACAATATTGTTTTAGCTGTCCCCATCTATTGTGGAATTTTGCCTACCCTGCACAGTCTTAGCAATGATACTTGCAGTTCATCGTTGACATTTCTTTGTGGTTAGCTAAGACGTCATCCAAATGCTACAAAATTTGTCCCTCTAACATTATCAGTTTCCTTAGTCACTCGTCTCACAGTAGTTGTATGCTATGCACTTCTCATTTTATCTCAGCCAGCTTGTCTCCAGGATGTCCTTCTTAGCTCCTATTTAAACTCTTTGTGTGGAAGCATAGTAAGACTTGAATGGACACTAATGTGCAGTGTTGAGTATATTCAGCTCCCCAGATCCCAGACTAATGGTAAATAAACTTTAAAAAAAAAAAAAAAAAAAAAAAGTAAACCAAACAAAAATAAAATAAACTGCCTCAGAATCTCCTGCCTCTCTTTACAAATCTGAGAATCATTAGGACAACACTTATTTTCCCTAACACCATCTGTGCTAAACATTACAGGCCTATAGAATGTTGTGATGTCATCTGAAACTCAGCAATAGGTAAGGTTATTCCTTTGGCCCAGATATGGTAATGTCAAAGCTATGCATGTTATGCTAAAAGTTGCAAAATGAAATAAAACTTCAATTATAAGACAAACTAAAACAATAAGATTTTTTAATAGATGATTAGTCAAGATCATTGGGATTACAGTTGTCCCTCATTTATCGCAGAGGTTAGGCAATAGGTGAAATCAGCGAAGTAGTCAGATTTATTTTTTTGAATTATTATATATGTTTTAAGGCTGTAAAACTCCTCACCACACACTATCTACACTTTTCTCAGACAGGCATTAGCATTTTCTCACATTTCTCTCTTGTTTAAACACTCTCAAAGTTCAAACCTTCGTAGGCGCCTTTGTCGGTGCAGAACGTTTCATCGACATTGTGGGTTTTGCGTGTTATAATGAGGGACAACTGTAAACGTTGCTGCTCTAGTCACATCACTCAAAAACAAATGGCAAGGTGGGTAAAATGTCTTGCTTAAGCACACAATGGCAATTGAACCTCCACCCTTACCTTGCGTTCCCAGTATCTCCATGTGCAGGTGTGCGAGGCCGCTGGCAGCAGACAAGGCCAGTTTTATCATGCCTTCAGTGGTGACGGAGTATCGGTTCAGGTAATCGAACAGAGAGCCGTGTTCATGGTAATCAGACACGAGCCAAAGCTGAGTCCATGTGCCGTTATCTGAGACGAGAGACGAGCAGGAATTATACTGAGGTTAAGTTATAGAACAATTAAATAAACAACAAGACAGGCCAAGTACATTCTATATACAAAAAGAGGTGGGTGAGTTTCTTAGAGCTTATGTGACAATTAAGATTACATTGTGATTCACTTAGGGTTTGGTCCTTGGTTGAGCCCAGTTTAGTCTTGATCTAGTCCATGTTTAGTTCTGGGCTTGTCTCATTTTAGTTTGAATTTTAGACATACGGAAGGCAAAATATATGGAATTATGTAGCAAATAAAAACCTACATGCTTTTTTAAATTTTATAGTCACATCATCAAAGTAGCCACTGTTTGCCTTGTCGACAGAGCTGGTTTGAGCCCAGTTTAGTCCTGATCTAGGCCATGTTTAGTTCTGGGTTTATCCAAATTTAGCTTTTGATAGGGTGTGTTTGCAAAGAGTGAATACACCCTTGGTAATTTTACATTGGCCCAATAGTGAAACCAAAATCCCTACATTTAAGTAGATTACATAGTTTTTAAGTGCAGAAAGGTTATGTGCTTCTCTTGAGAATTCACACTTTAAACAGAATATAATGTTTGCCTTGTATAGTACGATTAAACATAAAATTGGAAAACAAAACAAGTAAATTATGAGTACAAAATGGGACGGTGATTTTCTTAAATCATATATAACAATTGATTGGACAACAATTACTTAAGGTATGTTTGCTTTTATCCTGGTTTGGTCTTGGTTTGAGCCCAGCTTTGTCCTGATGTAGACTTGGTACAGTCCTGTTCAAGTTTTGGTTTAGTCCTGGTCTAGTCCAATCTCTAAAGTGGAAGACTGTCAGAGGTGCGACTTTTTCCATAAATGCAACTAAACCGTACTTTCTTTGGGGTGATACTTCCCATTAAGTGGAAAACCTGTTCCTTTCAATGGAGAATTCGGGAAACGTTTCGGTGCTAAAATTTGGTTGGCTTGTGTCAGACATTCAATGGTTATGTGCAACAAGTCAACACTGCACCGATTCTTTAGAAAGCTTTAAAATGGCTCTGTAGTCCCTATAGAACTTATTTGCTGTCAAGATTCGCAGCTTCATACCAAATAATACAAGCCAAATGGCGATGGCGGTGCCCACGGCAACGTCTGGAGTGAGGTGAATAAAGATTTCTTCATTCTATCTTCTAATTGCCCTCCCCCGTTCACTCATCATACGTTTCTCTATCAACACCATGTACTGGGTTTTACCTTTATTGTCAGCCGCTATAAATCCCAATATGTTCTCATGTCGGAGCATTATGGTCTGGTAGATCTCGGCCTCTCTGAACCAGGACCGCTCCTCTCTGGATGAAAAGATTTTGACTGCAACATCTCCTCCTCTCCAGCGGCCGCGCCACACTTCTCCAAAACGCCCTTTTCCAATGATCTCCTGCAGCACGATGGTCCGGGCCACAGTCCGCTGCACAAACAGAGGCAGGCCTGACGGGGGCAGAGCAGAGACAAGTCAACCGGAGCTCAGCCACCAAATATTTTTATACAAGTTTACATTACACTAAAGTTTGGACACTTTTTCATTTGTCTTTATATTCATGATCACTAGATTGTAGATTCTCATCAGAGCTATGAATTAACATGGAATGTAGTAAACAAAAAAAACCCTCAAAATAACTCAAATAGCCATTAGCCACCCTTTGCATCGATCACTGCTTTGCACAATTTGCATTTCTTGACCCCGATTTGGCACACCTGTGAAGTGGAAACCATTTCAGGAGACTTCAGCATGAAGATCATTGAGAGAAGGCCAAAAGTATGTGACACTGTTGACAAAGCAAAGGCTGGCTACTTTGAATTGAATCTGATTTTTTTTTCTTTTTTATTGGCCGAGTTATTATACTTTTTTTGCTGCATAATTCCTTATATCTAGCGTCATATATTTGATATCTTCTCTATGTATATAAAATGTAGAAAGTAATACACCTAAAGAAAAAGGCCATAATTAACAAGTATCTGTTGGTTTGGTTTAGTTTTCCATTGTGGATAATGGTAATAGTGGTTTTAAAGGCAGTCATCTGGACTAAGTTGAGGTTTACACCAATTTCTTATGTTCTTTTTTTACATGATGTTGTCATTATCCATCAACCCACCAAAGAGAAACTACCATGCTTGTTGTTGTTTGTAACTTCTTTTCATTTTGATTCTAAAAAAATATATCTGACATTTAAATTAATGCCTTAAACAACAAAATTGTTAAGCAATTTCTAGAACTTTGTGTTTTTCAAAGTTAAAGGCCAAATCGAAAAAGGTTGTATGTGGACAATAAAATTAAACTATTTTCACATTTATTTCCTGTATGTACCAACCTGAGCCTGAGCCGGAGGTGGACAGGTCGTAAATGAGGTCCTGGAGGGTGCGGTCTTTGGGCAGATACAGGTGCTCACAAGAGGGGTCCTCCACCTCCAGCCTCTGTCTATGGTGATAGGCACGGTGCTGGTACTGGTACAGACACAGGCCCAACAGCAGCAGCACACAGAATAGGAACAGAGGTCCCGCAACCACGGCTACCAGCTCCACCAGACCCCACCTGCCCCCGGGGCCATACCCACCACCCAGAGCAGGGGCAGTGGTTCCTATGTAGAGACATGCAAGTTCTGCATTAGTCAAATTTTCTCATCTAGAGCTGAAAACAGAAGATACTTTTTGTTTCATGTAAACTCACTCATTATATACATATATATATATATACACACGAGGGTCATTCAATAAATAAGGTGAATTTTTCGGTATAAGGACTTTTAATACAGTTAGAAGCTTACTTTTTTTTTTTTTTTTACTTGTTTTTCACATGGATTTAGTTTCTTTTGCAGATAAAAAAAAACTTTGAGAGTTTTGGCAATTAACAAAGATGGCCAACCAAGAAGCATGCTCCAGGATTGAACAGCGGTCAGTTATCAAGTTTTTGGTTGCTGAAGATGCAAACCCGTTGAAATTCATAAAAGAATGTCAACTGTGTATGGTTCGATCACCTCAGGAGACCTCACTTCTGTAGGCCTCCCAGGCCTGCCTTTATCCTCAACACTGCTTCGTTCTTCTTTAAACAATTTAGCCCACTTGTAGACATTTTTTTGGCTGAAACATGTGGCACCATACACAGTTGACATTCTCCTGTGAATTTCAACAAGTTTACACCCTTCAGCAACCAAAAACTTGATAACTGACCACTGTTCAATCCTGGAGCATGCTTCTTGGTTGGCCATCTTTGTAAATTGCCAAAACTCTCAAAGTTGTTTTTTTTTTTTTATCTGCAAAAGAAATTAAATCCATGTGAAAAACAAGTAAAAAAAAAAAAAAAGTAAGCTTCTAACTGTATTAAAAGTCCTTACACCTTATTTATTGAATGACCCTCATACATACATACATATATATATATATATATATATATATATATATATATATATATATACACAAATAAAGAAAATCGACTACTTGAAGAAAACAGAGGCAATTAAAGATGTATTGTGCAACATTTCTAGTAGACAGGTTGCTACTTGTCTCTGTGGCGATGCATTACCTGGAATGTTCCACAGAATATGCTTGCAATGCCATTCTTACTTTGAGCAACCTCTCTAAACACATCTGACCTATAACTTGGCCTGACAGCAGCACTTGCTTGTCTCCAGGGAGATGTTGAATGCCATACTGTGAAACATTCCAGGCAAAGCAAAACATCAGGTAGCGGATGCCCTATCAGAAAAGTTACATAGTGCACCTTTAAAAAAAGATTTACTCCAAAATTGCTCAGACTATGGTGTCATAACTTCTGTTTATACATTTTTTTACATTAAAAATTATGTTCAAGCAGCAAAATGATTATAAATCAAAATAAGAGCAAAAAACAAAACAGTATTTATCCAGTAAAATTGCACCATATTAGCCCCTCCCTCCTCACCAGTGGGCACTTTAAGGTCGATGCTGTTGCAGTAGTCTGTGTAGCAGCAGTGGATGTGCATGAGGCCCTCTGCGCTCAGGCAGAAGAAGGGCTGACCGGCCGGTACCAGTTTGTCCCGAGTGATGCATGTCCGAATGCGCTGCTCCTCGCCCCCGATGATCGACGACGAGGCCATACATGCCCCATCCGTCTCACAGCGGGACCCCTTTGCCAGGCACTGGGCTGTGGAGCAGTTACACCAGAGGGCTGGAGAGGAAAGGGAGGATAAGACAAGAGACTGGTTAACCTGAAGTTTGTGAAGGGAAAGTAAAAGGGTGCCAGTTAACTAAACAAATTCTTGGTCTAAACTGGATTGTATATTTTAAAAGCTACAATATACAACTTTTTGTTCAAAAAATAGATGATCTTGGTTGTGTTTACTGCACTGAAAAAGTAAGAAAAAATGTGTCCTTACTCTGACTGATCTCGCATATCCACAAACGTGACTCTTATTTGGCCTGGAGAAGGGCCTCCTCCTGTTTGTTTGAAATTTTGTCTTGGCTATAATACACCCAGTATGGCATGAAACATAGCCATTCTCCCTGGAGAATGTTCCAAAGTATTTTTTTTTACTTTTAATTTCGACAGAATCATCCAGGTGAAGTGCCACCTCCAACAAGTTACATACTTTTAATGAAGGGATGGCATGATAATTGCTTCTATAGTGTATGAAGTGTTTCTATGACTATCTGTCTCAAAAATGCACAATAGACCTATTCATACAGAAAAGTACTGATAAATGGTGCATGTGCTTGTATTACATCTATAAATATGTGAAAAAATCCCAGATCAGTCACTCTCAGGTCTGCTTAAAACCCACAGTATGCCATCTCCTTTTTGCTTCTTTTTGATCCTAACAAATCCTTATAATCTTATAAAAATCCTTATAAGATAGAACTAAGACAACTATAAATGCCTATAAGCATACAGCTCTAGTGAGTCAGTGTTATCGTGTGAGGTTTCAGTGGTCAAACTAATTTGTTTACTGTGCATTTGATAATTTATGTAGCCGATTTTCATTTATATTATTTAAAATAACAATAATGTTTGTGTTTGTCTGAACACAACAAATACAATCTCTCTTTCTATTGTTTTGTTGAGTGCTTCTTGAACATAAGTCGGTTATGACTCAAAGAACAATAGGACAGAAGAAAGATTGGCCAAAACACAGAGGAAGCGTTAAAGTGGGAGGTGTGTGGTGGCTGAAGCTTTACCAAATGATTACCAACTGATTAAATAACCGTCTGCAGCTCAAAAGACAATAAGAACCTTTATCATTACAATCTCTACTCGGACTGAGGGAAATATGCGTTTTGGCAAATTGTGAAAAATCCCTTCAAGGTTTTCTAGCAACATTTATGTGGCTCTGACTCATTCAGATCAACACCTACCTCATACAAGCTGTTATTCAGTGAGATGAAACAATGCAGTCGCAAACATAAAACAAGACCTGACCTTGGAAAAATGAGAATGTCTCCGTTTGTGATGTAGTAAATATTCCCCAAACTGGGTCATTCACTGCAGAATCTAACATGTGCAGTATTGTATTATTACACAATCAAAGAATGGTAAGTTTTGAGGAAATCTGCAACAAAAAATTAGTTGTAAAGAAGCCTGTTCACCAACAATTGGAATTCGGGAAAAATATATGATGATGAATCGTTTCCTAAAAAATTTTGACTCAATGCGTGAAATGATTTGATTATGTTTATCTGACAGGAATGAAAAGTCATTCAGTAGGTTAAGTTTTTGTGAGCTTTTTGTGACGAACTTTTTTTTTGAGTGCACTTATGGCTCTATTTTTCATGGGTAGAATAGAATACACAGAAAAACAAACAAAACAAATACGTATACAAGTCCATATAAAACATTAAAAGGTGTGCGAGTAAAAGTTCGTTACCACATAATGAAATTGCGTTTGTAAAGAAATGGGACCAAGCTAAACCACTTGAAAAGCTAATAAACAGTACAACATAGAAGTAGGCTTTCAGTTTTGATCATTTACATTTTGTATTTTAGACATATGAATGAATATTTAACACTAGTTGGGGAAAAATACAGTTTTAGATATGCTGTAACAGGTTTAGTTATAAATGATTAATGAAGGGGAGATAGTTAATATTATAAAGTTGCTTCCTAGTTATGTAATCCTAGAGAAATGTGTTATTATTTTATGCTAACACTGTAGGCAACATTTTATAAGCTGTAGTAACACGCTTTAAAACGCTATTTCTGCTCCCTGACGTTTATGATAAGCAATTGTAATCGATATTTAAGTCTGGCAAACAAATGACAGAGACGACCTTGTTTTACATAGAAGGATCAATTTATCTGTGGCTAAATGCTAAGCTAACACGCTAAGCTAACATGCTAACCGTCAGACTCGCGATGATGACAGCGCGGCGGTTAAGAAAAATAAATTACTCACCGTGGCAGGCTTTAAACTGGACTGCCTGCAAAATCAACAACGCCACATAAATCCCAAGGTTAGCCATGGTCGAGGAGGACCCGGAGCATCGCATAAATAAAGGTGAAGTTAGCTCAAGTAAGAGGTGGCCATTGATGTAATGACAAACACAGAGGCGACTGTCAGAAAATGGGAAGACACGCCAGCCCCAGCCGCTAGGAAGCAGCAAATCACTGCTCTTTAGCTAAGTCTGGAGATGTATCAGTTATACAATTATGTTAAAACAATTAAACAAAAACATATTTTTGCAGCCATCTAAATATAGTTTGATTAAGTGAATGCGTGAAGTTAACACGTGGTAAGTTTGCATGCACTTCATAAAGTTAGCTAGCATGGGGAGAGGCAAGGAGGCAAATATGAGAACTTAAATATTTAACGACAAAATGTAGTTGTTTGGTATTTGATCTAACCTACTAATTTACAACTACAATCATCTTATAATCAAGTCATTAATTATCTAATACATATTTATTTACAAGTTATTTACAGTCAGAAATCACATTGGAATATATGGCAACAGGCTTATTGTGTACTAGCATACATATATACATACATACACACATACACACATACATAGATGCATACATACATACATATACATACATACATACATGCATACATACACATAGAGAGTATAATATGATGGCAATCTCAAAAATGTACTGTAGATTAGGGTGACCATCTTTTCAAAATTCAAAACTGGGACACATCCAGGTTGGAATGGTTGGCATGGTTGGTATGAATAAAAAGTGAAAAGTACACATAAAATTGTCCATTCTCGTCTCAATTGTGTCAGTATATAATCTGAGGGACTTTTGTCGGTACATTTTTTGCCTTATGGTCATTTTCAAGCATGGATTTCTGTATATAATATAAACAAATTCCAATATATTCTCCTCTTTAGTGTTGGGAGGGATCAGAAAATAGCGACAGCTGGGGCATTTCTTGTATAAAATTGGGATAAATCTGTGGTTTTGGGTAAATCTACTGGGACATGGGACACACTGGGATTGTCCCGGGTTAATAGGGAGATCTGGTCATCCTACTGTAGATAAACCTACAACTATTTGCTTAGTCACTGATTTCATTCATCTATTTATGGTTACACACTACAGTGAGGTAGATATTGTACATTCCTTTAGTAAACATTGACAGTAAATTGTCTCTGTTCCCAAGGTCATGAGGGCCAAAACAAAACTAGGCCGTCAAAGTTGGTTCATAAATAGAACGAATGCATCACCTTAACATGCATGACTAATATTTTGCTAGTTCCTTATTTTCTAGGTGGCTCAAATCTTTTTATAAACATGTATAGATTATTTTAGTGTTCAACAAGTTTAAACATTTAAATACAATCCAAACTAATATAAATGGCCTGCATGTTTGTGTGTTATAGTACGATCAAAACGGCTCTGTTTAGCTGTGCATACAACTGAAAGGTTTTTATTCTACACTCTTCTCTTTTAATGTTACTTTTATGGTGATTATTTATGTTTTGATTTGTTTGTATTGCGATTTTAATGTATTATTCTGTAAAGCACTTTGAATTACTTTGTGTATAAATTGTGCTATACAAATAAACTTGCCTTGCCACTATGCTCAAGGGGTTTGCTTACAATACACACAGACTGTATAGACTGCATAGACTGGGTGAATTAATATTTTAATGTAAAGCATCTATGAGTGTTAAAAAAAGCATGTTGTTGTTATTATTATTATTATTATTATTATTATTATTATTATTTGGTTGATAATATGCTGAATGCTCCCCACTCTTCACCCACATTTCATGCTGCTTACTGTCTTACTGTACTTCTCTATTATAAGGCGCACTGTGTAACTTTTCTGCTGGATTGCTATCTGCTTGTTTCCATGGATATGTTATTACATTGCTTCACAATAAGGCATTACATTTATCTAATGTTAATTTAATTTTGGGTGTTTGTCTTTTTGGAGATAGATAAGTCTAATACCATACTGTGGAACATTTGAGGCAAATCACAAATAAACCTTATAATCAAGGGCAGCAGTAAAAGTTAGACTATATCGACTTATCGTTCAATACATGCTAGATGAAACAATAGTTTTTGGGGGTCAATATTTATCATGGCTACTTTCTTTGTAGTAGAAGTAGGGTTGAATAAATAACTTTTACGACTCATTATAGATACAAACTAACTACTTAAATGTTCTGCTATTTTTTAAACAATTTTGGGATAACTGCTTTACGGGTTATTGTGTCAGTGGTATAATTTAGTTTCAATATTATCATTTATCATCTATATTTTCTTCAGAAAATTCACATCTCAAAGTGTGTTATTGTAAGTGGCCCAATTACAACTGTTGACCCTTATTTCTTGGCCTTTTTACTCTCTTTTTGTTTGGATTTCTCCTTTTTGTGCTTGTTGTCCTCCCCTCTCTTCTTTTTCTCCTCCTTTTTCTTCTCCTCTCTTTCCTCTTTATACTTCCACTTTGGCGGCTCCAGATAACTCTTATCTTTTTTCTTCTTTTTCTTCTTTTTAGGTGTGTTATCCGCAGGTCTGCTCACGCTAATATTCGGAATACAACCTGATGGAAACACGCTATTTCTCCTAGCCATACTGCGAGGAATAAAAGTAGATGTGACTTTATCAGAGGCCATAGACAGCATACTACCTCTCCTATCTCCATTTGCACAACATTTAGTACTGATAGACTCTGCAGATTGAATTGAAGGTACCATGTGTGATATTGAACCATTTGAGTGGCATACAGTTGCAATTTCTAAGTCTTTTTCTGGATATTTTTTCACCAGATCTGACACAGCATGTCGCTTTTTCCCAATTTCAGGAGGACTAGTTGGGCAAAGGGGTCGACATCCAGTTGTAACCAGTGGACTGTGAATACTTGTTGTGATCCTAACCATATGGTCCATTACTCCATTGTCTTCTGGGTCACGAGGGAATCGAAATCCAAATGTATTTTTAAAACTTTGGGTGAGTTTTTGTGTTGCACTCTTCTCAGCCATCGCTTTAGCTACTTTCTCCTTTAAATCAGGCCATTCCGGGATGAAGCTGGGACAGAACTGTTCAGCTTTTGGTCGCAGGGTGAGGCGCCTGAACCGGTGCAGTGTCTCGTAGCGGCCTGTTTTGAGGGCCCACTCCTGAGCACATTTTCCTTTATTTGAGTCTGTGGCGTGAAAATCTGCACCTAGGAAAACAAAACGGTAAGGCTTAGTTATTAAACTCTGTCTCTTTTTCATGTATTTGAGCAAAGTATGAGCTATGTACTGTCAGCATCTAATTGCAACGCGTTTTGTTATTCTAATAGTCAGGAAGTGCGTGCTTAGCATGTTAGTTGCCGTTGTTACAGTGACAGCAGGTCCGTCAACGGGGGCCCTGGGCAAGAAGCCTCACTTGGGTCCCCTTCTAACATAAATTAAGAGGGTACAATACTGGCCCCGTAAAACCCAATTTTTTTCTTGATGATGACTGTGTAAAATAAATTTGCCCCACTCCCACAATGGCGACATATTAAGATACTAAATAGTGTAGAATAATAACAAGAATGTATAGTTAGTGTTTTTAGTCTGCTTGTTGATTTAAATAGCTCAGCAACCCTTTAATCTACAACTAGCTCCCGGGTCAAGTACGTCTCAGATTATAGTTGTGTGTTAAGTTGAGATAATGTCCGCTGAGAGTGAGAGAGAGAGGAGAGATGCAAATAAGAGCTAACTGGGCTATAATTGTATGAGTATTGACTAATGAGCTTAAGTCAGAAGTCAAGTAGGAAAAAAGGAACGGCTTATATCATACTGCAGTGGAACATTTCACAGCCACAGCACCACCAAGAGAATCTTTGCCTTCACAGGTACCATCAAATCTTAACCAGGTTTAAAATAGTTTTCCTTACTTTTTTACTTGTAAGCAGCCATATTTGTTTTGAGACGAAGAGACTATACATTTCCCTGATTGGTTAAATCACCTGTCAGTCACTCCCACCTGAACTCTGAACTGAGATCGAGCCAGTGACCAGATTTACATCTTCATAAAATATTGAGGAAGTATATTCTGGATCCCAGGCAACTTAAAATGTAAAAACACTATTGCTACAGTGATTGTAAATAAGGACTAATGTTCATTAAAAGCAGGCCAGTCAGCAGAAATTTGGGGGCCCGGGGCAAGAAGCCTCACAGGGGCTCCCCTCTAATATAAAATAATGAAGAGAGGGTCCAATTCTGGGCTCCTAACACCCTGGGGCCTGAGACGACAGACCCCTTTTCCCCCTGTCGATTCCCCTGTCCAAAAGGACCAAAACAGAGATATAATTGGGTTTAGTATTGTAGACTAGGAATCCACATACCATCCATGTACCTGGCTAAGTTTGATATGAGATTTCAAGTTCATGTGATTTGAACCAGCACTCAGAGTCTAGTGTTGAAGTGGAGTAGTTGTCACAACTGCAGGATTTTTTTTGTTGAAATTAGTTAGCATTTCATAACAGCTATGTAAAATTTATGATATTTTCACCACTACCTCTCTTGGCATTTATATTTTAGTAGTGTTGGCTGCACATTCATTTCTTATTCGTTTCAGGGGAAGATAAGATAATTAGTTATTATTTTAATAGAATAAAATTAGGAAAAAGTTTAACCACAACAACAACACTCAGTACCCAAGAACTAAAACCTTTGATCTTTAAAGGTGCACTGTGTAATTTGTCAGGTTGCCACTTGCTTTTTGCCAAGTTACAGGCCAGATCTGTGAAATGGTGACCTGTGATTGGTTTGTTAAGTTGTATATTTGCATTTAGACACGGTATAATTTGGAGATTAACCTAATAAATATTTCCCATTGTATTAACAGTTGGCTTGTTCAAACATGACTCACCGGCCATGACCAGTGCTGCTACGATATCGTCTCTCCCAGTGATCGTAGCTTTGATGAGCGCCGTGAACCCGCGGATGTCTTTAATCTCAATGTCCAATCCTGGGAAGTAGTTCAGGAGGTACATCACAGTGTTCGTATGACCTGGGTATGAGGAGACAAACTATGTAGTTAGGCTATGTTTTCAAGACAAGGTAGATAATACTTTCCCATTTTTTATGCAATGCAGGTTTTGTTTGATAATCTGTAAGAAGTAACAATTGACAACAAGGTTTTGAGCAAAAATGTCATGTCTCAAGTGTATGGGAGAGCTTTTCTCATGGAAGGCACACCACCTGTTTAAGACATTTGTGCTATGCCTGGTATGTTCCACAGTATGTCATTAGACTTATTTATCTCCAAGGAAATAAGCAGTAAATTGTATAAAAAAAATAAATAAAAATATGCACTGTCAAAGGCCAGAATCAGAATTAGATGTATTGCTATTGTCAATGTAAAAGACACTACATGTAATAAGAAGTGATGTGGCCAGTCCACATCAAAGCCTGATATCTTCAGATCTCAGAAGCTAAGCGAGGTCTGGGTAGTACTTGGATGAGTGACCACTGCAGATACCAGGTGCCACAGTGGGGCGCCAGTAGCAAAAACTGTTCTTGTGTCCTAAGGCAAGACACTTAACCCACATTACCTAGTATGAATGTGGTGTGTGTCTGAGTGTTGGTAGTGGTCGGTAGATTGGCAGCCTTTCTTCCACCAGTCTACCCCAGGGCAGCTGTGGCTACAATAGCAGCTTAGCACTACTGAGTGTGGAGTGAATAAAGAGTGAAACTGTAAAGCCACTTTGAGTATCTAGAAAAGTAAAATGTACTAATAGGCAAGATAAGTAAAATAATGTATTAAGAATAAAATATATTGGATATAGATACAAAATCTATAGTATGGACAGAATAAGGATAAGCCCATAGTGACTCACCTGCCTGAGATGCGATCATAAGAGCTGTGTTTCCTTCTTTATCCTGGAGGTTCACATTTAAAAAGGGGCAGCCATGAAGTCCATGTACAATGTCTATGTAGCCTTTATAGCACGCCACCATCAAACTGCTCTGTGAAGGGAGAAACAACATGTTAACTTACAAATACAGGAGTTTTGGAAAATATTATTACATTAATACAAACATACCACACTCTTTTGTTAATTTTTAAAACGATGCATGTGGAAATCATTGAAAGAGGGGAATGCAAATGATTTTAAAATAAACCTGTTCTGAGGTGTATCAAAGGCAGACTCTAAGTGTACATGAAACACAATCTGGCTCAAAAAATGTCATATTATTATAAGCATATCACCCACCATTAATTAAAGGCACACTATGTAACTTTTAACTTTTCTGCTAGTAGGCCTTTCACCTGCTTTTTCCATAGAGATCTTATTGTTTTGCCTGGAATGTTCCACTGTATGGCATTAAACTTACAATATCTATCACTATGGAAACAAGCAGGTGACTCCACTAGGACAAGTTGTAAATCACACCTATGGAAAAAACGCACCCTCTCAGTAAGAATGCATGTTTTTTAACACAATGAGACACCTGGGATTGATCAGATGCAAACAGTTTATTAAATGTCATATGTGGAACATTCCAGGTAAAGCAATAATATTGTTATAGGGACCTTTAAAATAAATGTATGTTTCACTTGCAGATCTATAACTCTTCCTCACCCATCCGTTGACGTCGACCTCCATCACCTCCTCCTGGGTTACCCCTCTCTCCAGGACCCTCCTCAGGGACATGGGCTCATTCCTGGCACAGGCCTGGTACAGACGCGACACAGGACCCCCAGTCGCCCTCTGGGATAGGGGCCGATCGGGAAGCACCGAGTCGTCCGAGAGGATACTGTCCGAATCCGAGTCACCTTTTAGGGACAACTCCTCGTCTTCACCTGGGCCCGAGCCAAGGTTTGGATCTTCCTCTGCTCTCGCCATTTTAAAGATAAGATTTGACTTAAAGCTTATGCTACGTCTACATTTCAATGGATAAGTATATTAAGATGGCTGACCAAAAATGCAGGAAATTTCTAAAACTGTAAGATTTGTCTATGAAATGCAGGCATCTCTTAAAATGTCCAAAATGGCTTAAAAACATCAAAATAACATCAAAATCAAAACGAGATTGAATAAACTATATCCAGGTTCTAAATGTTAATAGTCATATCTACATTTCTCTCAAATATAAAAAAAAAAAGTTGGCAAAAACAGAAAAAAACTTAATGAGCGAATGAGAATATTTGAAAAAAACATGCAATTTTAAGAAAGGTAAGAAGTGAGTATATCCAGTGTCTGAATTTCAATGGTTTTATCTACCGTCTCTATAAACAACTTTCAAAAGATTGGCATAAACTAATAAACTGCAATATCAGTTTAGCAAACTGCAATATCAGAGGGGCAAACATGCGTTTTTTAGTAGGGAAAGAACTGAGTATCTTGGCTATCAAACCTATCTAAAAAAGATGGGTAAAAACCGATATCCAAAACCCATGTAAATATGAAAAAAATCAATAATACTTCTAGTTATTTCTTCCTTTTAGGCTGTCAAAAATGAGCTGAAGACTGTCACAAGTCTTGTCTTTAGGATTAAGAGCAATCACCTGTGCGTAGTGAGATGGGAGGGGCTTCTGGAGCTTTGTTGACTTAAATGGATCAGGATCTGAAAGCCCCTCTGAACACACAGGAAGTCTAAAAGAGGAACAGCACCCCCTCAGAATAAACCAGTCACATGCCCACCATGTCAATGCCATGTTTTGACTCACTGTTTAAGTCTGGCACTGGATCAAATTAAAGAAGTTATATATCTGATGCTCTGTATCAAAGTCATATGTTTTCCATGGTTTAAAATAAGTCTGAATTACAGTTTGTTTTATACTTTTTTGTTAAAAGGTCCTATATTTTGCAAAATTAACTCTTGTGAGCTTTAAGCTATGTTATAATGTTGTTACCTCCTCAAAAACATACCTGAGGTTCTGTTTTGTTTCATTCACATATGTTTAAGTAACCCTTTGTTATTCATTTATATGCATGTCCAAAGATGAAAATGCTCCATTTCAGTTTTCAAGTTAACAGCTACCTTTTATCTTTTGGTCAGCAGAGATGGGCAATTCCAGGTCTGAAATGATCCAAATGATTGTAATGAAGGTGCATGGAGTTATTGGTTAAGGGTGTCACCTGCTTTTTTCACAGACTACTTGGTGCGTTACTTTGTCACATTACAACTTTTTATGCTCTTTAATGTAAAATTCCAAAAACAACAACATCTCCAAGGAGCATAGTTGATTTTGAACCCAGAAAATGTTATTGTCACGAGAAATAATATAAAGGTCAAGGTAAATTCAGAAATATTTAACCTGAAGTTGCCATGGACACTGCCATCGACATTTGGGTTGTATTATTTTGCATGGGGCTGTTGATCTTGACAGCAAATAAGTTCTATAGGGACTACAGAGTTTACCTTCTTTATGTCATATTTTAGTGGCAAAACCTTTCTCAAATCCTTCATTGAAATGACTGGGATTCTCGTTTAACTGGAAGCCATCACAGAGAAAGTGCAGTTTAATAGCATTTAGAGGCAAACGTGGACGGGGTGGAATAAAGTCAATATTGCAAAAAAAATTCTGGATATCAAAATTTTAACTGCCCCCCATCTGTCTATATTAAATATTATTGGCCTATAGCATGTTGTGATGTTATCTGAATCCCAGCAATAGCTTCGCCACAGGCTTAGAGATGTAATTGTTTCACCTAAAATATTCCACAGTAAGGCATTAAACTTTTAAATTACAGGAGTTGAATTCTGAGATACAAGTGTTAATGTCATATTGTGGAAACATGTAGGTCGCTTTCTGGAAGGGACTCAACTTGGGAAAAGAACAAAAATTCAAATTTGAATTAACCATGACACATTTGGTTCCAAAATGTGACTAGCACTGATTTGCATTTTTCCCACAAACCCAAAAGTGCACACTGCCATTGTTTCCTGATGGGATAGACGGCATTTGGAGAAGCAGGTGGCACAGACTGGCAACCATGAGTCCTTTTTACTGACTTCTCACCCAGAAAGTTTCCCATACAGTATAAGAGCCACTGCTTGTTGGATCCACACGTGCACATGTCGTTAGGTTTAGTGAAGAGATTATCTAAAGACTAAAGACATTTTCAGCTTTCACTACCCAGCAGCAACTAACTGTTTACCTTTTAAAGGGCCCATATTACTCTATTTTCTGATCTATGTTGTAATGTTGTTTCCTCATCATAAACATACCCGGAGTTGTGTTTTGTTTTATTCACAAAATCCTGCATATTTAGGTTTGGTTATTCTCTCAAACTGAAAACACTCTGTTCCACCTTGTGATGTCATGTGACAATCTCTGCTAAGCAAAAGGTAAAAGGAGCTGTTAACTTGAAAACTACCACTTCATGACATCAAAAGGTGGAACAGAGCATTTTGAGCTTTGGAGATGTTACAAACTAATAATAAAGGGTTATTCAAACATGTGTAAATCAAACAAAACACAACTCTATATATGTTTTTGAATTTTTTAAGTAATATAGGACCATTGTCATTAGTTTATCTGTCCAGTATAAAATGATAATGTATCAGATAAAATGTGTGCAAAGCAGAGCAGCACAGAATAAAAAAATTACTAAAACTGAAAAGGTACTATATAACTTATTAGGTGGAGGTTCCATCACCTGCTGGTCTCTAAGGAGATGGTTCTTCTTTGCCTGAAATGTTCCACAATATGGCATTAAATTAATTTATCTCCAGCAGGTGACACCAACAGACCAAGTTACAGGTCAGATCTGTGCAGAGGCAGTGCATGTTTTTCATTGTATATGTTGAGCAATGACAGCACCCTAAACGAATAATGCACAATGGATACATTTAATGCCATACTAACGGACATTCTAGGCAAACAGACAAGCAAGTGGTTGACCCTCCACTAGAAAAGTAACATAGTGCACCTTTAAACTATTTTATTTCTAAATCTCACTAAATACAGCCTAATACCAGTGTACAAAGTGTCAAAAATCCAGGTGTATTTTTATAAAATTTTGCCTGTAAGCTGATCATAGAAAAGAAAACATATTTACTCACTAATAACAGACATAAACCAAGCCATTTAATCCTACCCTATGTTTCGCCACGTGAAGCTGAAAGTCATGGCTCTGTAGTTCTCTTGTTGACCACCAGAGGGAGATGTTGGATCTTTAGATTTTAAGCGACTGTTTTCTTCGGTTCAACCATAGACTGTATTTGTAAATGGATCTTAAGTTCCAGTATGTTTTTTTCAAATAAATAACTAATGAGAACTAGAGCTGGAATGTTACATTGCTGTCTTAAAGCTATCTATCTCCACAGAGACAAGCAGGCAGTGTGACCAAGTCAAGATACAGGTCTATGGAAAGGCGACCCCACTTACCATATCAATGCAGGTTTTTCAAGATATTTTTTAGCAAGACTTGTAACTGAATAAATGCAAGATAGATAAGATTAATGCCAGAGTGTGTAACGTTCCAGGCACAGCTGTATTTCTCCGTGAGACAAGCAGGTGAAGAGAAGTGTAAATAAACTTTATCTGGTAAAATGTACAGTGTTGGAACATAACAAAATAGAAGTAGTAAAGTATTGTACTTAAGTAAATTTTAAAATGGATATTTTTTACTTCACAACATTTCAGAGCAGGTATCTGTACTTTCTACTTCACTACATGTACATGTCTACAAGTGGACTGAAGTATTTTTTATTATTGTGTGAGACCTGCTGAAAAGGCCGACGGGTTTATTTTTAACATGTTCATAGTCGGAGTAAACAAAAATATCCAAGTAAAACAGTTAAGTCACTTCAGTTGTTTCTGTTTAAGAAAATTCAGCACAAATCTTTATCAAAATCACTACATGTTAAGCTTTATAAAACCTCAAAATCTGTGTGAAATACTTTTACTTTTTATTGTTGAAATATATATTTTTAACAAATACTTTTACATTGAGTTACAGTCTTTGGAGTTACAACTCCAAATCTAAGATAAAGTTAATTACATGTCTAATACAGCTTAATAACTGGTTAGTTATTATGAGTCGTCACAACTAAACATCTTTGTCTTTTTTCCCCACAGTATGAGTAATGGTTCCAGCTGAAATTCCCCTGCGGGACAGTGTGGATGAGGCTGGACCTGTCTGGACACAGTTACCCCCTCCCCTCCTCTATTACCCCTCTCTCCCCCCCCTGTGTTACCTCCCTCTCCCCTTCTGTCCTCCTTTACCCCTCTCTCTGCACCGAAATGCCCCCACGATCCAAACCAGGACAACTGAACAGATTTCAGAAAAAGTACAGAAGGTATCAGTTACAGTTAATTTTACTTGTCATAGATAATTTCTTTTGCTGTAATATATTTATTCTCATTTCAAGATAGGTTTGACACATTAAGTTAGCTTTTTAATTGGTGCATTCCTCTTCTTTCAGTCGTTTAATTTAGCTTAAAAGACACAGAGAAAAACAAAATAATTTAAAAGAATATAAAGTCCATTAGTGATATGAACTGAAGTCATTTTAAGTGTATTATAAGTAAAATTCTGGATAATTTATAAATACTTGAATTATTAATATATTCTTTTTATTATTTTATTATTATAGTTATCAATAGAGTTTACTATTTGTACAATTTTTATGCAACTTTTTTTGTTGCTATGTAAAAATAATCATATCATTATAATGAACTTACTCTTTGCTTAACTTCTCATTTCACAGTCAAGATAAAATGAATATGGTGAATCAGGATAAAACATGAACTCAAGTCACTGCAACTCATTTTTTGCAGTGTATCATCTTTCATAAATTTAATATCTCATGTTGAATGGACACATTTAAGTAGATTATCAATAAAGGTTACTATGGCGAGTCAGCTCAATTCAGTTCAGTTCAAGTTTATTTATACAGCACATTTAAAACAACTTCAAATGACCAAAGTGCTTCACATAAAAGTCAACCAAAAAAAAACACCCCTCAAATATACAAATAACATGAAACATCAAGAGTCAAGCAAAGGACATTGTAAACTGAAGTGAACACATTTTAATAACAACAACAATAATAATAGATTTTATTTATAGCACACTTTATACACACAAATCTGAAAGTTTTACGCACACAAACAAAGCAAAACATAAGAGAACATTCTAAAAAGTGAACATCAATGTAAAAGGCAATATGTTTTTTTAGTATTTTTTGCAGTGTATCATCTGTCTGCAGTCAAACCAGGACCCCTCAGACACTGCCCACCGGAGCTCACTTTGTTCTGGTTTCGTAGGTGGTAATAGACTCTCCTTTTATCTTTGAGAGTCGATTGATTGATCGGGGGAGAGCATTCCTTCAGTTCGAAACAGGAATGTGGGTGACCACATCGGACTGGACTTACAGAGTTTAAAGTGTAGGTAGAAGGAGGTGGTGTTTTGTGGAGATGAAAAGTCTGGGCAAAGTACAGGGAAGAACAGAGCAGTTTATGGGATTTATGACGGAAAAAGTGAGAAGTTTGGGATCATCGGGAGCACAGGAGGTATGTGAACGAAATGCATTTTTATTTATTTACTGCTAAAAAGTATGTGTACATTAGTTAATTTGATTGAGTAAGTATACTAATTTGAGTAGTTTTAACTCATTTTAATTAAGTTCTTGTGTCTAGATCTTGGTTTAAATGTGTGTCTGGCTGGTTTCACAATTGTCTTTTCTTCTAATGGACTAACTGATGCTGTATAAACTGCTAATGGGAAAAAAGTGGACCAGTTTTTTTTTAGCTTATATTGTGTACATTTGGTTTTGCCTGGTTAGTAATCAGTAACATAAAGCAATGTGAGCATTATATAATTTGTTGTAAATGTAGAATTATATCGCCGTAATTAACTTATTTTAATATTTAATATTAGATTTTTTTTTTTTTCAAGTTTTTTTTCAATTTCAAATGGTAGAGGTGGTTTTGAGGGTTTTCATTATAAGCAATTAGGTTTCAGTCCTGATTTTCCACATTATACGTTTTCCACTATTTACATTTGTCTACAATGTCATTTGAGTTACAGGTAATATTAAAGGTCCTATATTATGCAAAAGTGAATTCAAAAACATACCTGGAGTTGTGTTTTGTTTAATTCACACATGTTTGAGTAACGCTTTATTATTAGTCTATCTACATCTCCAAAACTTAGAATGCTTTGGTCCACCTTGTGATGTTATGAAGCAGTAGTTTTGAAGTTAACAGCTATCTTTTATCTTTAGTTCAGTAGTGATTGGCAAATCTTGGGCTGAAATTAATCAAATGATTCTAGTGAAGATACATAGAGTTTAAAAACACAGTGGAGCACTTCCTGTATTACCACATGACATCACAGTGTGGAACAGAGTGTTTTCTGTTTGAGAGAAGAAGTCAGTCTAAATATGCAGGTTTGTGTGTTAAACATGTGTGAATGAAACAAAACACAACTCCAGGTCTGTTTTTGATGAGGAAACATTATAACATAGATTATGACTAAGAAGCAATATAGAGCATTTTAGTGGTCACAAATTCTTGAGTCTCTTCTCCGGACAAATTCCTCAGATAAGATAAAAAGGAGGTAGGAGCAAAAATAGCCACAGAACTAAATGTTTACTCACCTACTTACCTGAGATGTTCCTATTAAATAAACTAATTGCCAATTGTTTTGCTTTGTAAAAAACATTTGTTCAAGTCTAAAAACATACCTTAATGCTAGCAGCTATTGTTTTTAGCTTGGTTTACACTGCTCCCCTCCTCAGTGTGCTAGCAGGTTGATTATTGCGCCCTTTGCTGGTGTCTTTGTAGAGCTTTTATACTCTATATATTTACTTGAGCATCTTCAGTAAAATTGTACTAGTAGTTTTCAGCCACCATACACAACACTACCAGTCAAAAGTTTGGACACACCCTCTCATTAACTTTTTTCCTTTTATTTTTACTACTGTCTACATTTTATATACACAGAGAAGACATCAAATATATGAAGTAAGTTATATGGAATTATGTAGCAATGGAAAAAAGGTAAATTCCTTTTTTTTCCTTTTTTTTTTTTTTTTTTACTACAAAACAATAAAACATTGTATGAGAGGGTGTGTCCAAACTTTTGACTGTTAATGTATTTTACAGTGTAGCAGTACTCTTGGCTTAAGTAAAAGTTTTGGCTACTCTTTTCATTTTGGCTAAATCTAGTGGCAAACGCTTTATGTTTACAATCAGTTAGCAATACTTTTCTACTCTTGCTTTAATCATTTCTTGAACCATTGCTCTACTAGGGTTATCAAAAATCAGATACTAATCAATACTAAAACTAGTATCGAGCCACAAGTCAGGACAGAAATGAACCTTTCCTGAATAGCTTTAGAATGATCTTGAGTTGCATCAAAACAACTCCATCCTCAACCTACCTTTTTTCATTACATTACATTTGTTATACAGCACTAAATATCTTTGAAAATTATCTCAATACTTTTAATTGTCTGAATACTGCCTTATATATGAACCTGTCTACACCGCTCACATTAAAACTACACTCAACTTCTCCATGACCTAGTTTTGTGCCCTAACCCCCATTTGGGAACCATTCTTCTCTTTCTGTTTTGGAGATTAGAACCCCTTACCTGTCTGTATTTTGATGTGAAGTTTAAAGGTCAAAGTTCACAGGTTGTTGCAAATTTTAAACCCCCTCAAGCTGCCTCTGCTCCTGCTGCTGCTGTGATGGATCTGGAGATAACCGGCCAGCTTGAACATGTAAACATTATGCAATTCACTTTCTTTGCTTTTCTAACCTACTTTTTGTATTTTTGTTTTAAGGTCTCTGATTTTACAGATAAGTTGCTGTCTGATGAGCAGGATATGAGTATGGAACTAAAGTTTCGGAGAAAGTCCATCACGACCATTTGGAGAAGCAACACATTTGGTATTTATGATGCCACTAAATGTAATGAGATGTAATGAGAGGGGACACTTGAGGCGCTAACTAGTCTAAACCTGGTTTAGTCCTAGTTTACCTAGTGTTTTTTGTGTCGGAATAGATCAAAGTTAGTCCTGGCATAGTCCTGTTTAGATCGTACCTAGCCTTTGTTTAGCACCAGTTCATTCTGGGTTTATTTCCTCCGTAGCTTTGGAGCAGAGGTGGTTTAGTCCTGGTTTAACACCGGCTCATGGTTTGCAGCAATTTACTTATCCATTGGTTTCAGATTGATGAAAAAGTAGGACTGTTGCCGTATCAATTAACAATTTAGAACAAAATATATCAACAAGCTGAAATCCTTGACTAGTTAAGACCTGGTCTAGTTTGGCATCAACAAGACTCATCATAACTGCAAATAGGTTCAGTCCTGATCTTGTACTACTTTATTACTTAATGTGGTTTATATCTGCTTTAATCTTAATTTTGTTGTAGTTTTAATCTGATTTATAGCACATTTATATTTATGTATTTGATTGCATTAAAAAAAGCCTAGTTCTGGTTTAGATCTGTTTCAGTCCTGGTCTGGTTCTTGGTTTTGGGTTTTGATCTTGACTGTTCTGTGTTTTGGTTTAGTCCTGGTTCAGTCTAGACGTGTGTTATCCTTTGTGTTATCTTGGGTCAAACCTGTTGTTGTCCTTCTTGATCTGGCCTTGGTTTAGTCCTGATTTAGGCTGTGTTCACGCTTGTCCAGGTTCAGGGTCCTGGTCAGTCAAGTTTACTCTTGATGTAGACCTGGTTACATCTTGGTTAAAGTGCAGGTTTGGCTACTAATTTTATTAAAACATAGTTAGCATCATTATATTTAAGATTTAACTCAGAGTCTTGCCCAGTTTTTTCTATTTTTTTTCTTTGATTAATTTATTTTACTTTCAAGTTGGTCATGGCAGGGATTCGATAACTATTACCTAGCAAGCATAATGTTAACAAGAGACAAAACCTGTCTAATTGCTCAATAGTTATGATTAAACTGATAAAAATAAATTAACATCTTTATTTTGTTAAATGAAGGTTTAAACTCCCAGAAAAAAATCCTTTCTTCCGCGAAAATGTTCCCAGCATTTTTAATGGGATTTTCCGAGTTGATGGTATAGATAGAGGTATTCCATTTAGGACTGTATTCCTGTATTTTCAATTTTTCTTTTCATAAACTGCCCCTTGACAGATTAAAGCCATGACAAATATCCCAAACCAAGTAATAATTAGAAAAACATGTAAACCTGTCAAATGCACTTTAGTCCTGGTTAAATTCATGTCCGGTTCTTGTATAGAATGCTTTAGATTCTTGCTAGAAGTAAACAGTTTTAATAATCCTACATTGTGGGTTGAGATGCTTGGATTTCCACTGGGATCATCATTTCTGTGTTTTAAAAGATTAACGCTTGATATTTTAAATACTGTAATCTGTCCCACTGGATTGAAATAGCATTTCTTCCAGGAAGAATATCACTGAGTACTTAGGTTACTAAAGTTTTTTTTGTTGTTTTTTTTTATAGTTGTGGGTGAGTTGTATACTTTCATTTATACTACTTTCATTTTATCTATAATTTTAATATTTGGTGCACTTACTAAAAGGCATCAAATTTCTTATGTGATAGAGCAGGTGGGAGTTTGATCTGTGCTCTATTCAGCACAGTCTGTGGTCTGTCCTTGATCAAAACACCATCCACTTAACCTTAGCATTAATGTGGTGTTGGAGTTAAAGAACACATATTGTGCTTGTGTGTGCTATATATTTATAATCTGTGACACCCGTCGATCCTTATGTTATAATTTGCACATTTGAAATCGCAATATTCATCTAAAACAACAATAAAAGAAACAAGTCCACTGATTTCCACGTTAGAAAACTGTGGTGCCCAATGGGAGCTGATGTCGTCATAAACGTCATCACAACAAAGAGCCGTAGCTGTCAGCACCTCCTATGGATAGCTGCTGATCTCATTAGCCAGTAGCGGATTTTTTTTTTAATTTGTGCCAAAATGACCACTTAATGCTGCCAAATCCTGCACCTATCATCAATTAAGAAAATAAAATAAGAGAATGAAGTAAGTACATCACAGTGGGCGTGGACTGGTTAAAATGGGGGTTGATTGGCAATATGGCGTCTTGAAAATAAGTGATTACAGAGTGCTCAAACATGCACCAATCTCTCCACATACAACTTTGACAGGGTAAATGAGAAGGAAACAACTATAAGGTGGTTAAAAGGTCTGAAAAGTCCATTTTGTAGAATAGGTCTGCTGTAATAATACAATGTATAGTGATGAAAAACATCTATATTGCATTTTCTTCTGATAAGCTTTGAGAACATTCCAGGCAAGGCTTTAACATCTCCATGGAGACAAGCAGATGGTGGACCCTCTACCAGAAAAGTTACATAATGTGCCTTTAAGCTTCTTTATCATTTTAAAGGTTAGAACAAATATGTATATGGCATTTAGTTATTGTATTAATCTTAATTGTTTATATCATGTTTAAGGCTAAAGTAATGATTATTTTTATTAAGGCAGCTTTAATTCTCCAGTGGTTTCACATTTGGCCTTCCTTCTCTTGGCTGTTTCTTTGTTGGACTTCTCGTGTCGTCTCTCGTTGGTTGAGTATGTGGTCAGTCTGACAGATGTGCCGGACATTATCCTGTCATGAATACCTAATCTTGGCTTTGAGATTAAATGAGCTGTGAGTGAGAGCTGGGCGTTTCCACATGTTGATGTTTATTTTGCTTCACTGTCAAAGTAAACAGTAATATAATGATAATAATTTGCTTTTTAAACCTTTTAGCTCAGTGCTTCTCATCTTTTGCAGTAATTATTTATTTTAAGTGCATTGTAACAGATTTTTACTGTGTTAAAAACAGAAGTAGTTCATTTTAAACAGTTGTCCAGACTTTGAGGATGATGCATTGGATTTAAATAGCACCTTTCAAGACACCCAAAGCACTTTATATGCATTATTTATTCATACATTGTATTATTACTAAATGGTGGTAAGATACTATTGTAGCCACAGCTGCCCTGAGGTAGATCATAGACTGTATATATAAATGGACATCACTAAACTGCTAAACCCCACATTCCAAATAGGAAGTGAGCATGGGCACGCTCCATCGATTCTGGTTCCAATTCACTTTCTCTCTCTAACTTCTACTGTCAGGCTCGTCATTTTGGTCTTAAAATATCCTTATTAATCCAAAGATTATTATTTGACTATTTTGTCCTTAAAAATCAAGACATGAACATTAATAACAGACCAATGAGACGCCTTCTTTCTCCAAGGTCACTCCCGCTAGCTCCCTGCCAAACCATACGGTTCAGATGGGAAGGGGCGTTACCTTCAACAGCCTCACTCCAGCTTGGTTCTTTGGTTGCTATGATACTCGTGGTTGGAATTCCAAATATGGAACTTGGCTCCAAATTCCCCCCTATAACTGCTCTAGCTTTAACGAGCTTCATTTGACTGGAGCTGAACGCTGTGGGTGACGTCACACTCACTTAGTCCACTACTGTCTATGGGGTAGACTGACAGAAGCGAGACTGTCAATCTGTGCCATCGGCACTTTCCTAATGCATTCCTAGTATCCTGATAATTATTTTCTGTCTTGCATTAAACTTCACTATCTTTATATAGATAAGCAGGTCAAATCTGTGGAGAGGCGAGCCCGCTCAAAGTAAGAATGTTTTTCAAGGCATCAATGTATTAAAAACACGGGAAACATTTAGATAGAAACATTTAATGCCTTACTGCGGAACATTCCCAACAATGGAGACATGCTAGTGGACTGAAAAGCTACATGTTGCCCCTTTAAGCTTTGCCCATTCAAGACTATAGAAAACAACTGCAGGAGCATACACAGAGGAAACAAAATGCTAGCAGTAGCGTAGCATGTTATTTTAGCCCCTCCCCCTTCAGCCCATCTCTCTCTCTCTCTCTCTCTCTCTCTCTCTCCTCCAGCTTCATGTTAATCTCCTCTGCCCCACTACAGAGCCACATCCTCCCGTTTATTCTGCTCTATGGGACATCAATGACAAAATCCAATATAAAATCCAATCCAATCGGAATACAGCTGTCAACAATGGGATTAGAATTTTACATTTCTTTCTATTTGGGATTATTAACTGACTTGTAGAAGGACTTTTTGGACTAGTCTTTTGCTGGACTGGACCATGGCTTTAGTGTTTGATAGATTTGAGAGTATTGTTTTGTTTGGGACATTATGAAAAAGGGTCAGAAAAAGCAGAGAGATTGTGGCTGTGTGCACCTCTCCCAAAAACTACTGGGTAAATGTGGATGCTGTTTTGAACCAGTCGCAGGTATGGATTACAATGCAAAATACTAATACTAATGCTAATATTTTTAAAGGTGATCTATGTAAGTTTTCAGGTAGAGGGTATCATTGTGAGGCTAATGCTTTGCCTAGAATGTTCCACAGTATGGCATTAAAGTCCTATATTACACACAGTTGACTCTTGTGAGTTTTAGGTCATGTTATAATGTTTTTCACTCATCAAAAACATACCCAGAGTTTTGTTTTGTTTCATTCACACATGTTTGAGTAATCCTGCATTTTTTCTCTTGTCTACATCTCCAAAGCTCAAAATGTTCTGTTCCACCTTATGATGTAATGAAGCACTAGTTCTTAAGTTAACATCTACCTTTTACCTTTACCTCAGGAAAGTTTGGGAATTTCAGATCTGACATTATCTAAATTATTCTAGTGAAGGTGTATAGAGTTTACAAACACAGTGGAATGCTTCCTGTATTACCACATGACATCACAAGGGGGAACAGAATGTTTTTGTTTGAATGAAGAATTCAGCCTAAATATGGAGGATTTGTGTGTTGTGACATGTGAATGAAACAAAAACACAACTCCAGGTCTGTTTTTTGATGAGGAAAAAACCTGCATTTAGGCTGAGTTCTTCTCTCAAACTGAAAACACTCTGTTCCACCTTGTGATGTCATGAGGCAATGCATGAAGTGCTCCACTGTGTTTTTAAACTCCATACACCTTCACTAGAATCATTTGGACAATTTCAGCTCTGGAATTGCCAATCTCTACTAAACAAAAGGCTCGAAAACTCGAAGACTACCACTTCATGACATCACAAGGTGGAACTGAGCATTTTCAACTTTGGAGATGTAAACAGACTAATAATAAAAAGTTACTCAAACACGTGTTAGTGAAACAAAACACAACTCTAGGTATGTTTTTGAGGAAGTAACATTATAACATGGCTCACAAGAGTCACTTTTGTGTAACATAGGACCTTTAATTCTCTGTCATTGTGTACCTGGAACATGTCGTTAAACATACACACTTAGAAAATATAATATATATAACTTATACTTTATTATATGTTGTGGAAACTGGTGTTCTGCACTTGACCCATCGTTTAATGCAACTAGGCAACCCATCTGGAGCAGTGAGCCAGATCTTGAGTTAGGTTCATGGTTAGGACTTGCTGGACTGGGAGGGTAAGCTTCTTTTATATTTATTTGTGGAGTATATGTATGCCACTTATTGTCAATTGAATCTTTTAACAGTATGTTCTGTTTTATTTTTCTAGTTACTTTTATGTGATTTGGCCTATTTTTGGTTAATTCAGACTGTTTTTAGACTACTGGGGCCATCATTATTCTGTTACTCCACTAGTTGTGTCCCAGGTAAGGCAAGGAATGTTTTTAGTTAATTTATTATTATTATTATTATTATTATTATTATTATTATTATTATTATTATTATTATTATTATTATTATTATTATTATTATTATTATTATTATTATTATTATTATTTGCACAATTCATATGCAAACTACTTGAAAATGCTTTAAAGAATAAGAAATCCATTAAAATCACAATACAAATGAATAAAAACAAAATCAGCTCTCTACAGTATGGACAGTCACTCCATCTGTAACTCTGACCTTTAAATCCTGCTCTGTTCCTGTAGCTTTTGGAGCGATTATGAAGCCCTCCCTCCCCATCCTCCTCCTCCTCGTCCTCTTCCTCCCCCCCTCTCCTACTCCTCTTCCTCCCCCACGATCGCTTCTGTAAATAGACGTGTGAAATATGAAAATTAAAACAGCCCTGTGTCGAGATGCTGTGATTTCCCCAATGAGCTTATAAATAAAACAAGCTATTGGAGCGTTCACATGAGCAGTATATACAGTAGTAATGATTTTAAAGGTAAAGTTGTTTCTAAATTGGCTTTTGGATGTTATAAGATATATGAAGAAACTGATGTCTGTAGGATGCATAAAAATAGATTACAAGTTAATTACGGCTGCACAATTCTCTGAGTATTGTGATGATTACATTTGCAATATATGTTTAAAGTGTATAATTCTGTTTCTGTCTGCACATTGTAAACAACTCCAGGGGCAGTGGTGGTGAAGTACTCAATTTATTACTTGGGTAAAAGAACAGCTACAGAGGTAAAAGGTTACTCAAATAAAAGTAAAAGTATTACATGAAGAAATCTACTTAAGTAAAAGTATTTAACTACCTGTTTAAAAATACTTTACTTTAAGAGTATATAATAAAAGTATTTCACACAAGTGTTGTTAATTTGTTAAAGTGTTAAATGTAGTGATATTGATTAAAAATGATACATATTTTGGTCAACAGTAGCAATACGAATCAATTTAGTAATTTTTCTTATGAATTTTGTGTATTTATTTTTGTTTGCTCAAAGCCGAAGCTTGAACTCGAAAACTTTAGTCACGATGTTACCACAAACATGGTAAAAATAAGCCCTCAAATTATATGAAAAGTACTTTTTACTTTTCAGTCCGATAAAAAACTGTAGTGGAGTAAAAAGTACAGATACCTGTTCTCAAATGCAGTCATATAAAAGTAAAAAGTATCCACTGTAAAATATACTTAAGTAAAGTGCAGATACCTAAAATTCTACTTAAGTACAGTACTTTACTACTTGTACTTCATTACCTTCCACCACTGTCCAGGAGCATTAACATTTGAGAGAATATGAACTGATCAACTAATACAAGAATCCAATGCATTCCACAACATGTTTGTAAAAGCCTAAACAACAGGTATAAGATCTTTTGTTCCTTATAGAGAATATTCTATTATCTAAACAACTGCAGCCTTTTTGACCCTCATACACACGTTACATTGCATTATTTATTCACTCTACACCTGATGGTGAGCTGCCACAGCTGTCCTGGGACAGACTCAAAGAAGTGAGGGGGCCAATCTGTGCTTCCCTCAGACCACCACCAACACTCACACACCACATTCATGCATAGCCAAGGCAGGTGAAGTGTCTTGCCCAAGGACACAAAGACAGCCCTGGTCCAAGAAGAGGTTGATAATAAATAAAAAATAAAAAAAATTCTGGAGTTGGGTACTTAGGCTTTGCTCCTGCGGTACTGATGGATGACTCAAATACAGTGGACGCATTTGAAGTATTCATGAGTTTCAGCTTTCTGTTAGAGACAACATTTTGAGGATTTTTTACACTTCAAAAGGTCTTCTCCTGTGTAGTATATTATCGGTAAATTTGTCTTTTGACTTTTATGTGAAGCACTTTGGTCAGCTGAAGTTGTTTTAAATGTGCTATATAAATAAAAATAGTAACTGAATTGAATTTGGTGTGTGCTGGGTAGAGGTTGCTCTGTTACATAAGCCCTAATCATTGTGTTGATTTAATGGAGCTGTGGTGTATAACTTCAGGTGCACAGAGGATTATGGCTGTGACCAGAGGAGACTGTTGTCCTTTTGTTGTTTAAAACCAAACCAAGAGACGAAACACAGAAACAGCTCCACCAATAAGACAGTGTTTGGTTGTGTTTGGCAGTGTTTCAAACTTCAAACAATCATTGCTTTGAATCATTGCCTTTACTGACAGAGTATTGGCTGTGGACCTCTCTATTAAAAAGACCCAAGCTGAATCACTGAATCTCAAGACTCAATCTAGCTTAACATTTGGTGACTTGCCCAACTCATATTGTAATTATCTTGGTGCATGAATGTGTGTGTGAATAAGTGGTTCCTTGATGTAAAAGCGCTATATAATTTTTCTTTCTCCTCTTCTCTGTCTAATCTCCATGAGACAGTTTTCTGAGTCCTGACCTACATATTAGCAGCATCTTGAGCTTGGTAATATTGTGCTTATGTAAATGTGCTGACAGAAGAACACCACAGACTTCTGGGTAAAACGACCTCTGAAATTATCCACTTTGCTTCCATCAGCAGAAGAGACCGAAACATAGGATTTGATTAAAACTGTGCGGTTCAAATGGGGTTTTAATATTTCCACTTGGGAGAACCTAAAAACAAAATACAGATGTGGCCCAGAGGGGCAGAATTGGGCCAGACGCAATGCAGATATTCAGAGGTGCAACAAACCAACAAACACAAAACTGGAAAAAACATTAAAGACGCTGTACCTGATTTTTACTCTCTTAAAAATGTGAAAAACAGTAGTTCATTTTAAACGATTTGCAGTGGTCCAAAGTTACTAAAAAGGAGGCGTGGCAAAAGCTCTCAAAGCTGTCATGTATCTCTTTGTATCTGACCCAAACTGCGCTCACTAGACTACACATGCAGGGGTAGTTCATTCAAAAACAATAAAAAGTACTTGACTTGGAACCAATGTATTTATATAAAGTCAAAACTTATGAATCATGAGTTTTATCTGCCAAGTCGTCAGCTAACTCACTCACTAACTTCTCCTTTCTGCCGTTGTCCCATATAAATCCTTATAATCAAAATAAAATGACTGGTCGACTACTACGCATTTTGGTTCAGTAAGACACCACTGACCAACGGCCCACAGCACTAGTTATGTTTAAAGATAGACTGATAGATATGTTGGTTGGCCGATATAGCAGGCAGATATTTGCACTTTGTAACGTATTGGCTATTGGCCTAAAATCTCCAGCACAGACCGATATTTTGTTTTGGCCGATCTGCTGCCTGAAGAATTCACATAAAGCTTTATTTCAAAGGTTTACAGTGAGAGATAATGGCACAAAACATAACTACTCAGCTCTCTGTTGTGGAAATTATCTGTAAAATAATACCAAAACATAAGCAACGCAAGGCAAGTTTATTTGTATAGCACAATTTGTACACAAGGTAATTCAAAGTGCTTTACAAAATAAGAAAGTCAATAAAATCACAATACAGTAAATCAAAACATAGATAATCACAAATAATCATCATAAAATTAACATTAAAGGAGAAAAGTGCTGAATAAAACCCTTTCAGTCATATGTAAAAGGTTTAAAGTCTTTTCTCTGAGCCACAGGAGCCAGTGCAGAGACCTGAGCACAGGACACATGTGCTCGTATTTTCTAGTTCTTGTCAGGACCTGAGCAGCAGCGTTCTGTATGTACTGCTGTCTTAACGCTTGTTGAGTGAGCAGGCCGGTACAGTAGTCTAACCTACCTGGGACAAATGCATGGATAAGTCTCTCTAAGTCTGGTACATACAAACAGTTCCACTACTGACAGAGTTTCTGCTGCACTGTGCCAAGAGCAATGGGTTAAGAACACTTAAATACTGTCTGAGGTCCAAGCCCTTCCCCAAGTACAATTTACATTTTGATCAGTCTGGCTGGACATTTGGCCTTCTTAGCTCAGAGAAGTAACACCTTTGCATTAGCATTTGAGTACAGGTAATGGTGATCAAATAATAGACATGTGAAATAAAACAGTAGACATGTAAATGGAAAACACAAAGTTACCTATGGCCTTCTGTGAGACTGAAGGATTTGTTAGAGACTAGTGTGGCTTTTAATATTTCTTGCACTGTATCTTGGACGACGGAAAAACAATACACAATACTAAAATTTCTACCCACTCTCTTATAGATTTATGGTAAAAATGACTGTGGGTGAATTGCAGAATTTGGGGGAAATAATCAAAAGCCCTATATATTGGGCCAGAATTATTGGCAGAGCTAATGGGTTACTCTAGATTCTGAACAATCAGTATAAGCATCAGCCATGAAAAAGAACATATTAGTTAATCTCTAGTTCTTTTCACTCATGGTCAGTATCTTTCTTGCAGAATCGTACTCTGTTGCGGGCAGTGATGGCAGTATGACCCCCTCCGCTCCTCAGCAGACCTCGGGGGGTTCCAGTCCCTGCTCTCAGTCACTGTCTGGGGGCGCACGCAGCCCCGTCAACAGCCTCAAAAAGTGGCTGTCTAACCCCATCCGGAAGCTCAGTGTGGAGGGGCGTCCCGGGAGCCTGGTCAAACAGACGAGCCCGAAAGAAGAGGGGCAGACACCGACCCAAAAACACAACCACACAGTCATCATCCCATCAACAGATACGGTGAGGAAGCCAGTATAGAGCCAATGTCCTGTACTGTAAACTTTAAAGCCACAACGCGTAACTTTTTAGCCAAAAATAGGCTCAAATAAAAGAAGCCACCTACTTGTCTCCTTGGAGTTGTTATTGCTTTTCCTGGAATGACATTAAACACTTGTATCTATTTTATTCTATCTGTTCTATGGTTATTGCAAGACAAAACAAACCTTGAAACACTTATGTGATCTTCTTGTTTCTTGTTTTTCTCAGATGTTTAAAGACGGTTCATCGAGTCCCGTCTCTCCTTCTCCCACACAAACATCAGCTCCAAACTACTTCAGTGACCTTCTGCAGGGAACAGCCCCAGACAGCCCAGTAATCTCACTTTTTACTTTTTTCTGTTTGGATTTTATCTGGGAAATTATTTGAATAGCTCATTGCAAAAACAGACAAGTGCCATTTGAAGTCATCAGAGGCTTGCAGTTAGTATAGTAATATTTCCAAAAGCCAAATGTATTTTACTGATGTTAAAATATAATCCCATTGCTTCTTGATAAAATCCACTTTACATAATTGCTAATATGTCTAAAAGATGGTAACAAAACCAAAATCAGAATGGAGATGTCTGTTTTTGTATTAAACTCTTTATTTGTTTCAACAAAAAACAAGCAGAAATATCACATTAAACCTTTAGTTAAGATTGCTCTGGAGGTTTTCTATAAGTTGTGGGGCAATTTTCTGATTAAATAGTTCCATTTTGCAAGATTTCAAGATTATCAAATAGTAGTAGTGGTTTAATTGTAGTACTAAAGTGATATCACTGAGCTGCAGGAGTGACAGTAGTATTAGCAGTTGTATAGTTCTCATTCAAAACCTGCTCTGATGTTCTGTGTCCGACCATCTGCTGTTGATCAAGAAAAGACTGAACTGGGTCGGGGTCAAAGGTGAGAGACTGAGGACCACTCTGAGAAGAGAGACTGAAGGGATCTTAGAACTTTACCATACCATAGGCTTCTCTGCGCTGGTTTGAGCCCAGTTAAGTCGTGATACCGACTTGGTTTAGGTCTGGTCTGGTCCTGGTTTAGTTACAGGGTTACACCCAGTTTTGATCTTGTGTGTTCAAGTATGAACATAGTAAATATAGATGTATATAGCATATACAAGTATAATACAAGCAAAAATATTACACACTTTTAGGTTGATACAAATAAGGGACTGAAGGACATCAGTACATTACAGGTTAGATCTATGTAGAGATGGCCTCGCTTGCATGTTTTTGATCAATAAAAACATGTGTAATTCAAAAAACTCTAAGTTTGTCCTGACAATTACAGGTAGTGGACTTCCCACCTGAAAGTTACGCAGTGCACCTTTAACATTAAAAATACTTAAAAATAAAAAGACAGCTTTAGGATTAATGGGTCCATATAAGATATTTCTAATCTATGTTATAATGTTGTTTCCTCATCACAAACAGACCTGGAGATGTGTTTTGTTTCATTCACACATGTTTAACACACAAACCTGCATATTCAGGCTGAATTCTTCTCTCAAACTGAAAAAAACTCATTCCACCTTGGATGATATCAGCTCTGGGACTGCCAATCTCGACTAATTAAAAGGTAAATTGTTGCTGTTAACTTGACAACTACCGCTTCGTGACATCACAAGGTGGAACAGAGCATTTTGAGCTTTGGAGATATAGACAGACTAACAATAAAGTGTTACTCAAACATGTGTGAATGAAACAAAACACAACACCAGGTATGTTTTTGATGAGATAACATTATAACATGACTTAAAGCTCACAAGAATCAATTTTGTGTAATATAGGACCTTCAAATAAGAGCAACAAGTTAGATTTTACGTAAAAAAAATTGTAAAAATGAGGATTGGCAGTTTTATCTAAAAATCTATATGGGAGATACACGTTATAATTGTTCATGCCTAAAAATGAGGCCAATGTGGAAGACTGCATAAACATTATCATACCACAATCACTGGACCAGACCCCACTTTTTACCTGCTAACCTACTTTTATGACATGAGAGGTAGGTTTTCCTGCATAGTTTCCACTGTCGGGGAGTAGAGCAGAAAAATGCCATTAAAAATCTGACCTGAACTGAAAGAGGTAAAATAATAAACACTTGGTTCGTTTTTGACCCAGAAAACGTTTGGGATTACAGAGCAGAGGGAACATGATGTGGCCAGACCAAGCTAAGTCCAGAGGATTACAGGCAAATTCACATTAGACCTGGAGAGCTTTAGGTGATAGTTATATAAGCAGAGAGGCAGAGGGATGGTATTATGATGATGGAGCAAAGATCGGCTTTTAAAGTTACAGATTTTCATGTTTTTCTAATTACTGCTTGGTTTGTTGGGATAGTACCTGTGGTCGATGTGTATCATAGTTTATATCAGTTTTTTGGCAGTTTGTGGAAAAAAGCTGAGAACAAAATACAGGAAGTAGTGGTGAGTCCTAAAGCAGAATTCCTCTGTCATCACTATGGAAAATTCCATCCAAAATGCAAGGACCATTTAAGCTAAAGGAACACATTTTCCTGTCAGTTTAAATATTGGGTAAAACAAAATAAAGGTGTCATTTTTGTATTGTTTATCATAACCCATGGTGGAAGGTAATACAGTAAAAGTAGTAAAGTATTGTACTTAAGTAGAATTTTTAGGTATCTGTACTTTATGTCAATTCAATTTTACAGTGGATAATTTTTACTTTTACTTCACTATATTTGAGAGCAGTATCTGTACTTGCAACACCCTGACTAAAGTTTTCAAGCTCAAGCTTCATCTTTGACCAAACAAAAATACACAAAATTCATAAGAAAAATTAAGAAATTGATTTGTATTGTTACTGTTGACCAAAATATGTATCATTTTTAAATCAATATCACTACATTTAATATTTGAGTAAATTAACACTTGTGTGAAATACTTCTACTTTTTACTTAAAGAACATTTTTAAATAGATATTTAAATACTTTTACTTAAGTCGATTTTTTCATGTGATGCTTACTTTTACTTGAGTAAATTTTTACCACTGTATCTGTACTTTTACTTAAATAACACAATTGAGTACTTCACTACCACTGATCATAACTGCAGTTTCAGAGTAAGCATGTTCTGTAATGCATATTGAGTAGACCTGTCACGATAACATATTTTGAAGTACGATACATTGCTGAAGAAAATATAAACAATAAATGATAATATTGAAACAAATTTATGCCATTGACAGAAAATCCCTAAAGTAGAATTACTAGCAAAATCTATTCTAAACGTACAATATGGTTAAAAATCATGAACTGCAATAAAAAAAAAAACAGCAGAATGAAAGTTTGTATCTATAATTAGTTATTTATTCGAGCCTTTACAGCTCAAATCTTATCATAGAACAGAAAAATGACAAAATGTTCTCCACTAGTAAAAGAAAAAGTCCCATGATAAATCCTCAAAAATGATTGTTCCATCTTTCATACACTGAACAATAACTCGATATAGTAATTATCATGACAGGCCTGACTTCTCTGAATCTGCAATATTTTTGGATTATTTTAAACTGTATAGAATCTTTGAAAACAATTTACTTATTGAAATCGAAGTGCAGTTGCAAATTATATAAGTCTAATATTAATTAAATATATCAAAATGATGGGCTTGCATTTCAATTCAGTTCAATTTTGTTTATATAGCACATTTAAATACAACTGCGGCTGACCAAAGTCCTTCACATAAAAAGTCAAAAACCAAAACAAATATACAAATAATACAATACACAAGCAAAGAACAATAAAACTATAAAACAACAATAAAACACCAACATATCCTGTCCTTATAATCCAGACTGGACAAAAGCCTTTTCTCCAAGAATGCCAGCTGTTTTTCACTAAAGATTATTATCAAAATATTTTCATATGTTTAAAAAATTGTGAAATTGTGAACCAAACGTGTTATTTAAATTCAGCGATCATTAACCCAAAGCTAATGAAAGGCCCTTCACTTCTCTTTTACGTCTTCTGTTAAGTACTGCCTGTGGTGCATTTTAATAGAGATTTTATTGGGTGAGAACCAGATGGTAACAACCAGGTGTGATACTTCATTTTGCCCTGTTAGACATTTTGTTGGATGAGAACCACGTGGAAGCAACAGCCTGAGACTATTCCAGACAGTTGTTTCTTTGTCATAGTTCAACCGCAGAATGAGAGAAGGGACCAAGTGGTGCAGGGCAAACTGTGAACTGAACATTAGGTATCAGGCCTTTAATACTATGATTACACAGCATTTTTCCAACTTTCCTCCTAAAAAGTGCTTATTGATGTCATTTTATTTGGTGGGTTTGGTGTTGTGTAATGTTCCCTGGCATCAGCAATATTTTAATGACTTTTTCCTGTCTTTTTTTATACCACCTCCTTTTTCAGGCAACCCCATAATTATCTGCATAAACACTAAGGAGATAGATGTCAACAGTTATTGCATCTAGCAAACTGACTATGTAAAATCAAAAATCAAATTGCGATGTAATGCACTTTTTAACGTTATTTCCATTTGGATAATCCCAGGGTTGTACTGACTTAGTCCTGGTTTGGACTGGTTAATTTGTATTTTAAAGATCCTATATGAGGCAAAATTATGTTGGAGCTGTGTTTTGTTTCATTCACATATGTTTGAGTAACCTTTCCATCATTAGTCTGTCTACTCTAGCTCAAAATGCTCTGTCCCACCTTGTGATGTCATATAGTGGTAGTGTTTAAGTTAACATCTACCTTTTACCTTTTGTTCAGTATAGACTGGCAATTCCAGGGTTGAAATTATCCAAATTATTCTAGTAAAGGTGTATGGAGTTTAAAAACACAGTGGAGAACTTCCTGTTTTACCACATGACATCACAAGGTGGAACAGAGTGTTTTCTGTTTGAGAGAAGAACTCTTAAATAAGCAGAGTTTGTGTGTTAAACATGTGTGAATGAAACAAAACACAAGTCTGGGCATCTTTTTCATGAGGAATCAACATAACATAGATCAGAAAATAGTGTAATATGAGCCCTTTAAGGTTTAGACTTAGTGTGGTCCCTGGTTTAGTGTGTCAGTACTATTACTGTACTTGAGACAAATTCTTGGTTAACTCCTGGCCCATGAAGTGCAAAATATTAATAATGAGAGAGATTAGATTTATATTGGTTTACATCTGAAAAACAAATCTTAAAGTGCTACAGTTGGTTAAACTCCCACACAGCACAGATTCAAGTCCCCACTATGGATGGGACAATAAACACTCATTTTGTTTATCGTGATAAAAAGGATACAATAATCGCTCGTGATACTCACCCAGACTGTAGAAAGAAGCTCCTAAAGCATCATGTTCTCTTCTAGATCATTGCTGTTTACACTGGCCTTGTTCACACGTACACCAAAATCTGACTATAATCTGATTTCTGGACCTTCTTAGAACTTATAATCAGACTGTATATATAAATAAAGATTTAATAACATAAATTAACATTTATAACAGAGAAATCAGGCATCTTTTTCCCCAGAGGTCTCGGGCTGGAAGGAGCATTATCTTTAACAGCCTCGCTCTGGATTGATACTTGCTGAATTGCAAATATGGATTAGCTCAAATTGGCCCCTATAACTGCTCTAACCTCGATGAGCTTCATTTGACTGGAGCTGAACGCTATGAGTGACGTCACATTCTCTTTGTCTATGCTAACTGTAATAATTGTGACACAAAATTTCTATATCTCCACATGCTTAGTCCCCACAATGTGATGAACGTTCTGTGTTATAGGGCCACACCAGCCTCTCCACGCTGCCAGGTGAAAACAACAGTCCAGGGAATGACGATATTTCAAACCCGTGGTCGTCTCCAGCTGACACAGAGGAAGCCAGAGCAGCGGCGTATGAGAAAAGCCTGTGGGTGACTCAAAGAGGAAGGAAACCACTTCAGAATCTGCACACATAAATCTCCATGACACTTTTATCGTTGCAGATATGTGCTGACGGAGCTGATCGAGACCGAGAGGCTCTATGTGGAAGACCTGGGACTTATTGTAGAGGTTTGTTTTTATGATCTGAATAAAGATATTTACATTTTTAATAATAATAATAATAATACATAACACTTGTATAGCACTTTACAAGATACTCAAAGATGCTTTACACAATTCAAGAACAAAACACAAATGAAAGAAACAGATAAAAGGAGATGCAGCTTTTAGCTTTTTATGGTATTTTTGGTAACACTTTATAATAACTACCCCTTAAAGGCCCTGTACCTGATGTCAAACCATGAGTCAGGAACATTTTTGAGTTTGAACTTTTAGCCTTGCAAAATGCACCATGGCCGAGAATCAACTGTTTTTGATTTCAGTTTCAGGCAGTTGGTTTCCCATGATGCTTAGTAACAATGTGCCTGATTGGATGAGAAAATATTACTTTGTCAGTAGCTTCTGTGTTAGTTAATACCAGATAATATTTTGCTGTCTCAGTGTCTGGCTTATTTAGCAGCTTTTATCATACAATACAATGTAAAGAGCATTTACCGCTAACTTGAATCTCATGTATTAAAATCAGTTGCAGGTCCTTTAATTAGCCTTAATAAAATAATCAGCAAATAGTTTATTAAAGGTCCTATATAAACAGACCTGGAGTTGTGTTTTGTTTCATTCACACGTTTGACTAATCATTTATTGTTTGTTTGCCTATATCTCCAAAGCTCAAAATGCTTTGTTCCACCTTTTATTCAACAGAGATTGGCAATTCCAGACCTGAAATTATGCACATGATTTTAGTGAAGGTGTTTGAAACACAGTGGAGCACTTCCTGTATTACCACATGACTTCACAAGGTGGAACAGAGTGTTTTCAGTGTGAAAGAAGAACTCAGCCTAAATATGCAGTGTTTGTGTGTTAAACATGTGTGAATGAAACAAAACAAAACTCCAGGTCTGTTTGTGATAAGGAAACATTATAACATAGATCAGAAAATAGCGTAAAATGGGCCATGTGACAGGGTTAGTAACTATCCTAACTTAACCTGTTAATTAAGTAGTTACTAAGCCTGAATCATTCTTAATACACTATTTATTCATCATGGAGTAGGTCTTTCTTCATGTTATATTAAAGATGTGAATAGTGCAGTTATTATAAAGTGTTACCTAATTAATTTTTAAAGCTTTTCTCCATGTTTTTGACCCAAATAAACACTTCAAAGAAATGTATATAGACAGCAATCTTGTAGCCAACTTTATTGATTTAAAAATGTGTGTCTTCTATTCACCCTAACCTGTGAATAGAAGACACACATTTCTTATTCTCATCGTATGGACCATGGGCTTATGTTACAGTTCAGAACCTCCAGAATTCACTCACTGAGCTGCAGAGGCTGCATTAGCACTGATTAATAATTCACTGCAGGTTCTGGGGTTTAGATACTGACGATTCAGATCAGATAAAGTCAATCCTTTTAGGTCTAAACCAACTGGATTTCACCATTGAAACTGGCAACACAAATGAGAGACTGAATACGTGTTGGAATCTCTGTTGTCCACTTTTCTATATCTCAAAAGTAATTAGGGGTGTAGAGATTTTTGGCCTTTTGAAATTGTACAATAGATTTACATTTTTTTAATTTTATATATATATTTATTTTATTAATTTTCATTAATTCATATTATTTTTGTTATTGTATTCATTTTCTTTTTTTAATTAACTGTAATGTTAATTTTAATTTGCAGGGCTACATGACAGCTATGACAAACCAGGGCATTCCAGAAGAAATGAAGGGAAAAGACAGAATCATCTTTGGTAACATCCACCAGATTTACGACTGGCACAAAGAGTGAGTTCATTTCATAATTCTCACTTCAACTTTCCCACACTTCCGCTCATTTTCCGCTCTCACCATTGTTTGTTTTCCTGAGTTTCCTGACACTCTGCTCCTGGCGGTGGTGTTGTGTGTTGCAGTTATTTCCTGGGAGAGTTGGAGAAGTGTGTGTCTGACCCCGATACTTTGGCGCAGCTCTTCATTAAACATGTGAGTGTCAATGAGAAAATACTGTTTAGATTTGGACTTTGTACAAAAGGTCTGAGGCTATAAACACACTGCTATTTGTGACGTTATATCCTGCCTCTGTATACTCGAGCTTAGGGGGAAATGATTATAGATTTATTTGTGTTTTATTGCGCCGTAAGATTAATCGCAATCTAATCGAAATCTGAATTTAAATGACGCAGTTACCAAATCATTAAGGCTTTTTAAAGGACCATAATTATCTGTAGTATCTGTACTTACAAGTCCACAAAATTTTTTAACCAGAGGTGTTATTTTTACCATG